>NC_053028.1:55929338-56104712 GCF_003073215.2 Triticum urartu
ATTTAATTAATGCATCTATATACTTGGTAAAGGGTGGAAGGCTCGGCCTTATGCCTGGTGTTTTGTTCCACTCTTGCCGCCCTAGTTTCCATCATATCGGTGTTATGTTCCCAGATTTTGCGTTCCTTACGCGGTTGGGTTATAATGGGAACCCCTTGACAGTTCGCCTTGAATAAAACTCCTCCAGCAATGCCCAACATTGGTTTTACCATTCGCCACCTAGCCTTTTCTTTCCCTTGGGTTCTGCAGACTCAAGGGTCATCTTTATTTTAACCCCCCCCCCCGGGCCAGTGCTTCTCTAAGTGTTGGTCCGAACCGAGCTGCCTGCGGGGCCACCTCGGGGAAACTTGAGAGTTGGTTTTACTCGTAGCTAGTCTCATCTGAGTGTGCCCTGAGAACGAGATATGTGCAGCTCCTGTCGGGATTTGTCGGCACATTCGGGCGGTGTTCCTGGACTTGTTTTACCATTGTCGAGGATGTCTTGTAACCGAGATTCCGAGCCTGATCGGGTCTTCCCGCTAGAAGGAATATCCTTCGTTGACCGTGAGAGCTTGTGATGGGCTAAGTTGGGACACCCCTGCAGGGTTTTGAACTTTCGAAAGTCGTGCCCGCGGTTATGGGCAGATGGGAATTTGTTAACGTCCGGTTGTAGAAAACCTGAAGTTGATCTTAATTAAAATACATCAACCGCGTGTGTTACCGTGACGGTCTCTTCTCGGCGGAGTCCGGGAAGTGAACACGGTGTTGGAGTTATGCTTGATGTAGGTTATTCTAGGATCACTTCTTGATCATAGTTTCTCGACCGTGCTTTGCCTTCTCTTCTCTCTCTCATTTGCGTATGTTAGCCACCAAATATGCTAGTCGCTTGCTGCAGCTCCGCCTCATACCTTTTACCTTACCCATAAGCTTAAATAGTCTTGATCGCGAGGGTGTGAGATTGCTGAGTCCCCGTGACTCACAGATACTTCCAAAACCAGCTTGCAGGTGCCGTTGAACCGTGCAGATGATGCAACCAAGCTCAAGGAGGAGCTCGATGAAGATCTTGCCCTTTGTGTTGTTTCATTCTAGTTGATCAGTAGTGGAGCCCAGTTGGGGTCGATCGGGGATCTGTGTAGCATTTGGGGTAGTCTTCTTTTATTTTGGCTCCGTAGTCGGGCCCTGATTGTATTTGGATGATGTAATGCTTTATTCATGTATTTGTGTGAAGTGGCGATTGTAAGCCAACTATGTATCTCTTTCCCTTATGTATTACATGGGTTGTTTGCGAAGATTACCTCACTTGCGACATTGCTTTCAATGCGGCTATGCCTCCAAGTCGTGCTTCGACACGTGGGAGATATAGCCGTATCGAGGGCGTTACACCAGCGCCGCTGGCCACTCCAGCCACGGCGGCCACAGCCAATCATCCTCGCTACTCCGGCGACGCCGACCACCAATCCGACTGCTACCCACCCAATCAACTTTTCATGGCTCTCGCCGATCTCAACTTTGACGTCGGCCAAGATTTCGCATCGGAAGTATGGAGGAAATGGGGAGTTCCTATCAACTATGAGGAAGGCAAGGATATGGAAGAATTCCTCCTTGTTGCTGAATTCACCAGATCCAAAATCAGACTCACGGAAGATTCTGTAAGCACCATTCTTCTCTCTTGTTTCGGGGGTCGTGCATCTCTTTTCAAAGTTAAGCTGCTCCAAAACCGGTCATTCAAGTTCTCTGTCTCATCCAAAGAAGTGGGTTTCTCGATCATCAAGGGAGGTAACATCACAATCCCTCTCCTCAATGTCAATTTTCTTCTCTGGCGTAATGGGGGACCCAACTCCTCCTGGGAACTTGATCAGTATCTCCAAGAAAAAGAGGATGCTTGGACTCATATTTTTAGAGATCATCCACGGAAATCATACCTTCAAGCTCTTCGATCACCAGCATCGTACCATGATCAAGCCCGTTCCAATCCTAGATCCATCCGATTTGCTGGCACAAATTCAAACACCACTCAATCACCGGGTAACATTACTCAAGGCGTTAATGTGACTCATAACTCTCACGTTAATCAGGCGGGATCCTCGCAGGTTCAAAAAGGCCCATCTGCGGCGTTCTGTGTTCACTGTCTCATGACGGGCCATGAACGGCCCAATTGCCATAATAGAATTAAGTGCAGGGCCTGCAAGCGATGGGGCCATATAGCCAAAGACTGCTTCTCTCTCAACAGGCCCAACAACCACTCTGAAAGGAGCCCCAGCCCAGTCCCGGCGTATCCAATCCCGAGGCAAGTCACCACTGTTCCCGCGATTGAGACTACTTGAGGGTCTAATCCGCCGACCAACTAGAGCAACCCAGTTAATGCCCCTCCCCTATCTCTCCGGGTGGGCAGCCTCAATCTCTGCACCTCCCAAAACTCCATTGCTAATCGCCTACTCCTAGCCACCATCCCTCCTAACCCTCGCCGGCGGCAATCTGCTGACAGTATCATTGCCACAACCACCATGGCCTCATTCCCTTTCAACCCTGCCCCATTCCTTCCTCCTCATCACCAGAGCATTGAAGTTGAGGGGCGCCCTGCAAGGATCCGGGTCATCACTGGTGCTGCGCCGGCCACTCATGAAGAATGGGCGATTGCCTCTATTGTTCCGATGCCTGATCTCCCAGTGGCATTCCAAAACGTTAGAGAGGTACTTTCCGATTTCCTCACGAACAGACAGCTAGGGTTTTCTGAGATTGAACCATGTCCATTCGGCCAGGCCTATGTCAAGCTAGATAGCATCTTTGATAGAGATTCTCTGGTCTCCAATAGTCCACATTTGTTCACAGATGTCCATGTAATTTTTGAGAAGCACAACCGAGGTATGAACTGCAGGAGACTAGTTTTAAACAGAGAGGCTTGGATTCTGTTATGTGGATTTCCATTTGATAAGAGGAATATACAAGAATTGAGCAATGCGGTTAGTAAATTTGGTAAGTTTCTTCTATGGGATAGAATCAGAAGTACTAGGGCTAATCTGATGGTTAAAGTGAGGGTTGAAGAGCTCAGTGACATTCCTACTAGTATTGTTTTTGGGGAAGGTTATGACTTCCAGACTAAATCTCTTTCTGTCCCAGTGGTGATTCTGCAACAACAAATTCTTGGTATGGATGCCCCGGATGAGGATCCTATTGAACCAAATGGCAATCCCCACCCTGTTCCTCCTCAAGCTAATTATCATCCAAATCAGCACAATCATTTCTTGGGACCTCTGCAACAGCATGAGCATGATGAGCATCAACCTCAGCTTAACCTTCAGTTAGCACTTAATGTTGATCTTAATGCAGCATAGAATATGGGGATTGAAGAGGACAATAATGTTGATGAAGAAGCTGCTGAGATGCCTGGTTGGGGGCACTGGGCTATGCCACGGGAAGTTGACCAGGAAATTGAACCTGGAGAATTCCTTCCAATGAATGAAATCTTTGAACCCCATGAGGAAGACCTGAACATCAATGAACAAAGTAGTATTACTCTATCCCTGGTTCACACAGAGAGCTCTGATAACTCTGCTGCTTCTGCTAATGGCCCATTGGCGCCAAATGCTCTTGCCCTACCTGATTTGAATGAGTTGGCCATTCCCCATGGGCCAGAGCCACTGGCCCTTGAAGGACCTGCTTTTCCTGGGCCAAATCTGCAGGCCCATGTTGGCCCTATGGTTCCAGAGGCAGAAGTTTTCCTGGACCCAAGTTTGGATGCTATTCTAGCACAGAATTCTTCCCACATGGAAGAGAGGATGGTGGACCCAATGCAAATTGAAATCCTGGCACAACAAGTCACATCTTCTATGGTCCAGCTACCTACTGCTGCCCTGTCACTGACAGATCCTGTTGAGACTCTTGGGGAACGTAGTAATTTCAAAAAAAAATCCTACGCACACGCAAGATCATGGTGATGCATAGCAACGAGAGGGGAGAGTGTTGTCTACGTACCCACGCAGACCGACTGCGGAAGCGATCACACAATGTAGAGGAAGTAGTCGTACGTCTTCCCGATCCGACCGATCCAAGCACCGTTACTCTGGCACCTCCTAGTTCTTAGCACACGTTCAGCTCGATGACGATCCCCGGGCTCCGATCCAGCAAAGCGTCGGGGAAGAGTTCCGTCAGCACAACGGCGTGGTGACGATCTTGATGTTCTACCGTCGCAGGGCTTCGCCTAAGCACCGCTACAATATGATCGAGGTGGAATATGGTGGCAGGGGGCACCGCACACGGCTATGGAACGATCTCAAGGATCAACTTGTGTGTCTATGGGGTGCCCCCTGCCCCCGTATATAAAGGAGTGGAGGAGGGGAGGGCCGGCCCTCTCTATGGCGCGCCCTAGGGGAGTCCTACTCCCACCGGGAGTAGGATTCCCCCTTTCCTAGTCCAACTAGGAGTCCTTCCATGTAGTAGGAGTAGGAAACAAGGAAGGGGCGCAGCCCCTCCCCTTAGTCCAATTCGGACTAGGCCTTGGGGGCGCGTGGCCTGCCCTAGGCAGCCCCTCTCTCTTTCCCGTATGGCCCAATAAGGCCCAATACTTCTCCTGGCGAATTCCCGTAACTCTCTGGTACTCCGAAAAATACTCGAATCACTTGGAACCTTTCCGATGTCCGAATATAGTCGTCCAATATATCAATTTTTACGTCTCGACCATTTTGAGACTCCTCGTCATGTCCCCGATCTCATCCGGGACTCCAAACTCCTTCGGTACATCAAAACTCATAAACTCATAATATAACTTTCATCGAAACCTTAAGCGTGCGGACCCTACGGTTCGAGAACAATGTAGACATGAACGAGACACGTCTCCGGTCAATAACCAATAGCGGGACCTGGATGCCCATATTGGTTCCTACATATTCTACGAAGATCTTTATCGGTCAGACCGTATAACAACATACGTTGTTCCCTTTGTCATCGGTATGTTACTTGCCCGAGATTCGATCGTCGGTATCCAATACCTAGTTCAATCTCGTTACCGGCAAGTCTCTTTACTCGTTCCGTAATACATCATCTCACAACTAACATATTAGTTGCAGTGCTTGCAAGGCTTTATGTGATGTGCATTACCGAGAGGGCCCAGAGATACCTCTCCGACAATCGGAGTGACAAATCCTAATCTCGAAATACGCCAACCCAACATCTACCTTTGGAGACACCTGTAGTACTCCTTTATAATCACCCAGTTACGTTATGACGTTTGGTAGCACCCAAAGTGTTCCTCCGGCAAACAGGAGTTGCATAATCTCATAGTCATAGGAACATGTATAAGTCATGAAGAAAGCAATAGCAACATACTAAACGATCGGGTGCTAAGCTAATGGAATGGGTCATGTCAATCAGATCATTCATCTAATGATGTGATCCCGTTAATCAAATAACAACTCTTTGTCCATGGTTAGGAAACATAACCATCTTTGATTAACGAGCTAGTCAAGTAGAGGCATACTAGTGACACTTTGTTTGTCTATGTATTCACACATGTATTATGTTTCCGGTTAATACAATTCTAGCATGAATAATAAACATTTATCATGAAATAAGGAAATAAATAATAACTTTATTATTGCCTCTAGGGCATATTTCCTTCAGTCTCCCACTTGCACTAGAGTCAATAATCTAGATCACATCACCATGTGATTAACATCGATAGTTTACATCATCATGTGATTAACACCCATAGTTCACATCGTCATGTGACCAACACCCAAAGGGTTTACTAGATTCGGTAATCTAGTTCACATCGCTATGTGATTAACACCCAAAGAGTACTAAGGTGTGATCATGTTTTGCTTGTGAGAGAAATTTAGTCAATGGGCCTGCCAAATTCAGATCCATATGTATTTTGCAAAATTCTATGTCTACAATGCTCTGCACGGAGCTACTCTAGCTAATTGCTCCCACTTTCAATATGTATCCAGATTGAGACTTAGGATCATCTGGATCAGTGTCAAAAACTTGCATCGACGTAACCCTTTACGACGAACCTTTTTGTTATGTCCATAATCGAGAAACATATCCTTATTTCTCTAAGGATAATTCTGACCGTTGTCCAGTGATCTACTCCTAGATCACTATTGTACTCCCTTGCCAAATCAGTGCAGGGTATACAATAGATCTGGTATACAGCATGACATACTTTATAGAACCTATGGCCAAGGCATAGGGAATGACTTTCATTCTCTTTCTATCTTCTGCCGTGGTCGGGCTTTGAGTCTTACTCAACTTCACACCTTGTAATACAAGCAAGAACTCTTTTTTGACTGCTCCATTTTGAACTACTTCAAAATCTTGTCAAGGTATGTACTCATTGAAAAAACTTATCAATCGTCTTGATCTATCTCTATAGATCTTGGAGCTCAATATGTAAGCAGCTTCACCGAAGTCTTTCTTTGAAAAACTCCTTTCAAACACTCCTTTATGCTTTACAGAATAATTCTACATTATTTCCGATCAACAATATGTCATTCACATATACTTATCAGAAATGATGTAGTGCTCCCACTCACTTTTTCGTAAATACAGGCTTCACTGCAAGTCTGTATAAAACTATATGTTGTGATCAACTCATCAAAGCGTGTATTCCAACTCTGAGATGCTTGCACCAGTCCACAGATGGATCGCTGGAGTTTGCACATTTTGTTAGCACCTTTCGGATTGACAAAACCTTCTGGTTGCATCATATACAACTCTTCTTTAATAAATCCATTAAGGAATGCAGTTTTGTTTATCCATTTGCCAGACTTCATAAAATGCGGCAATTACTAACATGATTCGGACAGACTCAAGCATAGATACGAGTGAGAAGCTCTCATCATAGTCAACACCTTAAACTTGTCGAAAACCTTTTGCGACACTTCTAGCTTTGTAGATAGTAACACTACTATCAGCGTCCGTCTTCCTCTTGAAGGTCCATTTATTCTCAATTGCTTGCCGATCATCGGGCAAGTCAACCAAAGTCCATACTTTGTTCTCATACATGGATCATATCTCAGATTTCATGGCTTCAAGCCACTTTGCGGAATCTGGGCTCACCATCGCTTCTTCATAGTTCGTAGGTTCATCATGATCTAGTAGCATGACTTCCAGAACTGGATTACCGTACCACTCTGGCGCGGATCTCACTCTGGTTGATCTACGAGGTTCAGTAGTATCTTGTTCTGAAGTTTCATGATCATTATCATTAACTTCCTCACTTATTGGTGTAGGTGTCGCAGAAACAGTTTTCTGTGATGTACTACTTTCCAACAAGGGAGCAGGTACAGTTACCTCGTCAAGTTCTACTTTCCTCCCACTCACTTCTTTCGAGAGAAACTCCTTCTCTAGAAAGGATCCATTCTTAGCAACAAATATCTTGCCTTCGGATCTGTGATAGAAGGTGTACCCAACAGTCTCCTTTGGGTATCCTATGAAGACACATTTCTCCGATTTGGGTTCGAGCTTATCAGGTTGAAGCTTTTTCACATAAGCATCGCAGCCCCAAAGTTTAAGAAACGACAACTTTGGTTTCTTGCCAAACCACAGTTCATACGGCGTCGTCTCAACAGATTTTGATGGTGCCCTATTTAACGTGAATGCAGTTGTCTTTAATGCATAACCCCAAAACGATAGTGGTAAATCGGTAAGAAACATCATAGGTCGCACCATATCTAATAAAGTACGGTTATTACGTTCAGACACACCATCACATTGTGGTGTTCCAGGTGGCGTGAGTAGTGAAACTATTTCACATTGTTTTTAACTGAAGACCAAACTCGTAACTCAAATATTTGTCTCCGTGATCAGATCGTAGAAACTTTATTTTCTTGTCATGATGATTTTCCACTTCACTCTGAAATTCTTTGAACTTTTCAAATGTTTCAGACTTATGTTTCATCAAGTAGATATACCCATATATGCTCAAATCATCTGTGAAGTTCAGAAAATAATGATACCTGTCGCGAGTCTCAATATTCATCGGACCACATACATCAGTATGTATGATTTCCAACAAATTGTTGCTCGCTCCATTGTTCTGAAGAACGGAGTCTTAGTCATGTTTCCCATGAGGCATGGTTCGCAAGCATCAACTGATTCATAATCAAGTGATTCCAAAAGCCCATCAGCATGGAGTTTCTTCATGCGCTTTACACCAATATGACCGAAACAGCAGTGCCACAAATAAGTTGCACTATCATTATTAACTTTGCATCTTTTGGTTTCAATATTTTGATTGTGTGTATCACTACGATCGAGATCCAACGAACTATTTTCATTGGGTGTGTAACCATATAAGGTTTTATTCATGTAAACAGAACAACAATTTATTCTCTTACTTAAATGAATAACCGTATTACAATAAACATGATCAAATCATATTCATGCTCAACGCAAACACCAAATAACACTTATTCAGGTTCAACACTAATCTCGAAAGTATAGGGAGTGTGCGGTGATGATCATATCAATCTTGGAACCACTTCCAACACACATCGTCACTTCACCCTTAACTAGTCTCTGTTCATTCTGCAACTCCGATTTCGAGTTACTAATCTTAGCAACTGAACTAGTATCAAATACTGAGGGGTTGCTATAAACACTAGTAAAGTACACATCAATAACATGTATATCAAATATACTTATGTTCACTTTGCCATCCTTCTTATCCGCCAATCACTTCGGGTAATTCCGCTTCCAGTGACCAGTCCCTTTGCAGTAGAAGCATTTAGTCTCAGGCTTAGGATCAGACTTAGGCTTCTTCACTTGAGCAGCAACTTGTTTGTTGTTCTTCTTGAAGTTCCCCTTCTTCCCTCTGCCCTTTTCTTGAAACTAGTGGTCTTGTCTACCATCAACACTTGATCTTTTCCTCGATTTCTACCTTCGTCAATTTCTGCATTATGAAGAGCTTGGGAATCGTTTCCGTTATCCCTTGCATATCATAGTTCATCACGAAGTTCTACTAACTTGGTGATGGTGACTAGAGAATTCTGTCAATCACTATCTTATCTGGAAGATTAACTCCCACTTGATTCAAGCGGTTGTAGTACCCAGACAATTTGAGCACATGCTCACTAGTTGAGACCATCTTTTAGCTATAGAACTTGTTGGAGACTTCATATCTCTCAACTCGGGTATTTGCTTGAAATATTAACTTCAACTTCTGGAACATCTCATATGGTCCATGACGTTCAAAACGTCTTTGAAGTCCCGATTCTAAGCCGTTAAGCATGGTGCACTTAAACTATCAAGTAGTCATCATATTGAGCTAGCCAAACGTTCATAACGTCTGCATCTGCTCCTGCAATAGGCCTGTCACCTAGCGGTGCATCAAGGACATAATTCTTCTGTGCAGCAATGAGGATAAACCCCAGATCACGGATCCAATCCGCATCATTGCTACTAACATCTTTCAACACAATTTTCTCTAGGAACATATCAAAATAAACACAGGGAAGCAACAACGCGAGCTATTGATCTACAACATAATTTGCAAAATACTACCAGGACTAAGTTCATGATAAATTAAAGTTCAATTAATCATATTACTTAAGAACTCCCACTTAGATAGACATCCCTCTAATCCTCTAAGTGATCACGTGATCCAAATCAACTAAACCATAACCGATCATCACGTGAGATGGAGTAGTTTTCAATGGTGAACATCGTTATGTTGATCATATCTACTATATGATTCACGCTCGACCTTTCGGTCTCCGTGTTCCGAGGCCATATCTGCATATGCTAGGCTCGTCAAGTTTAACCTGAGTATTCTGCGTGTGCAAAACTGGCTTGCACCCGTTGTAGATGGACGTAGAGCTTATCACACCCGATCATCACGTGGTGTCTGGGCACAACGAACTTTGGCAATGGTGCATACTCAGGGAGAACACTTCTTGATAATTTACTGAGAGATCATCTTATAATGCTACCGTCAATCAAAGCAAGATAAGGTGCATAAAAAGATAAACATCACATGCA
This sequence comes from Triticum urartu, assembly GCF_003073215.2. Lineage (NCBI taxonomy): Eukaryota > Viridiplantae > Streptophyta > Magnoliopsida > Poales > Poaceae > Triticum > Triticum urartu. The sequence continues at coordinate 55,939,299 of NC_053028.1, forward strand.
ATCAATATAAGTGATATGATATGGCCATCATCATCTTGTGCTTGTGATCTCCATCTCCGAAGCACCGTCATGATCACCATCGTCACCGGCGCGACACCTTGATCTCCATCGTAGCATCGTTGTCGTCTCGCCAATCTTATGCTTCCACGACTATCGCTACCGCTTAGTGATAAAGTAAAGCATTACATCACGATTGCATTGCATACAATAAAGCGACAACCATATGGCTCCTGCCAGTTGCCGATAACTCGGTTACAAAACATGATCATCTCATACAATAAAATTCAGCATCATGCCTTGACCATATCACATCATAACATGCCCTGCAAAAACAAGTTAGACGCCCTCTACTTTGTTGTTGCAAGTTTTACGTGGCTGCTACGGGCTTAAGCAAGAACCAATTTCACCTACGCATCAAAACCACAACGATAGTTTGTCAAATAGACTCCGTTTTAACCTTCGCAAGGACCGGGCGTAGCCACACTTGGTTCAACTAAAGTTGGAGAGACAGTCGCCCGCAAGCCACCTGTGTGCAAAGCACGTCGGGGGAACCGGTCTCGCGTAAGCGTACGCGTAATGTTGGTCCGGGTCGTCTCGTCCAACAATACCGCCGAACCAAAGTATGACATGCTGGTAGGCAGTATGACTTATATCGCCCACAACTCACTTGTGTTCTACTCGTGCATATAACATCAAACCATAAAACCTAGGCTCGGATGCCACTGTTGGGGAACGTAGTAATTTCAAAAAAAATTCCTACGCACACGCAAGATCATGGTGATGCATAGCAACGAGAGGGGAGAGTGTTGTCTACGTACCCACGCAGACCGACTGTGGAAGCGATCACACAACATAGAGGAAGTAGTCGTACGTCTTCCCGATCCGACCGATCCAAGCACCGTTACTCCGGCACATCCGAGTTCTTAGCACACGTTCAGCTCGATGACGATCCCCGGACTCCGATCCAGCAAAGCGTCGGGGAAGAGTTCCGTCAGCACAACGGCGTGGTGACGATCTTGATGTTCTACCGTCGCAGGGCTTCGCCTAAGCACCGCTACAATATGATCGAGGTGGAATATGGTGGCAGGGGGCACCGCATACGGCTATGGAACGATCTGAAGGATCAACTTGTGTGTCTATGGGGTGCCCCTGCCCCCGTATATAAAGAAGTGGAGGAGGGGAGGGCCGGCCCTCTCTATGGCGCGCCCTAGGGGAGTCCTACTCCCACCGGGAGTAGGATTCTCCCTTTCCTAGTCCAACTAGGAGTCCTTTCATGTAGTAGGAGTAGGAAACAAGGAAGGGGCGCAGCCCCTCCCCTTAGTCCAATTCGGACTAGGCCTTGGGGGGCGCGTGGCCTGCCCTAGGCAGCCCCTCTCTCTTTCCCGTATGGCCCAATAAGGCCCAATACTTCTCCCGGCGAATTCCCGTAACTCTCCGGTACTCTGAAAAATACTCGAATCACTCGGAACCTTTCCGATGTCCGAATATAGTCGTCCAATATATCGATTTTTACGTCTCGACCATTTCGAGACTCCTCGTCATGTCCCCGATCTCATCCGGGACTCCGAACTCCTTCGGTACATCAAAACTCATAAACTCATAATATAACTGTCATCGAAACCTTAAGCGTGCGGACCCTACGGTTCGAGAACAATGTAGACATGACCGAGACACGTCTCCGGTCAATAACCAATAGCGGGACCTGGATGCCCATATTGGTTCCTACATATTCTACGAAGATCTTTATCGGTCAGACCGCATAACAACATACGTTGTGCCCTTTGTCATCGGTATGTTACTTGCCCGAGATTCGATCGTCGGTATCCAATACCTAGTTCAATCTCGTTACTGGCAAGTCTATTTACTCGTTCCGTAATACATCATCTCACAACTAACATATTAGTTGCAGTGCTTGCAAGGCTTTATGTGATGTGCATTACCGAGAGGGCCCAGAGATACCTCTCCGACAATCGGAGTGACAAATCCTAATCTCGAAATACGCCAACCCAACATCTACCTTTGGAGACACCTGTAGTACTCCTTTATAATCACCCAGTTACGTTGTGACGTTTGGTAGCACCCAAAGTGTTCCTCCGGCAAACGGGAGTTGCATAATCTCATAGTCATAGGAACATATATAAGTCATGAAGAAAGCAATAGCAACATACTAAACGATCGGGTGCTAAGCTAATGGAATGGGTCATGTCAATCAGATCATTCATCTAATGATGTGATCCCGTTAATCAAATAGCAACTCTTTGTCCATGGTTAGGAAACATAACCATCTTTGATTAACGAGCTAGTCAAGTAGAGGCATACTAGTGACACTCTGTTTGTCTATGTATTCACACATGTATTATGTTTCCGATTAATACAATTCTAGCATGAATAATAAACATTTATCATGAAATAAGGAAATAAATAATAACTTTATTATTGCCTCTAGGGCATATTTCCTTCAGAGACACCCACTCTTAATACTGCCCAAGACCTGGTACCTGATAATGTACCTGTCCTTTCACTCATGCCTGAGATTCAGAGATCTGCAGCTACTGTTGAGAAAGAACAAATTATCATGGAGACAGACAACACTCTTATGGACAATTTGAGTTCCTCTCTGCCAGTTGTACAACCTTCTCAAGAGATCCTACCTGCACTTGATGAGAGTGTTCATCCAGGACCTGCAGAAATAGCTGAAAGATCTGAGTCTGAACTGTCTGCTCCACCTGGATTCCCACTCCCTATTTTTGCTAACTAGGCACATACTTCAGGCTTGGAGAAGGCACAGGTGCAAAGTAAAGTTGATGTGCTGTCAGATATCACACCCTGCAATCAGGCTTTGATTGAGCAACATCTTGGGGTGGAAGGAGCTAGAGTATGGTCAGAGCAATTTGCACCCAAGATTAACAGCAAATCTATCATTCAGGTACCTGTTGATTGGGCCAACTTTCTATCTGTTAACTTTCTCTCACCTGATAAATTTGACTGGGCCAAAAAGTTTATCACTTCTTCTGTGTGGGAAATCATTACCCATGGATCTACAACCTCTCCCACTATCCAATTTGCTATTCCAGAGACTTGCCCTAATGAGGCATCTCTTGCATGCTCTTTGTCTCTTGGATTGCAGGTGTCACTTGATCAGGAGAACTTCTCTCCTACAGACAACACCTCTACTAAAGCAATGTCTGCATCTTCCACGTCTGCACTCCACCTTAACAAGAAAAGAAAAGAGAAAGTTCCCCTGGTTGAAACTGAGGTAAGGAGGAGCTGTAGACTTCAAAAGCTGTCCAAAGGTTTTAAAAAAGCTATTTGTAGGGACAGAGATTGTCTGGCTTGTCATGCTATCCCACCCAATATTCATGCCAAAATTATTAAAAGTCTGAACACATCTTTCTGCAAGGTCTCTGAGAAGGACACTTCTGAGGCAGTGATCACCAAGAAGGCAAAGAAGGCCCAAGGAGGAAAGACAGGAGGGGACACAAGCAAGGGAAGTCGGGCCACCAGCAAATAAAGAACCACTTCTCCTACCAGAATTTAGTAGAGAGATAGAACTCTGACCATGGGCATTTTGCGTCTGTATTTCAGTGACAACTTATCCAGGACTCTGTTTATGTATCTGCTCTGTAATGAACCTCCTGTGACTGTGTTGCCTTTTGCTGCTATGCTAAGTTTTACTATCTGCTTCCCTAAGATCTGTTGCTTCATATCCAAGCTAGGGAATGTGTTATTTCTTGTCTGTACCTCTATCCAATCACACAATGAACACAATGAACAGACAATGGAATGTGCTCAACTGGAACATTAGAGGGATCAATGACCCCAAGAAATGGCCTGCCATTGCCAACAAGATTGATGAATCTCAATGCTCAATCCTCTGCTTTCAGGAAACTAAGAAAGAAAGTTTTGATAGCTCTTTTATCAGGAACTTCTGTCCCAAAAGAATCTCAAAATTTGCCTTCCTCCCATCTGTTGGTGCTGCTGGTGGCTTACTGATTGCATGGAATGAAAGATTTTTCTCTGGTCAAATCTATCATGTCAATGAATTCTCACTATCAATCCAATTCACCTCAACCCACAATGGAGATTCTTGGATATTAACTAATATTTATGGTCCTTGCTAGCAAAATGACATAATTCTATTCCTCAATTGGTTCTAGAATTTCCAAGTTCCAGATGATGATAATTGGCTCATTGTGGGAGACTTCAACTTTATCAGATACCCACACAATAGAAGCAGAGAGGGAGGTAACATTAATGACATGCTCCTTTTCAATGAAGCACTTAACAAGCAGGCATTGGTTGAGATTTCTCTCAAAGGCAGAAAATTCACTTGGAGTAATATGCAAGAGTCCCCATTACTTGAAAAGCTTGACTGGTGTTTCACATCTGAAGCCTGGTCACTTAAGTACCCAGCAACATTTGCATATCCTCTGGCTAAAACCACTTCTGATCATGTGCCTATTAAGATTCAGATAGGCTCTTCCATCCCCAAAACGAACATTTTCAGATTTGAGAACTACTGGCTGGAGCATGAGCACTTTAAAGATGTAGTTAGCTCCATTTGGACCCAACCAGTTACAGAAACAGACAGTGCTAAAGTGATTGCAGCTAAATTTAAGAGACTGAGGAAAGGACTAAAGGTGTGGGCCAAGGGCCTGTCTGATATAAAAAAGATTATTGATAACACCAACTTCATGATTTTATGTTGGGACACTATTGAGGAATTCAGAGAACTAACTACTGATGAAACCAATGGCAGGAATATACTCAAGACTCACCTTGAAATAACACTTGATCATCAGAGACAATATTGGAAGCAAAGAGCAACTATCAGGAAAATCAAAGTGGGTGAAGCCAATACCAAGTACTTTCAAGCTAAAGCCACCAATAAATTCAGAAACAATTGTATTGCCATGTTGCAAGATGAACAGGGCCATGAACATCAGGATCATCAGGCAAAAGCTGCAATTCTTTATAGAGCTTTCAAGGCCAGATTGGGAACTAGGGTTCCAGCATCCTACCCTCTTCTGTTACACCAACTGCTCCAACCTCATGCGGATCTTTCTGAGTTAGAAACTCCATTCTCAAAGGAGGAGATTGACTATGTCATCAAGCATATGCCTGCAGATAAATCTCCTAGCCCTGATGGGTTCAATGCTGCATTCCTCAAGCACTGCTGGGATATTATTGCTCCAGATTTTTATAAACTCATTGCTGATTTCCACTCAGGTCAAGTTAATATCCAGAGTATCAACTACTCTTACATTACCCTTATCCCCAAGAAGGGTCATGCAATTACACCAGCAGATTTCAGGCCTATTTCATTATTGAACTGTACTCTCAAAATCATCACCAAACCGCTTGCCAATAGGCTCCAGAAACTCATCCTTGGCATGGTCCACAGAAATCAATATGGCTTCCTGAATCACAGATGTATCCAAGATTGCTTAGCATGGTCATTTGAATATATACACCAATGCCAACAGAGCAGAGAAGAAATCATTCTCCTCAAGCTGGACTTTGAAAAGGCATTTGACATGTTGAACCATGACACTATTATTGAGATTCTGCAAGCTAAAGATTTTGGGGACAAGTGGATCCACTGGATCAAAATGATTTATGGCTCTGGCTATTCATCTGTTCTGCTTAATGGAGTTCCTGGCAAGCAATTCCTCTGTAACAATGGAGTTAGGCAAGGAGATCCTCTGTCACCACTAATATTTGTGATTGCTGCTGACTTACTACAGACTATATTCAATGAAGCCTGCCATGCATCCATGATTGAGCCACCACTCATCCATACTTCTGCCCTGATTATCCTATCATTCAGTATGCAGATGACACTATCTTAGTGGCTGAGGCAGATCATAGACAGGTGCAGCATATTAAAAATCTCCTGCTTCATTATGCTCATTACACTAGACTCAAGGTGAACTATGCAAAGTCTACAATGATCTCCATTAACACCCCTCCTGAGAAGATGGTTGAACTTTCTAGCATTTTAGGATGTAAGATTGGCACTCTGCCACTCAATTATCTGGGGCTCCCATTGTGTCTAACCAGGCCTAGAGTTGAGGATTTTGTTCCTCTACTTCAAAGGATTGAGACAAGACTGCTGAGCTGCTCTACCATGCTGTCCACTGGGGACAAACTCACCCTCATTAAATCCATCTTCACAAGTATGCCCACCTTTTTCATGAGTAACCTGATGATACCCAAAACAGTTGTCAAGCAAATCAACTCTTATCTTATGAACTGCTTTTGGAGAAAATATGGTACCTTGGATAGAGGCTCTGTGCTTATTGCCTGGGACAAAGTTAACAGACCAAAAAACCAGGGTGGACTTGGGGTTTTAGATCTCCACATTCATAACAAGGCACTGCTACTGAAATTCTTGCATAAGTTCTTTAACAAAGTGGACACACCTTGGGTTCATATCATCTGGGAGAAGCACTACCAGAACAGGCTACCAGGGGAACAGAAAATTGGATCTTTCTGGTGGAGAGATGTTCTGAAACTACTCCCACTGTTTAAGCAGAATGCTATCTATAAAGCAGGTATTGGAGATTCAGTGAGCCTTTGGTCTGATCGGTGGCAAGATGTTCCACCCCTCAATAAATTCCCAGAGCTCCATTCATATGCTATAAATCAGACTATCTCCTTGAGTAATGCCCTTCAACATGTAGACACCACCCAACTCTTTCAGAGGCCTCTTTCACAGCTAGCTTTTGAGCAATTCACATCACTGCAAACGATCATGACTGAGCAAGCTTCTGCTACCCAAAATGACAAATGGGCATACACATGGGCGTCACCCAATTACTTAGCTATGAAAATGTACAAAGCTATCAGAGGGGAGATCATAGTACATGACATTTTCAGAACTTTGTGGAAGTCATCATGCAGAATACGACATAAAATCTTTTTCTGGCTGTTGATGTGGGACCACGTGAGTACCAGAAACTTCCTCCATAGGAGATCCATGCATCTAGATGACTATAATTGTGCCCTATGTACTGATACCACAGAGGAAACAACTATCCACCTGTTCTGGGATTGTCAATTTGCCTTAACATGTTGGCACTCCATTATCCCAACTAAGTCCAGAGGCATATCTGTATATGATGAGATTCATCTTTCCTTGAGGCTTCTTCCATCAGACTTTGCAATGGACATTATTATTCAGGGTTGCTGGGCCATCTGGATGAGTAGAAATGACAAAATTTTCAGGAGAGCTGCCCCATCAATGGGGACTTGGAAGCATTACATGAAAGAAGGACTACAAGCTTCAGAGCTTAGAGCTAAACCATCAAAGTCAGAACAGATCAGAATCTGGATTCAGCAGTACTTGTAATTTAATTATGGGTTTTCCTAAAACTGGTATTGGTTGATTTGTATTTTCCTTGTATTTGTACTTTTTAGTTAATTAATGAAAATTTTACCATAGAACATTTTGTTCTACGGTTTCAGCTCAAAAAAAAAGTTAGGCCGCTGTTAATTTATGATAAAATATGGGACTCAATGCTAAACCGGATTTTAACAGGAATCTCGCATTACACAAAATATGGCAATTCAATCGATTGGGTGTAGAGCAATGCATACATGAAAGAAATATAAGGAAAGCAGACACAACAGAGTACTCCTTCCGTAACGTAATAGAAGATGTTTTTTGATACTATCGGTGTCAAAATACATCTTATATTAAGTTACAAAGGTAGTATAAAACATGAAGGTTGCCTACTTGCTTACGCTAACTATATATTGATGATGCGTAAGCTCAGCTGCTCTAGTACTATATATATGTATGTTATTGTTCATGCAATGAACGGGGATGTAATCTGCTGTTCCTAAGCAAGAAATGCTTAATTCGTTATTATAAAATCAAGGAAGAAATGACTTCCCATGTACACAAATCAAGGGGAAATCTGCACAAATTAATTCTTTATTCTCAGGCAGATTTATTATCATTCAGAAAAGAGCCTAGAGTTCAGCTATTTGCCTCCTTCACAAGTAGGAGTACTAACAAATGCTTTGAAAAGGAAACAATTTGACATAATTCATTTAGAAAAAATCGGCATAGTCAAGAGAACTTTGGAAAATCCACCGGCAGCAGAGTGTCAAGATTCAAGTCCAATAGAATCAATGAAACAACATACAAACAAAAAGACATGCCAATCTACTCTATAAAGGGCGATCTAGCATTCTATGGGAATGTCAACAGCACCATGGTCACAAGGGATTCTTTTCGCGGTCGCGAGTGGCCAATGATGGAACGTACGACTAACCCATTGCCCCTTCTTGAGGTGGCGGCACCATGCCTTAGATGGCCATATCGGCACCCAGGATGCCGGCTGGTCCAGAGAGTCGAAAGCACACTGTCTCGAGAGTCAAGAGCAAACAAAATAAAGAGCCGCACAGAGCAGTAGATGAGATGGGCTGGCGAGCATCATATAGGCATGCATGGAAAGGAAATGCGATTGACAGAATCAATCCCAGCCATTCCATATAAAGGAATGATATGATTTGGTTGTCCGACATTTGCATCTCGATCAATGCAATCGACAGAATCAATCCCAAGCAGTCCATATAAAGGAATGATGTGATTTGGTCGTCCAACATTGGCACTTCAGAATTGATCCATCAGATATGCCTGCCAGAATTGTGGAAGGAGCTAAAAACACAATATAAAAGAATCAAACAGGAGAAGTGGGGAGGGGAGGAGGGGACCTACCACATATAATCACCAACTTCCCTTTAATAGTAGAGATACCATGGAGTTATTGTTGTATCATTTTCTTTACCTTTTATTCAAAAATCAGGACCTCTTCATCATTTTCCCAGTGATCTTTCTCTAGAAAATGGTAGGCCCCATCCAAACATTTCTAGTCTTATCAGCCTGGGAAAGCGCTGCAAGATCATGGGTTGGTTTGTTACATACTCTATGCAGTTTCTACTTAAGACTATAAGTTACAAACAATTATTCAACATCTAGAAAGTAGACATTACACTGTTATAAAATCTACACTGTTCATATGATGACACAATGGTTCAGCATAACTATTTTATCCTTAGCAAGACATGATTATGTCAAAATCTATCATTATTAGGGGCTTGGCCCAATTATCGTATTTGGAGATTATATAAACTCATGTAAGGACCCGTTTTGAGATGAAGCAAAAGCAATCATATTTGCTCGGCTTCCTGAAGGGAGCCGGGAGACCTAACCCTAGCCGCCGCACCCTGCTCCCTCTCTCTCGCACACGTGACGACGGCGCCCCAACGCCGGCGACCTCGCCTTCCTCCTCACCAAGCCCCCTTCCACCCCTACAACTGGCGACCTCCGTTGCATTCATCATGCCGCTGCCGCAGCAGTAGCAGCCGTCGCCGCCGCCACCGGCTCTCGGGGCCGAGCCTTCTGTCGACGGCGCCCGGGGTGCCCATCCACCAGGTCCGTTTCCCCCCGTCGCCATATCCGCTACCGGCTTGGCTCGCTGGGTCCATCGAGCCGTTCTACACGATGGCCTCAGGACAGCCACACATGTTGTCACCGCCGGCGCCGTCCCCAACCATGCAGTTCGGCGGGTCTGCGGGTGCCGTGGGTCCCTACGATGGTGTGGACGGGCCCCTTTTCCATGGCGGTACTCTGCAGCCCGCACACTCGGCGTTGTCGCCCTCGTTGTTCCACGCAGATGACACATACCCGCCCGTCGTCCACGCCCAGCCACCGCCGAGATTCTCCAAGCTGGAGTTCGCGACTTACGGCGGCACTCTCGACCGCCTTAATTGGCTCAACCAATGCGACCAATTTTTCAGGGGGCAGCGCACGCTCACGTCCGACCGCACCTAGATCGCCTCCTATCATCTACGCGGCGCCGCCCAGACGTGGTATTACGCCCTCAAGTAGGACGAGGGCGGCATGCCACCATGGGAGCATTTCCGTGATCTGTGCCTCTTGTGCTTCGGTCCCCTATACGCAGGAGCCGTCTGGCGGAGCTTGGGCGCCTTCCGTTCCTCACCATAGTGCAAGACTTCGCTGCACTGGCATGCCACGCCCCCGGCGTTTCGCCTCGTCAGCACGCTGAGCTCTTCGTCGGCGGCCTACCAGACCACATCCGCGTGGACGTGGAGATGCGCGGGCTACAGGACCTCCAGACGGCCATGTACTACGCCCGCGCGTTTGAGCGCCGCGCGGTGGCCCTCCAGCAGGCGTCACCGTGTCGGGCCGCTGGGCCGCCACCCTGGTCGGAAGTTCCCGCACAGAGTCGGCCTGCTCAGGCTTCTGCGGCGCGCCCGTTTCGCCGGCTCACCCCGGCCGAGCTACTCGAGCGTCGTCGCGAAGGGTTGTGCTTCAACTGCGACGAGCCCTACGTGCCCGACCATGTCTGCCCGCGACTCTTCTACCTGGAGGTTGCAGACAACATTGAGGAGGACACCGCCGCCGCCGGGCTCGGCGACCTACCCGCCCCAGCTGACACGGAGGTGTTTGGCGCCCGTTGATCACCGTGAGGAGTTCCGCAAGCGCTTACCCATCTTCCAGCTCGAGGACGAGCTGTTTGTGCAGGCGGGGAGAGATGTTATGACCGGCATATACTACAGCCCAGGTAGTTAGGGTACTGGCCCAGTTATCTTATTGCTATTAGGGGCTTAGCCCAGTTATCGTATTTGGAGATTATATAAACTCATGTAAGGACCCGTTTTGAGATGAAGCGGAAGCAATCATATTTGATCGGCTTCCTGAAGGGAGCTGGGAGACCTAACCCTAGCCGCCGCACCCTGCTCTCCCTCTCTCTCGCACACGTGACGACGGCGCCCCAGTGCCGGTGACCTCGCCTTCCTCCTCGCCAAGCCCCCTTCCACCCCTACAACCTACGAGCTAGACCTGGTAGGATCCCAGCTCCTATCAAACTGAGCAGTAATATTATATTCTTAGTTGGTTTTCATATGTTTTTTCGGAAACTTGTTAGTGGAGAAGGACAGAATAAAGTGTGCACACCCGCTAGTCATAGGCATGCGCAGAAATTCATGACTGAATTGGCAACCATGAAATTGTGTTTTGGTTTTGTGAAATATGGCAAACCTGCGTCTCTAATAGAGCATAGGTTTTCTTTTATTGGTTGCCCTCGTCTAGACACCCAAGGGGATTAATATTAAGCCTATATTGTGCTGCACCAACATAGCAGAGAACGAAAACAGTATTTGCTTTACAACTGGCATGTATACAAGAAGTTTCATGTTTATATAATTGAAGGGATGTATACCATAGTTATGTAAAAAAATCAAAACATATGTTAATTCAAGAAGAAAACAACATACCATATGTGGACACATTATGTATATCTCGTCCCCACCCCAATATGCAGATACATTCCGAATTTTCATAGGCCAATGCAAATATGACATCCATCATAACAATGAGAAAATGTTCTGTTGTGAGGTTCAGATAGCAAGAAAACAACGTATCATCCCCAAATTAGCTCACGATAGATGCAGAAATAAAGAGAATAGCTTCAGGTGCCAAGTTGATTAAAATATAAGATATATGCGTCCTATATGTATTCTAGATGCATCAGTTGACCATGAGAGTGGAATTTCTGCAGATACACAGCCATATAAGAGTAAATGGCACTGGCGGTCCGAGAACTTGTGCTGCGGGTACACTTAAGTCACGGTACTTGTAAACTGGAAAAACCCGTCATAGAACTTGCATTGCGGGTGCAGATAGGTCACATATGCCATCTGAACCGGCCAGCTGTCATATTTTTAAGAAAAACTCGTCATAGAACTTGCGTTGCGGGTGCAGATAGGTCACATTTCAAATTTTTCGTTCCTGGACATTTTTTTAAAGTCACGAATCACAAATATTTCTAATAATAATTTTTTAATTTTATCGTCCGAGAACATTTTTTTAAAGTCGCGAATCACAAACATTTTTTGAAATGTTTGCCACTTAAAACAAATGTTCGCAAATCACAAATATTTTTCAAATTTATCATTCGCGAACATTTTTTAAACTCGTGAACAAATATTTTTTAAATTAATCGTTCATGAACATTTTCAAATTTATTGTTCGCAAACATTTTCAAAATTTTCATTCGTGGACCTTTATTAAAAGTCACGAATCACAATTTTTTTAATAAATATCTTTTAATTTAACGTTCGCGAACTTTTTCTAAAGTCGCGAATCACAAATATTTTTGAAATGTTCACAACTTAAAAAAAAATCGTGAATCACAAATATTTTTCAAATTTATCGTTCTCAATTTTTTTAAAGTCATGGACAAATAGTTTTCAAATTAATCATTCACCACACTTTCAAATTTATTGTTTGCAAGCATTTTCAAAAAAAAATCATGGACATTTTTTTAAAGTCACGAATCATAAATATTTTTTAATTTATCGTTCGCGAACTTTTTTTTAAAGTCGTGAATCACAAATTTTTTAATGTTCACAACTTTAAAAAAATGGTCACGAGTCAAAAATATTTTTCAAATTTATCGTTCTCTACCTTATTTTTAATGCCTTGAATAAATACTTTTCAAATTAATCATTCACGAACATTTTTAAATTTATCATTCAAAAACATTTTCAATTTTTTCGTTGCTGGACATTTTTTAAAGTCACTAATCATAAATATTTTTAATTTATCGTTCGCGAACATTTTTTTAAAGTCGCGGATCACGAATATATTTTTTAAAATGTTCGCGAACATTTTTTTAAAGTCGTGAACAAATAGTTTTCAAATTTATCGTTCACGAACATTTTTTTAAAGTCACGAATCACATATATTTTTAAAGTCGTGAACAAATTTATCGCGCTTGACCATTAGAAGGAGAAAACCAGGCAGCTGGCGGGTTCAGATGACCTGTACGACCTATCTGCACTCATAATGCAAGTTCTATGACGGGTTTTTCCGGTTTGCAAGTACCGTGACTTAAGCGCACCCGCAGCACAAGTTCTCGGACCGCCGGTGCCATTTACTCGCCATATAAGGTGGAAGGAAGAACCAAAGGGCACTGATGTTGCATGAACCAGACCCTGCAACACAACAAATCAACATCAATAAGCATACAGACGAATGAATGTGAAATCTCCTCACAAAAAATAGATTGTAGAGGCAAGCACAAAATGAAGAGAATAAGGATAATGTCTGCAAATTCAGTTCTGACGACCTCAACCTCATAATCATCTATGTATCTCATTTTGGAGAAGAAAGGCACATGCAACAAACATCATTTCCGGAGCTATGCCGCCAACATCCTTTTGAGCCATGCAAGCTAGTTATCATTTGAGTAATCTTTGCTATTTGTTCACGTGCGTTGTAACGGGGCATAATTTGTATATTTGTGGCGCTAAATTTTTTAGTGAACTTTTGTACACAATAACCATGGTTAACCTGGCATTTTATTGTTAATGTGATTGCATACCCGAAAAAGACTTTAATTGCCGACTGAATTAGCACTTATTAGTTTTCCAAAGAAAGCACGATTTTGCGGTACATTATTTGATTACAGGCTATAGTATCACATACCAGAAGGGAATAGAAAGACCGAACTGTTTGCTTGGCTTGCCGTCTGAGACTGATGCATGATGCCAGACAATTTGCACAAGAGAGCAATTTCCCATAATCCTATAAGCACTGAACCTGAAACTGCAAACACATAGGTTGATTGCACCTTCAGTAAGAGCATTTGGAGAAAGACGTGTTTTAAGATGTGTCCTCTGTTCCCTAACATTCAGATGCCAACTGCCAGTCTGGCACCAGCAAATGCAAGGGTCATCTCAAATCAATTCAGCACAGTGGACAAAAAAAGCCACCGCCCCTTGGTGTCCACCTTGACGCGGTCGTTCCGCCGTCCAGCGCGCTCGCGATGACTGGAAAAAAAATCCCGCCCAAATCAGGATCGATTGCATAAAAAAAAACAGACGCCCAGATCGGGATCTGGAGGACCTGGATGCGGGCGACGCAGGGCATCGTCAGAGGGGCTCGGAGGGCACGTTGGCGAGCTCCATGACGCGGCCATGGTGACACCTATGGAGATGAATGGCGCGCAGTTCAGAGGAGAGAGATAAGTGGAAAAATGAGGAGAAGGGAGAGATGAAGGCACTCAGGCGAGGTCACAGAGCTCGGAACGGCGGAGCGGCGGCGGGGTACCTGCGGATCGGCGCCGGGGAAGACGGACTGGAGCGCCTCGACGGGGTCGAACTCCATGTTGATGACACGAGACCTTTCTTTTCATAGACAAACCCACTAACCAGCAGGACATCTTTCATGCTTGCGACTACTTTCTTCGGTTTTCTACTTATTCTGTCTTCAGTTCGCGAAACCTCGGTTTTTGGAAGCTAGCAGACGGGTTTTCTCATTTTTGGTTTTATGTGTATTTTTTTAAAAAAAATTGATGAACTTTTTTTCCAAAATCGATGAATTCTTTTTCAACTTTGATGAACACTTTTCATGATTGCTGATTTTTTTTAATTCGTGAACCTTTTTGAAAATCCGTGGACTCTTTTTCAAATCAATGAACCTTTTTCAAAATCGGTGGACTTTTAAAAAATCGATGAATTTTTTTTCAAATTTGATGAACTTTTTTTCCAGATCGATGAACTTTTTCCAAATTGTGAACTTTTCTTCAAAAATGATGAACTTTTTCTAAATTGATGAGCCTATTCAAGTTCATGGTTTTTTTTACATTTCAAAAAACTAAGTGATACCGTACACATGCAATAAATAGCGCGGCTGCATGTCCTTATATCATTAACACTTCTTTCGTTCACTACAGTCGAGTAGTTCTACTGGTTATTCACGCTTGTACATTAAGGCGACGGACTGAGTTTGAATCCTGGGGAGGACAGCTTTTTGCACTTTTTCGCTCATATAAGTTCACTGTGCAGCGCCCGTTGCTGGGCCAGGCCCAGGTGGGCAGCGCTTGGGCGCCGGTACCTGTTAGCGGCCCTAAAGGCACAACTTAGGAGCTCCCATTGGGGTGACACCTTAATATGCCTATTTTTTGCCAAAACTGCACGTACAGGGACAATGCCTTGTACTCCCTCTGTTCTGAAATATAAGTCTTTTTAGGCATTTCAAATGGATTATAACATACGGATGTATGTAGACATATTTTAAAGTGTAGATTCACTCATTTTGTTCCGTATATAGTCATCTATTGAAATCTCTAGAAAGACTTATATTTTGGAACGGAGGGAGTAATACTTTCCAAGCGAATATTTTTACCTTACTTGGCACCCGAAGCTTCCAAATGATATTCCATATAGGATTGGTGGTTGTTGCCCCCCGGCCATCATTCTGTCTAATTTTGGAAGCATACTGATGATTCCATTCACAGTAATACACAGATCGTACTGTGAAAGAGTATGACACTTGGGGAGGCTTTATTAGCTTTTGTGTCATGTCCTGAGTAGAGTTCCTAACAAGATAAACAGAAAAACCCTTATGAGGAGTTGGTTTGGAGAAAATCATCACTTTCTTATATATTTGCACACTTGGGGATGCTTGGCAAAGGATAATATTCCCTAAGAAACGCAAATTTGGACCAGAGATAGTGGATTGTGTCTTTCTAGGTTATGCTAAGCGTCACATTGCATATAGATTTTTAGTGGTTAAATTTGAGATACATGACATGCATGTCGATACTATAATGGAATCTCGTGATGCATCATTTTGTGAGAATATATTCCCTTTGAAAGATATGCATTGGATTGCTAGATTTTATTGTAAGATAAATCATAAACCTAGTACATCTGATGAGTATTTCTAACAATCATCTAAGGAAGTCCTTGAGGAGGATAACAATGAAGCTCATGAGAGAAGCAAGAGACAAAGAATTGCAAAATCCGTTGGTAACGATCTCATTGTCTACCTTGTGGACAACATTCCCAAGTCTATTGATGTGGCATATGCATCTCCGGATGTAAATGATTGAAAAGAAGTTGTCCATAATAAGATGCACTCAATTCTTATGGCACTTGGGAGCTAACTGAATGACCCTATGGTTGTTACATGTCGGTTGTAAATGGGTGTTCAAAAAGAAGCTAAGGCATGATGATACTACTGATAAATACAAAGCATGGTGCAGCGCTCAATAATACGGAGAGAGAGAGAGAGAAAGATTTTTAATAGTAAAAAACAAACATCCTACAATTATATATTATAGACAATTAATATTAAATTAATAGAATATATATGTCCCATTGCAAGGCATTTAACTATTAACTGAGTAAACCCCTAAAAAAACTTCTCAAACGTAATTTGAGAGCAGAGCTGGCTAAACGGGTCGTGACGTGATCCGACACGGTCCATAGGGGCACGATTAGTAAACGGGTCGTGTCGTGCCTGCCCGCGTGATGCGCCTAGTAGTCCAGGCACGGCCCCTCGGCTAATTAGACTGGCATGCCAGTCTGTCAGGCGCGGTAGTCGCACATGATGTTCGGTCTGCTAGGCTGATTTTTTGAGTCATTTTTGACCTATTGAATAGGTTTTTAGGCCATATCTTACATTCTTAAGTAGTTGATCACCACTACTAGCATTCTCTTAACATGCACAACATCCACGTCAGCATTTTGCCACATAGGCTTTCACGGACGGGTATTTACACGTCAAGCTTTTAATCTTCGGCAGCCTCCCGCATGCATCAGATAAAAATTGTTTTGAGTGAAAAGTAAAGAACAAGAGAGTTGAATGAAAGATGATCCATCATTTTTTATTGATGATAGAAGTGGGCTATTTATACCCAGGCGGAAGTACACATGGTGCTTGGCGGTCAAGTAAACACATAGTTACTTGAGAGCCAAGGAATTACATAGTTGCCTTGAGAGCCAAGGAAGTACATGGTTACTTGAGAACCAAGCAACCTATCTAACAATTAACTTAATCCTAATTAGCTTAATCAATAAGCAACTATTCTATGCTTAACACTCTCCCTTGTACAACGCCTCTTCTTTGGTACATCCATCATCTTGACAAATTCTTTGAACAATCTTGAATGTCTCCTCCAAAAACCCTGTGGGAAAAATATGAGGAGAATAGTGCAGATATGTTGCTAAAACTCCTTTAAACCCAGTAGGAAAAATAATAAGGAGAAAATGATGCAACATATAATGATTATTGTCTCTTGATAACTCATATGACAAAAACCTTTGAAGAAGGTGAAAAATCACCGATGAGTTTAGAGAACAATTAATATGTCTTGAGTACTTTCTTTAAAAAAACCCGATAGGGAAAGTAGAAAGTATGACATATAATCTTTGATAAGATATTGCCTCATTAAAACCCATTATGAGAAACTTTGATAGAAAACTCATAAGGGAAAAAAGTGTGATATGATATGCCATTTAAAACTCCTTTAAAACCCAATGGGAAAAATATAAGGAGAAAATGTATGACATATACAGGCACTTGTGTTTATAGTGTCTCGTTAAAAACCTTTATGAGAAACCATTAGGGAAAACTCATGAAGGGAAAAAGAGTACAATATATGCAATCTTAGGATTGTTAATAGGTTATAGATTTTGGGAAATTACTCCCCCTGAACTTTGCAAACATGGAGAATGTGTAATACAAATTCCATTTATATGATCATAACATTATGAATAATCTGTAGGGTTTTCAAAGTATGTTGTTTGCATATAGTTTACTCACTTTCTATAATTCGTGAGGATAAGTAATTTTCGAGCAATGTACTTTACGATATAGCTCTTCATATAACATATAGTCTTTGAGTAACACAAGTGGTAGCGTCTTGATAAATCAAGTTATGTGATTCTGATGAACCTCAACCACATGATTTGAGCATGGTTAATCATTCTGCTAAACTATGCATATTTTGCAATGCTTTTAGATAAAGCAATTATATCAGAATGATAACTGGAAATAGACATTAAAGCCCATTTAGATGACTTCCATGTGAAGGTTATTCCCGCAAATTCAGTCATTGATATGGCATTGTTGGGATCAAAGAAAAAGTCATTATCATTATATTATATCATGGTCATATCTTGTATTTCCTGATGGAAATATCCAAGACTTATTGTGAGCTTGAGATATAAGCTAATATTTCTTATATCGACCATTTACCTTTTGTTGGTATGATATATCCACATTGAACTTCTCATATATGTTTTGGATATATGTAGACTAATATGTATTCTTGAGAGAATGCTCAAGTTGTAAACTTAAGCTAAATTTGGTTTAATCCAAATTTCCCGTCTTGAGATAATTTTGTGCATGTTTAGGTCTTGTATAGACAGGTCGTCAATATACATTGAGGTGATGAAAAGAAATTAAATTTGGGATTCCTTTATTAAACATGTAAATAATCATCATTATTCGAGTAATCCTTTTGAAGAAGGAACTCATTTAGTCGGTAGTACCATATGATTTCCGACTATTTCAAGTCATAGAGTGACTTATGAAGTATTACACAAAACTTGTTGCGATTTGCTTTTGGATTCGGAAGTATAAGCCCTTCAGGGACTTCAATAGAGATTTCCGAAATGAGTGACTCATATGAGTATGTAGTCACTGCATCCATTAACTGCATGGATAATATTATATTTTTATTGCCAATGATATTTAGTATCGAAACATAATTCCACTCATACCAAGAGGGTATGTTACATCATAATCGATGTCGGGTCTCTGCGTGAAACCTTTTGCTACAAGGCTCGCTTTCTCACCACCTCATTGACTTTGTTTATGAATGAGAAGTTTTTAATATTCCATGCAGAAGATACTTATGAGGAGTAGGTATTACTGCGGTAAATACCACTCGTTTGCATAGCGAGTGCTATTCTTCATTACTTGCTTCCTTTTATGTGAACCAATATGAATGCAAGAGGCACTCTACCATGGATTTTGGTTCAGGGCCCAAAAGGTTTTAGCAATATTGAGAAGAAATATATGTCGACAAATGTAGTCTTTAGTTTATATGATTCTGATGGAATCATTGAAGTTTGTGGATAAAATATTTGTTCCATTTTAACTCCTTGTGATTTCCTTCAACAAATGGAGTCAAGGTGTTTCGATGTCCCGGCACCAAAACATTTGTGTACATTTATGCCGGGCTTTGGATTATGAGCATCCAGTGATGTGTCTTTCAACTTGATGTTGAATTACATTTACTGGTTGAGGATTCGATTTCCTCTGTTTCCACGGAAGTATATGAGAAGTTATATCTCGTCTTATCAGATTTTCTCCCCCTCTTGCTCTCATTTGGGGAGAAGAGTGGTTTATCAGGTACCTCCACTCTTTCCGATACTTTACTGCAGGAATTTAGAATTTAATGACACCTTGTCATCAGTAAATGTATGTGGCAGATTTACAATGTGTTGCAAATATATGATTCTCTAAACTTTCTAGTTCAGATTCTTTGAGTATGTGGATATAAGGATTGAATGTCAATAACATTTCTAATTTATTTCTCGGCATTCTTTGTGGTACTTATCTCCCCCTAATGCCAGAAAATATCCTTATTGCTGATGCAATCAGCATACGGGCTATGAATAATTTTGATCGACGGATAAATTGATATTCCTCACATAGATCCCTAATTTTCTGTGAGTGCCCATTGATGTACGCTGGAGTGGTGATATCGGTATCTAACCGAATTGTCGCAGATGGGAAATACTTTGTTGATTTTCACATAGTTACTACAAGGGGGAAGTAGTATGATATGCAGTTGGTATGATTTAGATCATACTTACGGTGTGTAAGGCCGTATGTGTCGAGCAACAGGCTGGTAAATTTACAATTCTTTAAAAGTGGTCATGTAATTCATTTACTACCTTTGATAAGAAATTTAGTTAAACCATTCTGGGTATGTACATAGGGTACTAAATGCAATCAGAAAATTCTCGTGAAATGAGTTCAATGACATTGTCCATTCAAATGGTTTTATCCTTTGTTCAGGAGAATTTGCTCTTACTTTGATAAGTTAAGCAATTTATCGGGTAAGATCATGATTGTGTGTGATAACACACACTTAAAACATTTTATGAGTGTGTATATGAGTACCATGAAGTGTCTAAATTACCCCAGATAATGGTTCAACATTCCACATATATCTTTTGAATGCGTTCAAGAAAGAATAATTGGCTCGTTTAGAATTTTAAGGTGAGAGTTCCTTAAAACAGATTTCCCCTATGGCACATGTGGTGCACATATAATTTGATGATATGGGGAATATTTTGCAACTTGTTAAGTTGTGACCAACAGAATTGTCAAATAACTTTCTAATCATCTCCAAACCAGGATGGCTAAGGCTATCAAGCCTAATATTTAATTCATTAATACTTAGAAAATCATTGTGTACGCAACAATATTGAGTACGAATTGAAACATACATACAAATTTATCAAATATTGTATCCAATGGATATGATATTGGACATTTTACTACATGCAGTAGTACAAGTATATGCTAATAATATGTTGGGATAATTAGGAGATTACCCGAGGTCTCCGATATTCTTGAGTGCAAATGAGTTTATCCTCCATTTTCTGCACTAGATTGTGGTCCTCCTTCTGATGAAGATTCTGAGAACAATCCTTTACCAGAATCTGGTTGTTATTTGCAAATTTTCAAATTTATCCCATTGAACTTATTGGCCTTTTAATAACTTTGTGGTGTGGTTCGACCATATGTTCGAGGGTTTGGTAATCATAGGTACAATAGTTATATAACCACACATTTGACACTTTTGATTATTTGAAAAACGACAGATTCCTATTAAGAGATAATTCTATCTTTGGTTGTCCATGAGCCTCCACTTTAATTCGAATTCCTCATGGTTCTCTTTTGTGACCACTAACTTGCATAGTATTCTCGGTACTAGCAAGAATTTCAAATAATGGTATAGCACCCGTTCGGTGAATATGATGATTTTAAGAAATTTCATGTTTCTTCATCATAAAAATGGTAGTACCATCTTAAGAGGAGGTAACGTGTATAAGGAATTTTCAACCGGATCTGCATATGAAAATATTTGATCACGAGATCTCAACTTGAAAGTTGATTAAGTGACAGAACTGTGAGCTACGGTAGACGTGAGGTCTTGAAAAAAACGAATGGGTGATCATTCGCAATGTGCTCATGTCAACATGTATCTCCTAAGGGAAATATTCAAAGTAAATGAATATTCATCCATTATGTACTTAGTTTAAGAACTAAGTGAAGTTGGTGACACATATGAACATACTTAGCTACTAAGAGAATAGCCATGACACATTTTCAGAATGTGGAGTTATAGTGCCACAATGCCATAAATGGGTACAATGACTGATGTCATAAATCATCTTAAAATAAACACTCTCACCTAACATGAATTTGCATTTACAAATGTCATCCATGTGTTACATGAAAAAGGCTCATGCATTTATTTAATTTACTTTTAGGAGTAAGCGATGTATATGGATAGAATGATTTGTTTGAGAACAATCTTGGCCAAGGTGATCCTTGGTGAACCTGGGTGTATCCTTCAATACAACGCATGTGATGAAGTCATTGCTAACATTCTGGACTTTATTCTCGACGAAATATGCAACTTTAGAATCACTGGGTATGCATATATTTGTGTAATTCTCTACAACTTATTCAAGCAAAATGAGGCTTGAATAATTGATATTGGTAGATAATACCATTCAACATGTAATGATCATGCATGAATTTACTATGATAGTAAATCATTTTAGTGAACAACAACAATTGCTTCAAAGGAGCAAATCTTGAAATCGCTGATGCTTTATAACCATATGTGTAGACCTCAATTTATAGGATAACACTTTGAAGATAATCACCAATATGGTGTAGATCTCGCAGTAATAGAAACATAGTCTGACTTTTGTCAGTAGATGTTCATAATTCTATTACCTTATGTTATGCTAAATGGGTGAAATCACATTGAAGGTAATCATCTGTGAAAGTGACATGATGTAGACCTTACAGTAATAGTGGATAGTCTGCAAAATTTTGCAGTAGATACCATTATTACCTTATGATATCTTGAGGTATTCACATGTAATATTAATATTTGGAAGGGCACGTTGAATGTAGTCATCTTGTTAAAATGACAAGATGTAGACCTCACAGTATTGATGGATAATCTGCAAACTGTGCAGTAGATGCCATCATTACCTTGTGATTCACAAATAAAATTTTGGGATAGTCGTATTAAGTACGACACTTAAAAATTCTTGTTTGAATTTATATCACCGTTTGCAGGAAAAATAATAATTTTTGTTGCAAAATCATAGTTGTTGTCATAGAAAACAGAAAAGATGTCTTAAATTCCAAAGGAATAGGTCTGAAATGCAAGCAAAATATTATTTTGCAGTAGTATTACTGAGGTAATAAATATAGATGCAAAAATTTATATAAATGCTTTTGCAATATATGAAGATTTAATGACTTCAAATGGTATCTTAAATGATGTAAAACAATGTATAATTTTATTTACATTGTTTGGGAAGACCTAAAGGTCAAAAAGGGTGTGCTGCAAATATGTGTTCGCACAAATTTGTATAACCTGAGGGTTATAATAAGCAAACCGATATAAACCCAGGGATTAAGTTCATGAACTAGCACGTGAATATGTAAGTCCTTGAGGGCTTAATTGACAAAAACTGCCAAAGAGGATAAAATCCCCAAATTTTTTCTCCCGTGCGTTTAGGGATTTGCCGTCGCCGTCGCTTTGAGAAGGATGTCATGGCGTGCTGGATGCCGGGAGGTGCGAACCGCCACGCGGCCGAAGGCCATGGACGTCGCGTTGCTGGAGGGCATGGCGGCCGCGACCGCCGAAGAGCGCTTCGCCGGATGGCATCAGGCGCTTGATGCCACGTTCGTGCCGGATCTGAGGACCATGTCGGATGGCTGAGATCGCCGCATCTGGAGGCAGCGCCGACCGCATTGGGCTGCAGAGTTTGGATTGGCCTCTGCCTTGCGCTGAGAAGATGCGGTTTTGGATATTAATTTTCATCTTCTTGTCTCAACACTTCCTCTCATCTTGCCTTGATCTCTATGATTGGAGATTTTCTGTTCGGAATGATGTCGTCTCGCCTCTCGGAAGAAGCGTGCTTCTCCTGACCTTTTTCTGGTACAAAGCAATTCGCATGAGTGCATACACGTACATAGAAAATGATCAATTGATTGATTACGGGATGATAAGATGAGTAAATTCTTAATTTATTTCCCTTCTTATCAGACGCAGAATTGCTTTGAGCGTTCGGTGCCGTGTCCTGCAACCTACGGCCGGTAGCAGCGCTACGAGCGCGCGGGAGGGCGATGCCGCGCAGGGTCGGGAGCCGTCACGCGCTGGGAATCACCGGACTGGTGGGGAGCCGTATGCAGAAGGTTCCGTTGGAGGGCGCCACTGCATCGTGCATCAAAGAGCGCCGCTTCGATCCTAAAAGTCGCGTTTTTCTCGCCATGGTTGAAACGGTTGCCGCTGATGGGATTACACATCACCGTTCTCTTTTTTCTCTATTTGGAATGCTTGCT
This sequence comes from Triticum urartu, assembly GCF_003073215.2. Classification (NCBI taxonomy): domain Eukaryota; kingdom Viridiplantae; phylum Streptophyta; class Magnoliopsida; order Poales; family Poaceae; genus Triticum; species Triticum urartu. The sequence goes on from NC_053028.1 coordinate 55,962,805, forward strand.
GATTCAGGGAAAATACAATCGGTCAATGAATCAGTGATGCTAATCATAAATAGACAATCAAGTGGCTTTCTCCCGATGGATTTCTTGTATGCATGCATCGTAAATGCATGTTGGTCTTTTCCATGGATGATGTGCTAGAGCCAGCCGATGGCCAGGACCAGGGGCAAGCGCGCCATGCTGAAGGCTGCATCGCCGCCGTAGTCGGTGCCGAGGACGCTACGGATACCAGATAATTCGCATCTGTTCTTATCCGTCTTAGCCTATCTCTTTAATGGAGAGCAAAGTGTATGATAACGTGTTTTGAGTGAAAAGTAAAGAACAAGAGAATTGAATTAAAGATGATCCATCATTCTTTATTGATGATAAAAGTGGGCTATTTATACCCAGGCGGAAGTACACATGGTGTTTGGCGGTCAAGTAAACACATAGTTACTTGAGAGACAAGGAATTACATAGTTGCCTTGAGAGTCAAGGAAATACATGGTTACTTGAGAACCAAGCAACCTATCTAACAATTAACTTAATCATAATTAACTTAATCAATAAGCAAATATTCTATTCTTAACAAAAATGTATACTGCTAGCAGCCTGTGCATGCGAGAGTCCATCTCGCTAAGGAATGCCGAATAAACCGCATTCAATACGTGCATGCAATGAAGCATCAAAATAGGATCACAAATAGTACTCACTCGTGGTGAAATTACTGGAAAGTAAGTGGTGCGTTTCCTTGATTAGCGTTTAGCATTAGGCCACTTCAATACGTAGGTGCTTAGATAAGGTGCTAAAGATATTAAAAAGTTTAGCAACTAATGTCCATAATGCATAGGTGCTTCACTTGTTGGTGCTAAGCTCCTCTCATTTAATGCTTTAGCAACTAAACTATGCCATGCATTGGTGGGTTTCTTTCATTTAATTGCTTTTGTTTAGGTTCACCTGCTTGGCATTGGTTCTTTCTGAGGTCACCAAACTCATCTCTCTTCTCTTTATTACCTTGCCACATCAGATTTTTTGCCTACATGACAGTCTTAGCATCTATACATGGTGGAGCATTGGGGAGGGCCTAAATTCGCTAGAATAACGCATGCAGCCGGGTAACAAAACTGCTCTATGTACGATTGCTTTTCGTCGGACACTGGTACAACCAGACAGCAGATGCTATGGCCCACAAACTGATCATCTATGATTTGTCTCTAATCGTACTGAGTATTGGACGGAAATTCATCGTATGTATAGCAAGGTTCAGTCGGGTAATCCTTTCTTGCCTGCGTGGGGGGACGTGGGCGATGCGATGGATCCATTTAATGACAGCTTTGATTCCGGATATTTTCTGGAGGCGTTAATCTTTGACGTTTCGCCTTAGCAGCTTAGCTTATTAATCTGAAGGAATAAATCTACACCGATTTTCAAAAAAAGCTCGATCAATTCTTAGCATCTATACATGGTGGAGCATTGGGGAGGGCCTAAATTCGCTAGAATAACGCATGCAGCCGGGTAACAAAACTGCTCTATGTACGATTGCTTTTCGTCGGACACTGGTACAACCAGACAGCAGATGCTATGGCCCACAAACTGATCATCTATGATTTGTCTCTAATCGTACTGAGTATTGGACGGAAATTCATCGTATGTATAGCAAGGTTCAGTCGGGTAATCCTTTCTTGCCTGCGTGGGGGGACGTGGGCGATGCGATGGATCCATTTAATGACAGCTTTGATTCCGGATATTTTCTGGAGGCGTTAATCTTTGACGTTTCGCCTTAGCAGCTTAGCTTATTAATCTGAAGGAATAAATCTACACCGATCTTCAAAAAAAGCTCGATCAATTCTTTTCATCTTCCCCATCTCTACCCTCTCTCCATACTACACTGCCGCCGGCCAAGCCTTCACGGTCGCCATCGAAGATCCGCTCACTGCCGCCGGCTCGGAGCCTCATGATCCTTCCCTCTATCTCTACGTCTCTCGGAGCCCCGCGATCGTCGACAAGACGAGATGTACCTGTACGTGCCACCGCTGCTGTCCTCCTCCAGCATCACTTGCGCCAGAGGTGGGTGCTCTCTTTTCCTCTCAGTGTTCTCAGATATGAACGTAATTTTTTAGTTAGCTTGGCTTGATGTTCTGATTTATGTGATGTCGGAAATTTCATAGTAGGCAGCTCTTTTCCATCTCCAGCGACCTCCTTCGCGGCAATAATCCGGTCAGTCTCTATCCCCCAAATTGCTCTCTAACTCAGCTATTGCAGATACACATGTGTCAAGGTGCGACATATCATTGATGCTTCTCCAATCCGGTTGTTTTTTATTGGAGGCGTTAGATGGTGAAATTTTCTTCTTCCTTTTGTGTTATTTAGGGTTCTGAATGAAGAAACAGATGAAGCTAGCATGTTCTGTTCCCAACTACAACTGCATCTCTCTATCCCCTTCCTCTCACACATTAATTTAGTACGAATTGTGTACTTTTATTGCTGTTCTCTGGTTGTTTTATAGAATCACTACATATGGCATATTGGCATATTGGGGTTCATTTTCAGGTAATTTGTTCTCTGTGAGTAGTATTCATTGTGAATTTTATGGGATCATATATTACATGAGTGATACAATTGTGTGATTGACAATGTTGTTCTTTCCATGCTGCACGGTTCTACTGTTGTCACAACAATCATCTACCTACATAAATGAAAAAAAATGAAGTGAAGTTAGCTAAAATGTATAGTAAGAAATAAGAAATATATGGTAAGTATAGAGAATACAAGTATGTTCATAAGAGAAGTTAGCTAACTAATAACAATCCTACTTACTATACTCTTGTGAAGTTAGCTACTAATAACAATCCTAACTTCAATGGCTTTTCCTCGCTTGGAGGATCAGGTTTGGGCTGTTCTCATTGTCCTTCAATTTAATTGAAATGGAGTGTACATGTGTCTACTCAGGAACCATGTCATTTCGTATAGCTGGTTATCTTTCGCTCAATAAGTGGATCAAGGTGGAGAATGCAAGATGATTACTATTCGGGTGCATTAACACCGCGAGGCTCGCAAATTACTATGAAATATATTTGTTTCCTGCTTTGATGCACTTCTAATAGACAAACAAATGATAATATCTTGAAATATTATGAGAAAAATCTCGTTACAATATATGTTACTTCTCTTAAAGTTGGTGATGCATTCTTCTAATTACGCAAATATGGAGATACTCAACCATATATTATTTTGCTTGACTTTTTATACCATTCAAAGGTTCAAGTAGACATGTATTTATATTATTGTTTTCATAAATTTCACTATTTCTCACTCTATAAATCCTCCTATATATTATTACAAATTCCCGCAGCAACGCACGGGGTGTCATCTAGTATATAATCAAATAAAAACAAAATAAAATTAATGGCCGTGCCGTGCCAGTCCATGTGTCCAAGCCTCCAGGTGTAGGCACAGCCCGTGCCGAGAGCCGGGCAAGGCCTGTGCAGCCGGGTGCTCCTAACCAGCGCTTTAGGCGCCGGCTGGCGATACGGGCGCTCGCTATTGACGCGTAGCAGGCCGGCCCACCAAACCGACTCTGCAAACAAACGCGAAGAAAAAATTAAGAAAACTAATCGCAATTCAAACAAGGTATGCAATGGCTGGGAATCGAACCCAGAACCAACCCATTCGCATCTTAATGCATTAACCACTACACCAAGCTAGTTCTTCTGTTTAGTACTATAAAATCGTCCTATTTAACGTTTTCTTTAGTAAGAAACAATATGAATTCTCTTGAAAAAAGGAAAGGTAAATTTGAAAACAAGATCGTCGATTTTTAGAAAGTTCATGAATGTTTAAGAAAAAGTTCATCAATTTTTTATGAAGTTCGCTGATTTTTGGAAAAAAAACATCGATTTTGAAAAAAGTTCATCGGTTTTGAAAAAAAGTTCAATGATTTTGAAAAGAGTTCATCGATTTTCAAAAGAGGTTCATCAATTTTCAAAAGAGTTTCATCGATTTCGAAAAAGAGTTCATCGATTTTAAAAAGAGTTCATCAATTTTCAAAAAGAGTTTCATCAATTTCGAAAAAGAGTTCATCGATTTTAAAAAATATTTCATCGATTTCAAAAAGAGTTCATCGATTTTCAAAAAAGAGTTCATCGATTTCGAAAAAGAGTTCATCGGTTTTGAAAAAAAGTTCATCGATTTGGAAAAGTAGTTCACGAATTTGACAAAGGTTCATCGGATTTTGAAAAAAAAATCAAGAAATTGAAAAACGTTCACGCATGTAACAAAGAAAAAGAAATTAAAAGAGAAAAAAGAAAAAGAAAAAGAAAGAAAAGAAAGAAGAGGATCTAAATGAACACATACGATCTGGTTGTCCGGTTGGTTACTGGAACTTGAATGGAATGAAGTAGTCGTGGGGTTCGATTCCCACCCACGCTCATGCTTTTTTTGCGGGATGAAAGCAGAAAAAAGAACGTAGACGGGCCGAGCCCAAGCCGCTGCGGGGGTATGCGCCCGGTAGTGAAAAGAACTAAAACGGGCGCAGCGGGCGCCGTTTAGCATTTGCCTGTGCGGCCTGCGCCGTGCCGTGTCTGCGGGCTATCGGGCCGGGCCGGCTAGCATGGCCCATTTGGCCAGCTCTGTTTGAGACGCCCGGCCGGAGGAAATTCTTTCCCCTCCCGTACGCCCCGATCTTCTCGGTCACGGCCGCCCGTGCTCGGCCATCGCCTCATCGACACTCGCCCGCGGCCACACGACACCCTTGTCCGCACAACCGGTTGGGGGTGCTGGCGGCTTCTCGGCGTCCATGCTTCCTCCACCGCCGCCCGACCCTCGCGCGGGATACGGCGTGGAGTCTCCCAGCGTCGTGCCGGCGCCCGATCGCCACATGAGTCTCGGAACCCCTTCCCGGAGGCCCCTCCGGCCACGGCGATGGTCCGACATTTCGCCCGAGCCGTCGCCGCTTCTCCAATCCGCACAAGGGGAAAGGCACGGCGAGCACCAGCACCACCGCGCTCGTGACGAGAGCAGGGGATCCGAAGCACCGCCGTCGTCCTCCAAGCGATGCCGGCTGGAAGGCCGACGCGAGGGCTCTTCAATCGGCGGGTATGGCCGTGCAGTGCTGTGCTGATAGGATGCGAGGGATTGTACCTTGATTGGAGTGGTCTCAGTGCTCTAATGTTTCCTCTGTTTTGGGAGGCAGCAGGCGCTGGTCTGATGATGAGGATGCGGGTGCTGGAAGCAGAGGCCAATATAATCATGGTCAGTATCAGAACAACCAAGGTGATCCAATCTTCATTCACAAATTGACATGACCATGTTTTGACCAATTGTTGATGGCCTCCAGAGCTGGCCTACCCATCAAGCTGTCATAGAGCGCACCGCCATCTTGGCAGTAACAAGAGGACCTTCAGTCCACGCCACCATGGCGAAAGAAGCTCAAGTGTCCAACACCACCCGTCGCCAAGAGGGAAGCCACAATTGCCATTGCCCATAGAAATGTCTCCATGGGATGATGGCTATACGAGCCCGTCAAGTCCAAGGTAGAGTTCCATTACTTTGATTTTTTTTGGGACTAGGCTCTTGTTTGCCTTCGAGTTCTGAGTTCATATGCTTTTGGATACATGCAGATGCAGTTATGCCCGTGAGGTTGAACAATATAGACAGCAGAGAGGTTTACATGATGATGACCAGGATGTGACCCTAGGTATGACTTCAAAGATAGATTTAGGTGCAATTTTGTTCGAATTATGATATGAACAGATGGGCATCTTTTTAACAGCTGTCACATGATCTCCAGATTGCCTTTATTCAGCACCTGGTTCCTCTGATGGTTCAGGTATCTTTGGAAGGTATCTACATTTTAGAACCTGTGTTGGGCTGTTGGATACATATATAGTATAGGAACCAATATATTTCATTCTCGCCATTGCTGTGTGACTAGCTAGCTTTTTCCCGCCTTCTAAGGGAAAAAAAATTATGTTGTTCTAAACCAATTATTTGAACAGGGAACCCAGTTTCAAATATGAAGATCCTGTCCTCAACACTGAAAGCAAAGATTTTGCATATGATGCATTGGTAGATGATTATATGGATGCTGTGGCGAAAACTTGGCGTAATGCTAATCCTAATTTAAAAGTGGATAAAGATGCTCACGAGAAGCAAACGATTCGATTTGCTGAACTCGCTCTGAAGCGTTACAACAAAAACAAAAACAACAAGGTAATAACTGTTCTGTTCATCTTCTTTCCTGCAAGAGGCTGACTTGAGAAAGTTAAAAAAAAGCAGCTAATGAAAGTGATATCTTTCTTTCAGTGTTCCCTTTTGAAAGAAAGTGTACAAATTTCAAAAAGTACGGAGGCTGGTGATTTATTTGTTAGCTTGTTGTTTCCTTTCTGTGATGGTTGCAATGAATAACTCTAACCGAAGTTGGCCTTCTCAAATATGTCGATAGCATATCCAATAGCTTTAATGGCATTGGTTAAAGGATTTCTTTGTGCCTTGATAAACTCAGGATAAGCAATAGTCGGCTTCTTAGTACGTACACCATGCAACACCAATTCAGAGCTTCTTCCCATTAGTCTGAATTTATCAACCTTTTGGCACTACATTTGATTTTCCTGGCCAAGTTGCAGGACTAAAATGTGGTATAGAGTTCAAAAGCTTATCTCTTTATTTCCAACATGTTCAGACTATATTTATTATCTGGAATGTATAAAAAATGATTGTTCCCTGTTGCAAGGTCAAAATCAGCACTTAGGCCTCTGAATTGGTTATGCAAGATCGCATATAAAATTTCCTGGCCTACTTTAGAAATACCCTAAGTTCCCAGACATGTTGAATTTTTCCTGTGATCATTCTGAGATTTTTTATCAGTAATGCCAACCTTTTCTGTTGGTTTTGCTGTTGCCCAAATGGTATCATAATTCATAACCCTGTAGATAAAAAATGATTGATTGAGAAGGTGGGTCGTACGGGTTGTCTCTAGTTTGAGCCTATCAATCCATCTTGCAGTATACTCATTGAGGTTCTGTGACTTTGGCGCGTAGAACTTCACATGCAACACACCGTTCATCACCCTTGCAACTGACATGATTCGCTATCCCATCTGTCACAATGAACGGCCCATGCATATGGTTCACTTCCCATTCCTGCATCTTTGGCCACCAAGAAAAGAACAGAACCAATACTGCTTGAGAATGAACAGTGTAGAGCCCTTTTTTCATCATCACTAACTTTTTGAGTTTCTGCTCAATTTGGTCATTGTTTGATGATCTAGAGATTGCAATATGATAAGGGATGGAAGCCCAAATTCTTGATGGTCATTGGCCAGGTATGGCATGATACCCTATAATCTGTGTCCTCGCTCCTCGTTGATGGGCACAACTTCCCTCCACCTGTAGGCTTTGATAATAGCAGCAATGCTATTTACTTGAGCATTACCGCTGAATGTTGCACGTAGAAAATATGGCATGTGTTAAGAGGAAAAACTGGGGCTAGTTGCTGTGAATGAGTTTGCTGGGGCTTGATTCTTGTTACCAATACCAGACACAAAAGTAACCTTTCAAGATTTTTGGGGACGAATAATGGCTTGAATATTGTTATTCTCTAATGGTATCGGGTCAATAGCTGCATAAATGAGTAGGGAAATACTTTAGCTGCAGGTAATAAACTATACAACTGGTGAATTGGGTAGGTTCTAGTTGCATGTATGACATTTTGTGGCCTGGGATTTATGCAACTGAAGATTTAGAAGTTAAACATTCTGCTTACAGAACCTGGCAACTATAGAAATGAAATTTAAGATTTTGTGTATTTCTTTATTGCTATAGTCAAAAGGGAGTCATATTGAGAACAGATTAGCAGAGATTGCTGGTTCACATAATTTTCTTTCTTGCTGATAGAATTCAAATATTATTATATGTCAGAGACATGATCATAGATTAGTTTTAAACTTCTTTAAATTGGACTGAACATGGAAGAATTTCTTAGATTTTTTTATGCGAAATTGATGACAGGGGAAGGAACGAATGTGGTTGCTGTAACTATAATTCTTGTTTATAAATCCAATGAATAGAGTTAGTGACACACTGTTACCTGAATGAGTTAGGTAAAGGTGTCTCATAGTCTAGTATGGATGTTGCTGTAGAAAAGCTACTTCCTTGCAAATATTTGTCATTGTGGTTTTCTAAGCAGCTATTTCCTCAATTTAGCCCTACCACTTGCTTATTATCGGCGTAGAGTTAGAGAGACTGGTAAATGTCTTCAAATTCCTTGGCGTATGTAATTAATAGGATTTCATCGGCCAAAAACCAAATGCCTTCAAATTCATTGGCATTGTAATATAGCTCAGAGACTAATAAATGTCTTATCCACTCGTATTGGGAATTCTCGCCTGCACAATATATTATTTTGCCATCATAGTATTAAGCCATTTTCTCTTCACTTGTATCAAACTAGCATAGACGTTAATGCTAGATATATTTCGTGTAGACAGTCAGGGCAAAAAGAGATCTCAGTGGAGGTTTTCTCAGTGTTGCTTAATTACATGGTGAGACTAAGTCAGGTGGTGGACTTATTTGTAATATTAACATCAAGAATCTAGTTGCTGCTCTTGAAACAGAAAGAACAAACGTGGGCCTTTTTGCGAATGTTATGTTACTAAGATGGTCAATAATCCTTCATTAGTTTGTGTGTACACCTATTACACTATTGTAAATACTGACTTGTAATGTACCATTTTAGTCTCAGCTCGTTTTTTATTACCATAGCATTCCTTGGCTAAGCCTAGGATGCTTGGGACTAAACGCTTTGTTGTACATTTGTTTAGGTTAAATATGCTCTTGTTGAGGCAATCGATGGTGGTGCTATTTGGGAGGACTCTGAAATCTACGCCCATGTGAACTTCTATGCCAAGGCTAAGAATGGCCCAAAGAAGCATGATGGGAAGGTACTTGTGTTTGCGGAGTTGCATCAGGTTGGCCGGCGTCTCAATGCTATGGTTCTTACTTGCTTCCGCTTCCTGGATGAAAGCAACCAACTATGTATGTATATTTACATCTTAATTCATGCTTTGTTTTCTTCTTCTGCAGAATTGCTTAGATAACTCATCGTTAACTTTGCAGGTGGACGTTATGATCAGCCTCGAAACTCTCTTATCATGCAAAATCAGGATCCGGGGCACTGCTATGCATGTACCGACATAATCAAGCATCCTGATGGATCGTGCTACAAGGCTGGACATATTGTCTGCACGTTGTATTATCTTGACAACTACACCGTTGTTTGAACGCAAATGCACTGAGTTTTGTAACTATTTGGCATACAGTCTGTCAAATGTTCTCGCAATTAAACTGTAACTACACCGTTGTTTGAATGCAAATGCACTGAGTTTTGTAGCGTCTAAATGCACATTTTTTGGGTACCAATGTGCTTCCTGGAGTCAGACTGGATGACTTGTCTTGCACTCGGCTAATCAAATGATCAAAATGATTGTTCATATACTTGAACTTGGGGTTGGATGTCTGTTCATATATGACGCAATAAATAATTTGGATAACATGTTGGTTTCCTTGTTACCAGTGATTAATGTTGTATAATTTGTTTGTTAAGTTTGTATGTATATTAAAAACGTGATGCATTTATAAAATAAAATATTCACAAAAATGGTATTATTGGTCATAAGAGCTTATACCAGTGCTCTGTGTTTAATCTGGTCAAGTTTCCACTAGTATTTCCTTGAGAGAACAGAAGAAAGAAGAATGGCTTACGGATTTTGTGGGATTGATAATGAGTGGAGGTAAGTGCTCACTCATAGTCGCCTGAAACTTATTGTTTGTTTGAACTATGATTCTCCTCCAGTTGTTTTGGACAGCGGCATAGTCTTCTAAACATAGCTTTGACTATGAATATCTATGATAATATATAAAATCAACAAATATATAAATCTTGTTACTCCCTTGGATCCAACTTTATGCTAAATCAGTAACAACTAATATGGATCGGATGGAGTACAATACTTTTTAAAATTATGGTTTTTACCCCTATTCCGTGGATTCATGCTACCAAGGTCTGCACTTAGTTTTCGGAGCTACTCAACTTTAAAGCCCCCCCCCCCTCCCACACACACACACACGCACACACACACACACAGACACTAAGGTTTCCACTAGTGCTGGTTCGTGGTGTTGCTAGGTGAAAACCAAAGGGGTCGAAGTGCAAGCACATTAGGGCATGAACATATAGTCGGGGATGGCAGCGGAGATCGGAGGCAATGGTAAGGTTGTCGGCACCGGTAAGGTTGTTGGAATTGGAGTAGTAGTCATTGAAACATATCCCGTGCAGTGAGCCTGTTTGCTTCGGAATTTAGGCATCTGATGTTGTAGCACATGATCTTTACATTTTGTTGTGTCGTTTAAAGAGCTTGGATGCGCAGCCAGATGCTCGGGTGAGACGTGGTAGTACTCATGGTTGATGAGCATGTCATCGTGGGCATAGACAACAGAACATGACGCGAGGAGTGATGAGACGATTCGGAGAAGTACTAGGCGAATACCAGTTCTGGAGGCGAACAGTGACTGGGTGACGGTTTCAAATCATCTCATCAGTCCGAGAAAGTTTCAAACTTTTCTGCCAAATAGGTTAAACGACACAAGCAAAATATTTATTCAGCAAAATACTGGGTGGCGTGGCAGCTGACTGGGCGGTCAACATGTCAAAACCACTCGAACTCATTAAAAACTGGTTTGAGGAGAGGGTAGGGTTGAAACTTGATCAGTTTTGATAGTTCAGGGTTGTAACTTGGATGGTTTAAAGGTTTAGAGTTGATTCTTAGACATTTGTGACAGTACATGGTTGAAATATGGACTTCTTTCTATGTTTAATGGGCTGAAGTTAATGTGCTTCTTTCTGAATTGTGTTCTTCAGGGTTTAAACAATCTTCAACACAAAAGAGGGTAATTTTCCAGCATAAGTTATAGCGATCGTGCTACGGCACAGACCAAGTTGGGTGGTGAAAATCATCCGAACTCAATGTGTCCGAAACTAAAACAAAATAATAGTGCTTTCTGTTGAACTCTTGCTTGTCATCTGTGGCGAACAACAATCTTGAACCGAAGGAAGGCCAAGACTGAACAACAACATTCTACCTCTAAAATGCAGATCACAACAACACATGTTGGTATCACCAGGCGAACTGAAGAACACTCTGCGTTGCTGCTTTGAGCAAGGTGCAGAATCCAAACAAGCAAGGAACATCTTTTAAGAACTGATGTGCAGCCTACCAAAAGAAAGGCTCGCTTTTGTGAGGCAAATCTGAACAAATCTCACGCACAAGAATTTCTTTTTGCAGAAAATTCAGACTTCAAAAGGCGGCCCCCAGGCAGAATGTATGACAACCCAAAACGAATGGTCTTCTTTCTGAACAGTTAAAATTACTAGAACAATTTGTTCTTCAGAAACTGAACAATCTTCAACAGGAAAAACGGCAAGACTGAACTTGGTGTTGGGTAGTAACTTAATTTACAGCAGTGTGCCACGGTACACAGACAGAGTCATAGATCACCAGAATGGCATGAGAGTTATGTATAAAAACTTGGTGCACTCCAAATTTCAACAGGATAATACTGATGGTGGGTCTTGTGTTGACATATATGCCTAGATGGATGGAAGCTACGGGCCTACGGGGCAGTGCGGCCTGCATTATTATTTGATCCCTTCAGGCTAGACGCATCAGAAGAGTGGCGAAAGAAGTCCCCGTTGTTGGTTCCTCCGCCTCCTCCTCGTCCTGCTTAGGCCAACTCTAACCGATCCCCTCGAAAATAGAGGAGGGTCCGGCTGAGTAAAGTTAGAGGAGTTAATTTTTACTCTTCTATAGATGACCGCACCTAGTCGATCCCCTAAATTTAGTGAATTAAAAAATGTATATATTTTGAGTCCTAGCCACATGAACTTCAAACACTTCACAATATATATCATGACAATATTCAAATTGAAAACATGCATAACATAAGCGATTAAAACATACATAGCATATAGTTTCGTCATCGTGATTTTTAAATTAAAACATGCATAGTTCACCCAAAAGGCATCACTTCAAACACAAAGTTTGATCCAAAATCACCACGAACATAACAGGTGTATGTTGTGGATCGAGTCAACCAATGACATGCACGGACTCAAACGAAGTGGTCGCCGAAGAAATCATCACCGCGACCGCAACCACCATCCTCTCAGCCACCATCACCACCACCATCCTCTCGGCCGCCGCCACCATCACCACCACCACCCATCCTCTCGGCCACCACCACAGACACGACCACCATTCCGAAGAGAGCTTTCCGTATGGGCCAAGATCTCCCCACGAGTGAGCTCCAATACTTTCTTGAGGTTTCATTCATTGTGGTTGGATTTATGAGCATAATGGTGCAATTGCACATGCCAAGGAGCCAAAGAATCACCACAAGACCAGACACGTAGATAAGAAATATCACCTGATGCAAAAGATTGTAAAGAGTGGTCATGTAAATTTATGCCAAATTTACACGGATGCAAATGTTGCAAATCTGTTGACTAAGCCGCTTCCATAACCGAAGCATGAGGGGCACGTTAGAGCTATGGGCATCCGATGTCTACTTGATTTACTCTAGTCCAAATAGGAGAATGTTGGAGGTATGCCCTAGAGGCAATCATGTATGATGATATTTTCCGATGCGCATGAATCAATATAGTCCTTGAACAATACCAATGATGCATGTCGGCAAGTATGTGACTTGTCTGTGAGATCTTACATTGTATGATACGTTCTAAAAGGTCTTTGGTCGGAAAATGATGTGTGGATGCAAATCGGACTAGACCGGCATGCAATACGATGGATGGCTTGTTCTCACTAGCCATGGAGCATTGGATGCTACTGGACTACATGGATTTGATCGGATCCGAGGTCGGATACGGGAGACCGCATCAGAGCTCGGATGGATACCGGATTGGGTAGACACAACCATGAGACACAATGATAGGTCATCTATGAGTCTCTAGTACAACACATGCGTCGTAAAACCCGAGTTGTCGCATGTGCTCGGGATGGTGACCGGCCTGCTTTGGGCCTGCCAAATGCTACTCTGTAACTAGTTAGTTATAAAGGTTGATTTTAGGCTTGTCCAGACCCATGCCGCGAGACATGATCAAGCAAGATGGGATTTGCCCCTCTGATCCGGAGAGATATACTTTGCGCCCCTTGTGTGATCCGACCTGGAAGAGCATGGTTATGCAAAAAGGATTATGAGATAATCCGGTTTGTAGGTCGACATCATTGGAATGAGAAAGAGGCCAGTCTACAACAAGGATGACCAATTTGCCTTGAGCCCGACAACATATATTATGTGGCAAAGGGAATAGAAATGTGACATGTCGTATAGGTTTGCCAAATCGGCTTCATTGTTTGCTTGATGGTTGGCCCTCTTTGCTAGAGGCCGCTACCAACCGAGCAGGTCGGATGTGATCCGACCTTCGACCAAGACGAGTTGAACCTAAGGGGTCGTGCTTCAGGGAAGGAACCTACAAGGTCAGATCCAAGATCACACGTCGGATGTGATCTCAAGTGACCTTGATCTGAGTCGAGTAGATTTTTTTCTTGGGAAGACAGAATTTATAGGCTTGGAATTAGGTCAAACAGAGCCTCATGGGCCCCACAAGGCATCAGGGCGCATCCTATTGCCTTGTGGGAAGCAAGTGGGTCCCCTCTAGTAGATCTTCGTTCCAGTATTTTTATTTACTCAATAAAAAATCTCCGCAAAGTTTCGTCCGATTCAACTAACTTTTATTTCTGCACAAAAATAACATCACGATAGTTCTGCTGAAAACAACGTCCGTCCGGGTTAGTTTCATTCAAATCATGCAAATTATAGTCCGAAACAAGAGCAGCAGTGTTTGGAAAAGTAAATATGATGGAGACAGTATCAGGTACAACCCAACACAGTCATACCACGTATCGTCATTTGCTCTGCATCCTCTAGTAAAACGCTCGTCATTTCTTCATAAGAACTCCAATTTCGAGGTTCTTGGGCTCGTTGGAATCAAGTAAAATGACGCTGATGTACATGTGGTATTATATCTTAATTTTGAGCACTTCGGGAAAGAAATGTCATTTGACACTCCAAAATGCCTAAGTCTGGTGCCTGACAATCCTTTGGTTTGATACATGTCATCATGCAAGTCCATGGGAGTTCCACATGTCGACCTACAAAACACATAAAAAAAGAAAACTAATAAAAACTAACAAAGACTAAAGATTAAGCAATGCTGGCAATAAAAACAAAAAATACTGGAAAACATGCATAATGGACATGTAGTTGGCTCAATGGGACGTGATATAAAGAGATAATATGCAATGAATGAGCTCTAAAAATGCATATAAAATAGAGCAATCGGCATGAAGGTCAAGATATTAGATCCACCACCTTCATCATCATCCATGCCATTACCTTAGATTCCCTTGTCCATCTTGGTGCAATTCTTGAACCCGTTGTGAATTTGCACATGGATTACCTTAATAATTCATTCATAATTCATATGGATACCTCGTTCATATCTTGTGCCTTTATGTATGATTAATCTCTCTAGTTTTTAGGGATATGGAGGAACCCTATTGTGTATATGACTTGAACGCAATAATACATTTGATCTATGTAGTATGGTTGTGGTAATGTTCTTTGTGATAATGTGCAAACATCGAATGCATAATATTTGCCATTCCAGGATCTGAAGGATGCTAGTGCCATTGTGAAGCAGGTTAGATATACGGCCACGATAAATATTGCATCTCTCCTTAGCGGACATTTGGCAAGGAAATAATGGAGGCGCATATGCATTATGCTACATCCACGACGAGACCCTTGATCATCATGGTACTCCAGTGACAACTATGGATGGATGATGTTGGTTGTGTGTGATACGAGACTAAAATATTAGTACATATCTTTGACAACTAAGGATTTCAAGATAGTGAAGATTGACAGGCAGGCAAATAGGGTGGCGCATGAGATTGCTAAATTTTTTTTTTGATAGTAGGTCAGACGGTGTTTTATGTAATAGTGTTCCGCCCTGCGTGGCTAGCTTTGTAATGAATGATTGTAAGAATTTTGTTATTTTTGATTAATATATGGGGGGTTTTCAAAAAAAAATATTAGTACACATCTTATTACTGGACTTGCCTTGATAAACACATAGTGCAATGATGAAATGTTTAGCATTCCTTATTCTTATACAATTGTGGAGAATTGGGAAACCTCGAGAACGCCCTTAGCCCTATTTGCAGTTTCCTTAATCTTCATCACTTTTTCTTTATTAGAATTTTCATGCACTCTAGTTCTTCCTCATAAACACTTGCACCATTTTATTGTCACGGTACTCTTGCAAAGAATTAAAGACAACTTGCCGGCATAAACAAAGAACCTCTACAAGAGGCAAACAACCATTCCCTCAGCTCTTTGTGGGGACCGATACTCCTACTTCTCAAACAACTACAACTACACATGTGCACTTGCAGGATATCAAAATTTGTATGTTAAATTATTGTGTAACTTTTACTTGAGGAACTGGCACGAGCTCTTGAATACACCAAGTCAAACAGTATGCATTCTAGATGAGCACATGAAATAACCAGATCATATACACGCAAATAATGTCTGCAATATTTTATGTTCTTTTGAGTATTACAATAACGATGATATTTTCAATACAAGTAGAAAGCATGCACATGTTGAAAAATTATTAATGAACCCAACTTGCAAGAAACATTTTTCATACGTGAGAAGTTTCCGTAGATATGCTTACCTAATATTATAGCATAAATTATTATTAAGCTATTTGCAGTGTGTATGGTTTGCAAATCTCTCTACACACACACACACACACACACACACACACACACACACACACATATAGTGTTACTATTCATCACCCAGGGTGCAGAATAAGTTATTCTTCATCCGAGGTAATATTACGATCATTTCATAATTAAATTACGTT
Source organism: Triticum urartu (assembly GCF_003073215.2). NCBI lineage: Eukaryota > Viridiplantae > Streptophyta > Magnoliopsida > Poales > Poaceae > Triticum > Triticum urartu. Next base: position 55,978,795 of record NC_053028.1, read on the forward strand.
TGGAATTCAAATAGTTACATTCCTATCGATTCACGACATAAAATTTGGCATAAGAAAATAAAAATATAGGTTATAAGACAAGAAAAATTACAGTTTATGTGTATTTTACACTATGTTTTTACATTTGTAATTTTACATAACATAAAATATTTTTCCAATGATTATATATTTTCTTACGGTCTCTTTTTACTTCGGAAATAAAGAAAAATTTACAGAACGTAAAATTACGGTCCATTGATTGTAAAATAGAGAGGGTGAAGAATAACTATTTCTCACCCAGGGTGACGAATAGTCAATCCCAGGGTCGCGCTATTCGTCACCCTGGGTGAGGAATAGTTATTTTTCACCCCCTCTATTTTACCATCAATGCCCCGTAATTTTACGTTCCGTAACTTTTCTCTTATTTCCGACGTAAAAAGACACCGTAAAAAATATATAATCGTTGTAAAAAATATTTTATGTTATGTAAAATTACAAACATAAAAACATAGTGTAAAATACACATAAACTGTAAATTTTCTTGTCTTATGACCTATATTTTTATTTTCTTATGCCAAATTTTACGTAATGAATCAATAGGAATGTAACTATTTAAATTGCAAATGTAATTTAATTATGAAATTATCGTAAGATTATCTCGGATGAAGAATAACTTATACTGTGCACTCCGCCGCCGGCAGCAAGAGCTTGGACGCCGCCACCACGCAGACTCCTCCCGGTGGGGCACAACCGGCGCAACAATCTAGAAGTTCGCCGCGGCCACCTCGGGCGGTTCAATTGACGCGCCCCCGCTTCTAGAACCACCTGCCGGGACGACCACCACCCCTCCCTCCTCCTGTTGCAGGTGACCTTCCTCCTCCTGCTGAAGCTGACCTTCCTTCCTCCTGCTGCTTACTCCTGTTGTCTTGGATGATTAAACCGCATCACATTCTGCTCGTTCAATTCTGCAGTGGCGTATCACATAGAGAAGTTCGACCCGGACAACCGCTTCAGTTCGATGTCACTGCATAGTGCAACTTTTTTATGCTCTTTTCTTGCTAGGAGCTGAATTGTATTTGAAAGTGTGTTATATCGACTAGAGGGGGGGGTTGAATAGGCGATTTTTATGAAAGTCTTCAAAACGTGGAAGTTTCGAAGACAAACGATAGAAATAAACCTATTACCATGCAGCGGAAGGTAGACTACACTAGGTAAACCATAGTCAAGTATTCAATGAAGTGAAAGCACAATGACTAATAGCAGCTAGGTAGTAAGGATCAGGTAGGAAGATATTATGAAGCCAAACAGAACACGCAGTCACTCAGTGAAGACAAAAGATAGAGAAATCATACAATGACTTCACAAGGACCAACAGTAAGTAAAGGGAAGGGAAGGATGAAACCAGTGACTCATTGAAGACAATGATTTGTTGGACTAGTTCCAGTTGCTGTGACAACTATACGTCTGGTTAGGGCGGCTAGGTATTTAAACCTGAGGACACACAGTTCCGGACACCCAGTCCTCACCGTATTCCCCTTGAGCCAAGGTCACACAGACCTCGCCCAATCACTCTGGTAAGTCTTCAAGGTAGACTCCCAAACCTTCACAGACTTCGTTCATCGGCGATCCACAATGTCTCTTGGACGCTCAGAACGCGACGCCTAACCGGCTGGAGGATTCACAGTCCTCAAGTGTAATAAGTCTTCAGATCACACAGACAAGAGGACTTAAGTGATGCCTAACACTCTTAGGCTCTAGGTGGTTAGGGCTTTATCCCCGCAAGGAATTCTCTCTCAAAGGCTTCGAGGTGGGTTGCTCTCAAACGACAAAAGCCGTACTCTAACTCTGAGCAGCCAACCGTTTATGGTTGTAGGGGGTGGGCTATTTATAGCCACTAGGCAACCCGACCTGATTTGTCCGAAATGACCCTGGGTCACTAAGGAACTGACATGTGTTCCAACGGTCAGATTTCAAACTCACACGGCAACTTTACTTGGGCTACAAGCAAAGCTGACTTGTCCGACTCTGGACAAGATTCGCTCTCATAGTCTTCACTCGAAGACATAGGTTTTGGTTAAGCATCACTTCAGTCAATCTGACTGGTTCTCTTGGACCCCACTTAACAGTACGGTGGTTCCTATGACTCAACAAAGAAGAAAAGGAACTACGAATGATCTAAGTCTTTGAGCTCCATAGGCTTCATGCGATGTCTTCTCTTGTCATAGTCTTCAATGTGAATATCTTCATATACCACCTTTGACATCAATGTCTTCATACATTTTTAGGGGTCATCTCTGGTAGGAAAACCAAATCAATGAGGGACTTCTACCTGTGTTATCCTGCAATTCTCACAAACACATTAATCCCTCAACTAGGTTTGTCGTCAATACTCCAAAACCAACTAGGGGTGGCACTAGATGCACTTACAGTATTGGTATCATTTTTTTATACTAGCTGAAGCAAAACCATTCTCTTGCAGGTGCTCATGCTTATGGTTTAACTGTTATTGCTATTGGAGCCATTGGCTATTTATACATAAGATGGAAGGTAAACATTTATCTCCCTGTCAACTTGGTGCAAGGATAAAATATGTTAACAATACATAATAAAGCTATGTTCCATTGTCCTACGGGTGGCTAATTTTCTTTATTCTTATTTTAGATTTTTAGTTTAGTGGTCCTAGATTGCATCCTGAGTTCATCGTGTTCCTACTCTGATGTTTGAAGTTCACCATTGGCACTTCTCTTCAAGCTAACTCGCTAATTTACAAGGATGGAAAATTTCTGATAGTTGGAAAACAATTGGATCAGGTTTCAGAAAGTGCTCATGTAAGTTTCTTCGTCCTATATTCACTAGAATATTGTTATCAAACTGTGTGACATTCCCAGATGACAGGTGCTAGGATGCCATGCCGCTGTCACTATAAAATGTATTATAGTAAAGTTGCATTATAAGATTCACCTAAGTGATCAATCATCCCAGTCGATGACATATTGATGAAGCTTAGGTTGGACTTCAGAAAAAGTGTAAACTCATGATCTGAATTCTGAAACTACATTATGTCCATGCTTGCAGGTTGAGGAAAAAAACATTGGCAACCCCTACCTTACCAACGGGTTCAGATCTACTCACGTTGCTGGCCGTTAGCGACTGCTTTTTTGTGATCTCTCCGGCAAGCGAATATTGATGCTCTTTCAGCTGTGTTTAGCATCAGGGTGTCTATGTGCATACAAAGAATGGAAACAGAGAATGCTCTGTTTGTCTTGTACTAGTGTGCTTAAATTTTTATTTGTGAATGTCAAAATATAGTGTTTGAGAAGTTCAAGTGTGTTATGTATCTCAGCCAGTTCAAAAAATTTAAAACATGGGAGATTTGCCCCGGTAGCCTACTCCAAAATTTCCTCTGAAAATTGGTTGTTTTTGCAGGCCGGTTTCACCTGATGTGAGCATTGTAGGTGTCTACTCCGCTCACTGTCTAAAAGCGGTTTGATCTTGGTGCACCAAAAGAATAAACAGAGAGAAGAAGCAAAGCATAGAGAAAAAAAGACGGAAACCAACGATGTAGGGATAAGAAGGAACACGTGGCCGTTAGCTCCCTGGTCACACTTTTTTTCTTTTTTGTATTCGTTCCTAGCTCTACTTCCACACTGCATTTTTTATTGTAAAATGGAAAGCAAAAAAGATCAGAGAGAGAGAGAACATGTCACAGAGAATTAAAAAATGTGTAGCATTTACTCCACGTCATTTGCATTAGGCCCATTTGGGCTAGTGTGTTTTCTAAAAGTACGTGTTTATCTTTAAGAATATTGCGCATGATAATTTGAAACTTTGCATCTATATCGGTAAATTTTATGAAAAAAGGATTCTTCCTATTTCTAAAATAACAAAGAGGTTTCAAAACTAAAAAACAGAGAAGTTCAAATATTTATTACAAAGAAAGAAAGTCACATAAAAAACAAAGAACATCAAAAAGTTTATAAAAATGGTTTGCCTATATCCAAAAAAAATTAGAAGTTCAAATTTTAAAAAAGTAGAAGTTCAATGTCTATTGAAAAGGCAAGAAGGTCAAATTAAAATAGCAGAGTAGTTCATTTTTTATATAAAAAACAGGTTCCCCCTTTCTAAAAAAGTAGGTCTAGGACCCTAGATCCCGAGCACCGCCGCCAGTCCCTAGATCTCACGCGCCGTCACGGATTCCCGCGCCTTGCCGAGCCTCCTCCTCCCTTAGCCACGTCGGCGACCCGGATTCAACTATATTTTCTCATGTAGAACGAAGAAAGAACAGAGAAGTTAAGGAAGTTCGATGTTTATGAAAAATTATTAAGATTTTTTTATTACTAAAAGGGAAATAAAACCTAAAAAGGTGATTGTCTCGTTAAAAAACCTGAAGTTCATATATTCTTGTGAGAGAGGTTCACCGTGTATTTACATGTTGAGAAACACACACAAAAATGTTGTTTTGGTATCTTTAAATTAATCCTGTCAATCCATTACAAATTTGAAACAAGAATGCTTTGCATGAAAAATGTTCTTTCTATTCAACAAATTTCCAAGGGCATATCATATTCTTATTCCAAAGAAATAAATGATCAAACACAATTTGGTGTATGTTGCTCGAAAAAAAAATTTAACCGCATTAAAAAATGTTGCATCTTTTCAATAAGTTTCTAATGGTTTATCATTTGTGGAACTCCGAGCAATAGGTGCAGAGTTACAAACAAACAAAATACATGGCGGAAGTTCAACGCGAAAACAGCGAGCGGTTCAACTACTAAACGAAATGCGTTTCGGATGAGAATAAAATAATACAAAATTAAAAGCCTAAAATGTTTGTTGCAAAAAGTTGCATGTTTTCAACAGTTTCCATCGGTATATCATTTGCTCAATTCCGGTAAGTGGTTGGGGAGGTACGGGTAAAAAACAACACGTGAAAAACAGAGTGAAGTTCAAAAAGAACACTCCAGAAGTTCAACCTCTTCACGAAGTGCATTTTTGGAGACTCTGTTTTTTCGATGAAGGCAGAACGCATGATCTAAGAAGTGCATATTGATAACTGACAGAAGTTCACGTACTACGCGGTGTGCATTTGTATGAAAAAAGGAATGAAAAAGTAAAGGCCGAAAGTTTTGTTGCTAGAAGTTCAAGTGCTCGGCCCGAGAAAGTTCAAAAATTCTTGTGAGAGAGGTTGAACAAAAATACGTGGCAAAAGTTTAAAGTGAAAACAACGAGAAGTTCAACTACTGCAAGGAATGCATTTCAGGTGAGAATAAAAGTATAGAAAAATAAAAGCTTAAAAGGTTTGTTGAAAGAAGTTCAAGTGCTCTGTCCGGAGAAGTTCAAAAATTCTTGCGAGAGTGGTTCACCTTGTATTTCCATGTTCGATTTTTTCCGTATAAAAATCGAATACAACTCTTTACTCAAAAATAAAAAGATGAAGTTCAAATTGAAATAACCGAGAAAAGGGAAATTCCAAAATATGAATCATGTGTGTGTTTCATATGATAAAAAAATGAATAAAAGGCAAAGTCCAATTTTTTTTTAAATCTCAAGTCCTCGGTCGGAGAAAGTTAAAAAATTATTGTGAGAAGGGTTTGTACAAATGGAAAATCATTTGTGTAACACTAACGAATGGATGAGAAATATTACAAACAAAAATACGTCACAGAAGTTCAACGTGAAAACAGTAGGAAGTTCAACTACTACACTGAATGAATTTCACATAAAAACTTTTCAAACCGTCGCGAGTATAAAAAATGATCAACATGGGAAAGTTGCGTGTCTACATCAGCTTTCCATCGGTATATCCCTTGCTCAATTCCGGTGAGTGGATGGAGAGCTACGAGCAGTGGATGGAGATCTACGAGCAAAAAAAAGCACTTGAAAAACAGAGTGAAGTTCAAGTAGACATGCCGATAAGTTCAAGTTATTCACGAGGTGCATTTTTAAAGAATCTGTTTCGCGATAAAGGCAGAACGAATGATCTCGCCATTTTCGAAATTACTTGAAAACGGCTAGGAATCACAGAAACCCATCAACATGAAAAAGTTTAGCATTTTCCTTAGCTTTTCAATGGTATAGTATTTGCCCCATTCTGATAAAGTTTCTAGAAAATACGGTGAAAATACATTTTTAGCCATTTTCAAATTTGACTTAAAACAGTAAGGAATTGGGAGAAACAATATATGCCAAAAAGTTTCGCATTTCCTCAAGCTTTCCAACGCCATATCATTTGCTGCATTCGGACATATGGTTAAAAAAATAGATCGAAAATACGAACTCGGTGGAATTTGTACTATTTTCTAAATTACTCTTAAACCGTTCAGAATTAGAAAAAACTTTTACATGAAAAAGTAGAGCATTTTCATAAGCTTTCCAACGCCATATCATTGCCTCAATTGAATTAGCCGTTTAGACATGACATCAAAAATACAAACTCGGCTGTTTGGTTTGCGAAATTTTATGATTTTCCAAATTACTCTTTAACCATAGGGAATTAGAGAAAACTTTCAACATGTGAAAGGAGCAGTTTTGCAACAGCTTTCCAACGCCATATTATTTGCCTCATTATGATAAATGGTTTAGAAATGCGATCGAAAATACGATTCACGTTTTTTGTATGAAGAAAAAACGGTTTTCAAAACTGCTCTTAAACAGCTTACATTTTGCCACAAATTTAATTTGGGTCATGATACTGGTCTCCATAGATTTCCAACGGTATATCGCAAGCCCCATTTGCGCAATGTTGGCGGAAGTTCAACCTAGCACTAGGAGAAGTTCATGTCGAACAATTCAGGTAGTAAAACTGCAAAAAACGCAATTTCATCACGACCCGAGAGCAAAATTCGCCAACGAGCGAGATTCCTATATAAAACCAGTATTTAGTTGCTAAAAAACATTTCTAGATTACACTAGCATCATATAGAACACGACTAACAAGAATAATTCGCGAGGGAAGCCACGGTTGCGAAGATAGCCCGAATGTCGTGTTCATACAGAGGGAAGTTCAGGTGCGTTACTCAGGCAGTTCAGGTTGTGATCAGAATATTATTCTGATCCCGTGATCAAAATAGTGTTTATGTATGTATGTATGTGTGTGTGTGTCTATATACATATCACTTAGGCTTCAAGTGCGTACTTGTTAGTTAAACCTATGGTTAAAATGTGACACTAAATACGACTAGTAAGTAGTACAGTAGCAGTACTACTATACGTCAGTCAAATTATTCATCATGTTCACACATTGAATTGACGTGACAACACGCTGCGCGTGAGGTGACACAAGAATCCCGGAGGCGTGTTCGGGTATTCTGGACTTCAGATTTGGAGTACTACTTATCTGTCAAAATCTTTCATCATTCACTTAAAACAGTCGATTGATCATACATTGAGTACCATATAACTGGAATTAACCCATGCAAGTCGAAGAAGGATTGACCGGTGCTGCTAGCTGGCGTCAAGTTCGATCCCACGGATCAGGAGCTGATCAAGCACCTTGAGGCCAAAGTGAGTGCTGACAGCGCGAGATCTCACCCTCTCATCGATTTGTTCATACCAACCATCGACAGCGAGCACGACATATGCTACACCCATCCTGAGAAAGTTCCAGTTAAGACACCGATCGGCCGTCTACTTGCACAAACATATTCCTTTGTTTATATCTCTATTTTTCTTTTTAGACGCAGACCTGGTGAAGCAGTTACAATTTGACAGTTAATAAAAAGTGAAACAAGTGACTGCACCATGCCAAAGATGTTATGAAAATGCCAACTACATACACTAAAACCTGTATTCGACAATACTGCAGGTATCACACTGAGTGGTCTAAGCAAGCATTTCTTCCAGCGCAATTCCAGGGTGTTCAAAAGGGGCACGTGGACGCGTCGCAAGATACAGTTGGAGTGAGGCATGCACGCAATGTGGCACAACACCGGCAATACCTTGCCGGTGATGGTCAACGGCTGGCAGACGGGCAGCAAAAAGGTTCTGGTGATGCACACCAACAAGAACTTCGACCAGCAGAGGACCAACTGGGTGATGCACCTGTACCACCTCGGGGACCTGGAGCAAGAGAAGGAGCGGGAGCTGGTCCTCTGTAAGATTTTCTATCAGACGAACACTAGGGCCAGGAGTAAAAAAATTATAAGTTAGTTTGGTTTTGGTACTTGTACTACCTTGTCGTCCGCAAGTTGGTATTGTTGTTAATGATCTTTTGGTATGAACTTGGCATTTGCTTCCAACCATCATGCCGAGGGTCGACGTGGATATAAAGCTGAATCATTTGTTTCGAAACGAATTTTCAGGCACCTGATTTTTATTTGATGGGTAGCATAAGCACCTGCCGTTCAAATTCCCAGTTCTCCAAATTTTTCGAAACAAGTGCATGCTCTTATTATCACGATGAAAAAACAATATCCCTGTTGCATCCCAGTTATCAGTCTGTACTTGCAGAATTCTCTCGTGTATTGAGCACGTATATTGTTTTTTCAGGTCGAGCAAGTTTCAACTGGGTTGTAGACTGCCCAGGCTTGGTTTTGTTTTTAACAAGCCCAGCCCATGACGACAACGGGGCAAAAAGATCCAGCAGGTATCTACTGGCCTCTGGCCCGCCAGCGTTAGTTATATTTTGTCTTACAACATCCGCAGGCACTTTTTTTACTGAATCAAACACACAGCCCAGTTCTATTTTCCTCTTAAAACGCATGTCCTACATCAGTTTTCTAATCTCTACCTATAGTTTTACTACTCACTCTGTCCCATAATATAAGAACATTTTTGACGCTACACTAATGTCAAAAACGTTCTTATATTATGGGACGGAGGGAGTAGTTCATATACACGTATCATTATATTGAAAATACATAAAAAATTCACTTTTCATATTTACATCCTTATTTTTGTTGTTGTTTTCCCTCCCAGCGCTGATTTTTTTATCACTGGTTTTCCCTTAAACCAACTCAATTGTCCCACGTCTTATTTGCTTACAAAAACAAAACGATTTTTTGGCAAATCAATAAGTTCTTAAAAATGTTTATCATTTTGGGATTACAAAAGTTCAGACCCCACGAAATATGCAAAATAAGGTTGAGCTTTTTGACCGTGGTCCTGGGCAGAAAATGGGCTGTAATAAATTACTTAAGAATTAGCAAATGGGCTGCAAATTATTAAAAAAATAGCAAATTGACTCTATGTTGTCTGCCACATATTTGGAGGCTGATTTGTGGGCCTACTAAGTTCATGCGTACACAAGGTTTATCAAAAAAGAAACTTAGTCAACAATCGACTCTACCAACATCAGACCGTTAGATGTCAATCTAATGGCAATCGTGCTTCTTCAGTCTCTGATCTTCCTGCCCCAGCCGCCCAAACCAGCGTCGTCGGAACCGCCTGCTCCCGCTTCCCGTGGCCGGCTGTGCTACCGGGCAGGCCTTACGACCCCATCATATACTCGCATCCCAGGCCCGTCTATCCCTCTACTCACCCACACCTCCTGTTATTTTCCGGCGACGGCAGCCGAACCAGTCAACCCTCGTACTCTCCACTGCATGGGCAACCACTGCCGTGTCTTCCCCGGCTCCGTGTCGTTCCCTTCGTAGGCCTCACCGTCGTCCACCGCCCTGGTGCTCTCGGCGCGGCGTGGTCAACGTGGTCAACGAACGACATCCATCGGAATGGACTGTACGTGGAGAGGCTGATAGCTGGGTCCACGGCCGCACACAAGGAAATGCCTCCTTATTACACGCAAAATAATGATTCCTCCACCTGACATCTGGGATCCGTCGGAAGGGTCTCTGTATTTCGCGAAAAAAACATTCCCTCTGCTGGCAGGTCGGACCCACCAACTATATCTTCGCACGCAAGGAAGTGCCTCCTTATTGCGCACAAAAAAATGAATACCCCCTGCCAGCTGGGACCCACCACAGTGGGAGGCTGACTTGTGGGCCTACTAAGTTGACGGGGACGGAGGGCTTTGTCAACTTAGTCAATATGAATGATTCTAGCTCCAGTGACCGTACGATGTCCATCCAACGGCCTTAGTGCTTCTTCAACCTCTGGTCTTCTTGCTCCAGCTGCCCAAAGCAGCGTCGGTCGTGCCGCCTGCTCCTGCCTCCCGTGGCCGGCTGTGCTGCCGCGGAGGCCTCACCGCCCCATACTACTCCCACCGTTGGCCAGGCCATCCCTCCACTCACCCACACCCCCTGTTATTCTGCGGTGACGGCAACCTCACACCGCAGCCGAACCAATGAACCCTCGTACTCCTCTCCGTGTGGGCATCCACTGCCGCGTCTTCCCCGGCTCCGCGTCATCCCCTTCCTAGTCCTCGCCTTCGTCCACCGCCTTGGTGCTCTCGGTGCAGCATGGTCAATGTGGTCAACGACCGACTTCCATCGGAAGAGTACTGTACGTGGAGAGGCTGACAGCTGGGTCCACGGCCACAGCCCAGTTTTTTGTGATTTGCCAAGTAAGTCTCTTTGTCAGGCCTGGGTGGCTGCAAATCTTTCAAGACGAGGAGCGCTTCATTCGGCTGGCCGAGAAAATGGCCTATCAGTAATGAGAAATGGGATGTACATTTTTAAAACACATCAAACCGGCAATTAGTTTCAAATTTCTTTTTCTTTCATTTCGAGATTTTAAATTGCATTGATTTTTATGCGTGGACAATTTGTTGGATTTTATATTGATATACATTTATTTTTAAAATTAGTTTGAATGTGACTCAAAATTTCGGGATTAAAAACAGTTCGGACCGCACCGAAATATGCAAAATTTCGTATAATTTTTTAACCGTGCCCACAATATGGGCTGTAATGCTAACAAGAAGAATATGGGCTCAAAAAACCTTAAGAATTAGCAAATGGGCTGTAAATTATTAGAAATAATGGCAGATGGGTTGTATGATGTTTTCCACAGATTTGAGGGTTTCCTAAAAAAAAGGTTGACGCACAAGCAGTGACTGTTGGATGTCCATCCAACAGTCGTCGTGCTTCTTTAATCTCTGCTCTTCCTGCTCCAGCCGCTCAAACAAGCACCGGCGGAACTGCCTGCTCCCTCCTCCCCGCGGCCGGCTGTGCTGCCGCGCAGGCCTCACCGCCCCACCGTACTCCCATCGTTGGCCTAGCCACCCCTCTACTCACCCACACCTGCTGTTATTCTCCGGTGACGGCAGACGAACCAGGAAACCCTCGTACAGTCATACTCCCCTGCGCGTGGGAAACAACTGCCGAGTCTTCCCTGGCTCCGTGTCGTTCCCTTCCTAGGCCTCGTTGTCCTCCACCGCCCTGGTGCTCTCGGCGCGGCCTGGTCAACGTGGTCAACGACCGACATGCATCTGAAGTGGACTGTACGTGGAGAGGCTGACAGCTGGGTCCACGACCGCATGCAAGGAAATGTCTCCTTGTTACGCGTAAAATAATGATTCCTCCACCTGATATCTGGGACCCACTGAAAGGGCCTCCGTATTTCATGGAAAAACGTTACCGCCGCTGACAGCTTGGACCCACCAGCTATATCTTCGCACGCAAGGAAGTGCCTCCTTATTACGCGCAAAAAAATGAATACTCCCCCTGCTAGCTGGGACCCAGTATAGTGGCAGGCTGACTTCTGGGCCTACTAAGTTGACGGGGACGGAGGACTTTGTCAACTTAGTCAATATGCACGATTCTAGCTCCAGTGACCGTACGATGTCCATCCAATGGCCGTAGTGCTTCTTCAACCTCTGGTCTTCTTGGTCCAGCCGCCCAAACCAGCGTCGGTCGTGCCTCGTGCTCCTGCCTCCCGTGGCCGGCTACGATGCGGCGGAGGCGTCACCGCCCCCTACTACGCCAGGCCATCCCTCTACTCATCCACACCCCCTATTATTCTGCGGCGACGGCAGCCTCACACCGCAACGAACCAGTGAACCCTCATACTCCTCTACGCGTGGGCACCACTGCCGCGTCTTCCCCGGCTCCGCGTCGTCCCATTCCTAGGCCTCGCCGTCGTGCACCACCCTGGTGCTCTCGACGCGGTGTGGTCAACGTGGTCAAGGAACGGCTTCCATCGGACGTGGACTGTACGTGGAGAGGCTGACAGCTGGGTCCACGACCGCAGCAAGGAAGTGCCTCCTTATTACGCGCAAAATAATTATTCCTCCACCTGACAGCAGGGACCCACCGGATGAGCCACCGTATTTCACGAAAAAAATGTTTCTCCCTGACTGCTGGGACCCACAAGCTACATCTTCGCACGCAAGGAAATGCGTTCGGGCAAAAAAACGATTTGCCCCATGACTGCTAGGACCCACCAGCTACATCTTCGCAGGCAAGGAAGTGCCTGACAGTCGGGACCCACCTGGTCGAAGCGTACATAGCGTTGTCATTCTGGTCGCGAACGTGTACGCACATACTGATCGATGTAGAGGCGTGCACGTGTCGTAGTAGAGGCATGCACGTGTCATAGTAGAGGCGCGCACGTAGCATGTACACATACATACAGCGGCCAGGGTGCAAGAAAGTAAATACGGCCATGTACGTACATACAAGCGGGGTCTCGAACGCGTACTCGCGCGTACGTACGTCCAGGGCTCGTGTACATGGCTGGGTCGGAACGGAGAAACGTCGTCGTCGTGTTCATGGGGAGCCAACCGGCTGGGTCGGAACGGAATGCGTCGTCGTGTTCATCGGGAGAGCTTGGAGGGAACAACCGATGGAAATGAGGCCTGGCGTACCGCAGAACGGAGGAAACGGCCTTGTGTTCGACCGGCCACGTTCAAAACGGGATCCTGTTCATCGGGAGGGGTCTGGCGTACCGCAAAACGGAGGAAATGGACCTCCTATGGTCGAAACGGAGGTCCTATTGATCAGGAGGGGTGTGGCGTACCGCAAAACGGAGGAAACAGACTTGTGTTGAAGCGCTACGGTCGAAACGGGGGTCCTGTTCATCTGAAGGGGTGTGGTGTATCGCAAAACGGGACTCCATGGGATACTGTTCATCTCCACCGTCGACCCCCTCCAGCCTCCACGGGCTACTGTTCATCCACCGTCGACCTCCTCCAGCCTCCACCTGTGACTGTTCATCCACGGGCTCCTGTTCATCCAGCCTCCACCGCGTGCTACTCCATCGGCTACTGTTCAACACTACAAGAAATATGTCAACTTATGACCTTCTGTCAGTGACCCTCGAAGAATTGGTCATAAATTTATGACCATTTTAGACCAATTGGTCAAAAGCTGTTCAGGGGGCTCCAAACCCTAAACCATTGCGACCATTTTGGTCAGAAAGGTCGTAATTTCCTTACACGAAATGGTCACAAAGCAAACAGTGCTAGTCCGCTGCCTTATTTCTAGTTGTTAATGACCAATATAGATGGTCATAGCCTTGTAGATTGTGGTGGGTTGTGATGACTAGGCGCCATCTCATCAGTTTTGCCTATGTGTCATGTCCATGTGGCAGTTTTTGCCCTAGGTTGTGAAGCAACCTATATTTCTATCATTCCCAAAATTCCCAAAAAAATCTCATAAATTCTTTGGGGCATATCTTCATCAAATATGTAAAAATCCTTCGTTGCCTAGTTCAAAACTAATTCAAGAATATTCATTTTCCTATTCTGTTCACAACAACACTTTATGAAGGAAGTGCTATTTATATATTCTTGATTGTCCTCGGAATTTTTGGGCACTCTTTCCTATCCAAATCACTACCGCATGACAAAATTCAGCTCCATTTGCCTAGCAAATCTTCCTCGGCAAATTTCTAAAGTTTTTGTCCACCTAGAAGCATTGTGAAGGAAGTACCTTTTTTATATCTCTAAATGACATGAAATTTATATAGTTCCTTCATATGCCCAAATTATCACCCTCCTCCAAATTGCAGCTCAGTCAAGTCATCTATGTGAGCCCAGGTTCAATTTATATTTTATGGCCAAATTGGCATGTTGCAAAGCAAGTGTTATATAGACCCCTCCTATTACCCTCAAACTTTTTGGGCACTCTTCCATACCCAAATCATTGCCACATGATAATATTCAGCTCAATTTTCCTAGTAAATCTTTCTCGGAAAATTTCCAAAGTTTCTACCTCGAGAGAAGCTTTGTGAAGTAAGTACTAGCTAGGCTTACCCAAATGATCTGAAAATTTACCAGCGCATGACCATACTTAAGTAACTTACCTACACCAATTTTGAGCTCATTTCATTCATCCAATCTCTCTCACTAGTTTTCCCAAGTTTCTATCCATAGAAGAGCATTGTGAAGGAAGTACTACTTTGGCATGTACAAATGGTATCAATTTTCTGCAATGCTTTCCTATGCCCAAATAACCATCCTCCACAAAATTTCAGCTCACTCCATTCATTATTTTGAGCCCATCTTCAACATTCATATTTTTGTCCAGCGTGGTACTTTGCAAAGCAAGTACCACCTAGGATCCTCCTTTTGAGCTAAAAATTTGTGAAGACATTCTCCTTAGTAGATGATCATCCTCAGCCAAAACTCACGCCCATTGGCCATGTGCATTTCCCGTACCGCTAATCAAACACTTGGTTGCTAATTCATGTTTGAGCATCGATCGGTCTCCTCGTGAGAATCTTATGTTCTAATTTTCTTCCTAGCACCAACCTGGGAAGTGCCCAACCCACTAGACATGCCTAGGCCGCCCAGAACACATGGCAACACCACGGTCACGCGGTGACCACGCGGCGGGCATGCGAGCTTACGCGCTCTAGAGTTGGGGCCCTCGACCACCGTCCAAACCTCGATGTCTCTCCATCAAACCATGTTTTTCTGATTAAATAGATACTTATTTACCTAGAAATGATTTTTGAAAAAAATAAAGAGCAAACTATGACGCAGCTGTAGTTCAAATTTGACCCGCTTCCAACTGAATCGACGGGAATTTGTCTTTTTCACCAGAGGTGGATCAAAATTTTTGACACGCAACCATTTTTTCAATTGTGCATTAAATATGGCCTAGTATTTTATAAAATTTATTAGGTCCAATTTTGCAACAAATATATGGTAGGTCCTTCACAAAAAAACTCATTTCAGGCACTCGGAAAATGGAAAATGGTTTTTTCGTCCAAAGAAAATGAAAACTTCCTTAGGCAACATTGTTTGCCATTTCAATATGCACCCTTGTGCACAATATGAGATCATTTGAACAAACTATGCCATGAATGTGGCCATAAGATTGATCATTTGGCTTGAAAGCCATTGATCTCCATACGTGATAGCTCGTTTCTGAGAACACTTTTTTAAAATAATTGCTGTATTACAAGTTTGTTATTTTTCCTGGGAACTTGGCCACACATAATGACACAATGCGAAGGTTTCCCAATTTTTTGATTTGTTTTTTGAATTTTTTTATGCCCGTTTCAAAATGCGGTCAAAACGGCGGGCTTGACCGTTCCTAGCTAGTGGTTGAATCTTGGAATTTTTTTGGTGTTTCTCTGATTAAATAGATACTTATGTACCTAAAAATGATTTTTGAAAAAAATAAATAGCAAACTATGAGGCAGTTGCAGTTCAAATTTGACCCACTTCCAGCTGAATCGGCGGAAATTTGTCTTTTTCACGAGAGGTGGATCAAAACTTTTGACACCCAACCATTTGGTCAATTGTGCATTAAATATGGCCTAGTATTTTAGAAAAATGATTTGGTCCAATTTTGCAACAATTATTTTGGAGGTCCTTCACAAAAAAACCTCCTTTTGGGCACTCGAAAAATGGAAAATGGTTTTTTCGTCCAAAGAAAATGAAAACTTCCTTTGGCAACATTGTTTGCCATTCCAATATACACCCTTGTGCACAATATGGGATCATTTGAACAAACTATGCCATGGATGTGGCCATAAGATTGATCATTTGGCTTGAAAGCCATTGATCTCCACACGTGATAGCTCGTTTCTGAGAACACTTTTTTAAAATAATTGCCGTATTACAAGTTTGTTATTTTTCCTAGGAACTTGGCCACATATAATGACACAATGCGAAGGTTTCCCAATTTTTTGTTTTTTTTTGAATTTTTTATGCCCGTTTCAAAATGCGGTCAAAACGGCGGGAATGACCGTTCCTAGCTAGTGGTTGAATCTTGGAACTTTTTTGGTGTTTCTATGATTAAATAGATACTTATGTACCTAGAAATGATTTTTGGAAAAAATAAAGAGCAAACTACAAGGCAGCTACAGTTCAAATTTGACCCACTTCCAACTGAATCAGCGGAAATTTGTCTTTTTCACCAGAGGTGGATAAAAACTTTTGAAACCCAACCATTTGCTCAATTGTGCATTAAATATGTCCTAGTATTTTAGAAAAATGATTTGGTCCAATTTTGCAATAAATATATTGTAGGTCCTTAACAAAAGAACCTTCTTTTGGGCACTCGAAAAATGGAAAATGGATTTTTCGTCCAAAGAAAATGAAAACTTCCTTAGGCAACATTGTTTTCCATTCCAATATGCACCCTTGTGTATAATATGAGATCATTCGAACAAACTATGCCATGAATGTGGCCATAAGATTGATCATTTGGCTTGAAAGCCATTGATCTTCACACATGATAGCTCGTTTCTGAGAACACTTTTTTTAAAATAATTGCCGTATTACAAGTTTGTTATTTTTCCTGGGAACTTGGCCACATGTAATGACACAATGCAAAGGTTTCCCAATTTTTTGTTTTTTTTTTGAATTTTTTATGCCCGTTTCAAAATGCGGTCAAAACGGCGGGAATGATCGTTCCTAGCTAGTGGTTGAATCTTGGAATTTTTTTGGTGTTTCTATGATTAAATAGATACTTATGTACCTAGAAATGATTTTTGGAAAAAATAAATAGCAAACTATGAGGCAGCTGCAGTTCAAATTTGACCCGCTTCCAGCTGAATCGGTGGAAATTTGTCTTTTTCACGAGAGGTGGATCAAAACTTTTTACACCCAACCATTTTGTCAATTGTGCATTATATATGGCCTAGTATTTTAGAAAAATTATTTGATCCAATTTTGCAACAAATATATGGTAGGTCCTTCACAAAAAAACTCATTTTGGGCCCTCGAAAAATGAAAAATGTTTTTTTTGCCAAAAAACTCATTTCTCACTACACCTTTTTGAAGATATTTATCTTTTTTCATGTTTGTTATTTTTTCTGAAAACTCGTTCACATTTTGGTGACATGATTTTCTATTTTCTTTTTGAATTTATCAGGTCATAAAATAGCTGACATGATTTTAACACATTATTTTTTAGACAACTATGACCAATTTAGAAGGTCATAGCATCATTCTGCATTCTGATTGGTCCGTAGACGTTTCACGCGGATAGTGCATCATACGCCGTCGGATGCTCGTGGATCCAACGGCTGTCCTCGACCCTTCCACACAAACCCCGAAACCCTAGCCGGTCATTTTCCATCCACCCCGCGCCTCCTTTCTTTCCCACATCCATCCATCTCCTCGCTGTCTCGCCCGAGGGAGAGAGAGAGAGCTGCCTCCTCCCTTCCAGATCGCCGCTGGCACCTCCCTCCGGCGGAGCTGGCCGCCGTCCATGGCCTCCCGCACGCCCTACTCCTCTCACCCAACCAAACCGCACATCCATGGCCACATCCCCGCTCGATCTCGTCGGGAACGAGGCCTCCATCGATCCAACCATCCATCCATGCCCGCAGCAGCACTCCCGCCATCCGTGCTCCTTCCCCAGCAGCGAGAGGCTTCGAGAGAGCCGAGGCGCGCCCCGAGCGGGGCGATCCACCGTCCATCCCAACCTCCTCCGCCCGCCTCCTTCTGTTTTCTGCGGGTCCTGCAGATGGCGGCGACGGGCGTCGGCGCCGGGTACCTCGCCCCCAGCGTCCGCCTGCGCGCCGATCCGGCGACGGCGGCCTGGGCGTCCGCCTGCGTCGTCCGCGCGCGGCTCCAGCGCGTCGCGCGGGGCCGCTACGTCGCTGAGCTCAGCAGGGAGGGCCCCGCGGCGCGCCCCGCGCAGCAGCAGCAGCAGCTGGCCCGTCGTGCCCGGCTTCCTCGCGCCGCCCCCGTCGTGCCCGGCTTCCTCGCGCCGCCCCCGTCGCGCCTGCCCAGTCGCCGTCCCCGACGCAGCCGCCCCTGCCGGACGGCGGCGTGGGGGAACTCGCCCCGACCTCCTGCTCGAAGGTACCGCGGTTCAGTCGATTTCTTCCTGACGGATGTTCAGTCGATTCAGTTGTTGTATATATATGTGATATATGTTCGTTGTTCATCAGTCGTACGTACAGATTTACCAGCATACGCATGATTGATTTAGTCGATCAATAGATTTTTCTAGACGTTTTATTGGATCGTGAGATGATTGATTTAGTACTGCTACTAGAAAGAAGACTGAAAAGGCTGGGCCAAGTGCACGCATGTTGGGAACGTAGTTAAATTGAGGAGTTTGTCCGTTGCTTGGCCTGATATTATTACCAAAAATGGTGTGAGTCCCTGTACTTATTATTAATGGGAAATCTTAACATCACACTGGGGTTTATTAGTCTCCAATTGTATATTCTCAGCACTCAACTGAATTTACTGATACTGTAGTGGACATGACACGTGAGCACCCCTCTTCAAGGAATGCAATGCTTCTTTCTGTTTTATATTACATGAACTAGAAGGAGCTTCCACCTTTGAGTACAGAAGTAGTATCGAAATTGAAGACCCTTGTATTACTGTCTTGTTTTTCAATGAAATGGGAGGCCCATGCAGTAAATTCACATGGGCACCTGGGAGGCTAGGATCATGTGTGCTTTGCAGAGTACTAGACCCAGCTCACCCTCTGTTAGATTACTTGTTGGGCTGCTACTTTGTGTTTGCTGTGCAGTATATTAGACATCCTGAATTTGGCATCTAGCCAAGAACAGAATACAGGTTGCGCCATTCTTATTATTGCTAAACTGTTGTGATGCAATTTTTAAAGAATGCGATCTTCTAAGTTTTGCATTTGAGTGCTGGGTAGGTAGGATCTTAGGATCATCAACTCTTGTACACTGTTTTAACTAGTTCTGCATCTGTACATACATGTGTACAGCTGTAAATCCAAGTGTATATGTTGTCTTTTGCAGGATTATTTCAGGTTGTGGTTGTTTGTCCTAAAATATATCAGTCTATTTTTTTATATCCTCGTCCACTAATCTGGGCACTTGATTTACTCGAAGCCTTGTGAATCAGGTTATGCAAACCTGTTGCATTTAGCACCATCAAAGCTTGTTACTACATCAGTTGCTTGCTCCAAGTGTCTTGTTCTTGGATTCTTTGATTTTATCCTGGTGTGCACAACGCTGGTATTTCTGGATAACCTGAAACTAGTTTCTCCACCATATGCTATCTAGCTGTTGGGTGCTAATTATAGTTACTTTATATGAAGAAACACTTACCTGGGAGTTAGGATCATCTAATAAAATTTCTACTATATATACATATATATATATACATATATATTTATATATGCATGAAACTGAGATTGCTAGCATCATTTACACAAGATACACCCTTTGAATTGAATTGATTGGTTCAGTTTCGTATATTCTTCACCCAGCCTTCTATCATGCTTATAACTAGTGCTCTGCTCATGTTGTTAGACAGGATTTTCACTTCCTGCCATCCCAACCTTCTATCATGCTTACAAGATTTTTCTTTGCACGGCAGTAGCACCAGTACCTTGCTGCTGTTGGGAACGGAAGGGAGCTGTTCCATGCATTGAATCTGGGGAGAAAATCACCTTCGGCATGTACACCATCACCTTGGGCATGCTTGTGCCGCTGCTGCTCGGCCTCAACATGTCCTGGAGTGCCATTAGCGCCGCCCTCACGCTCATCTTCCTCGACTTCAAGGACGCTCGCCCCTGCCTCGAGAAGGTAATTGTGTGTCCATCCGTCTGCAGTTAACTAAGTTGTGCCCCATTGATGTCCTACTAATGTTAATTGTTACTACCATGGTGCTGATGCTGTTCAGAATATGATATGTGCTTTAATTCTAAGTTCTGGTCTCTCTTAAGAGACACTTCTAGCTTTTCTGACTCAAAGTTGTTAACTTGGTACTGCATGAGTTTTACTACTGCTAACACAGAGAGTATTTACTACTGCCAACACAGAGACTTTGTATGCATGCTACCTGATGAGTGCTTTCTTTGTAATATTTCACCTTCGTATGCATAGGTTTATTCGGTTTGAATTCTGCATGACATGAAATAGATATTTACAGTGTTTTTCTCAACTTGTTTTCACTGTCACTTGATATATACTTGCTTGTACTTGAAGCTGTGGGTTAATGTTGGTGGTTTTGTTCTACTTGGATGCATTGGTACCCATCATCGAGCGAACGGATGCAACAGCGGCAAGAAGCTCATGGCTGTGTGCATCTAAAGCACACCATGGACACCATCCACTTCCTCATCAATGCTAACTCAATCCAGATCATCGTCGACACTATCATCCACAGGTATCTTCCTTGGTTCCCTTTATCATCTCCTGCCTTTGTGAAGTTTAGTATGCGTGTGGTGACGAGTATTGTTAGATCTTGCCAGTTGAATGTATGGTCGTGATAGTAGAATGGTATTTTGTTTTAGGCGCAATGTGTTGTAGTGCAGTTTTTTTGCACAACCTGCATATGTGCCATGCATATTCATATTGTTTCTCTGTTTCTTATATGAACTACTATCTCATTTTAACTAGCTCGACAACAAAAAGCATGGTACTAGCTGAATGTTGAATGGTCTGTTCATAATATATTTGCCCCAGTTTTTCTCATTCTTTTCTGATTCATGTAACAGGATGACAGAGGAAGCCATGTTGCTGTTTTGTTTGGTCTCAGCCCTGACTATCGCCGTCGAGCTAGTCCGGCGTGTTGTTCATCTGACTATGGTTCCAGCCCTGACTACCGAAGTTTTTGTCCTGTTGAAGTTGCATAGAAATATGAGAGAGTCCAGCGAGTCCAGGAGCTTGTAAAGTAGTACTATATTACACTTGTAGAGCTTGTAAAGTATTGTATTATACATGGCCCTTTGTACTGGAACGGATAGAGCTTGTAAAGTATTGTATTATGTGATCTGGTTGCTCTTGTTTAAGTATTATGTGTGTTTTTTGTCTCTGCGAATCTGAATACTGCTTGAAATATGAAGACTATGAGTCTGATAGGTGGGACCTACTTACATGACAAATTGAAATTGGGACCCATCTGACTAGTGGACCCTTCTTTTGAAAAAAAAACTAAATTCGTTTAGACAAAAAGGCCACAACCCAACAATAAAAAGGCTGCAATATTGGGCTTGGCCCATGAACCCAACCAAAAATTGACAGACAGAAAAAAAACAAATAGGCCGAATTGTTGGGCTAGGCCCATGTAGAAAATCGAATTGGACCGGGCTTAATCTTATGGCACATCAGATTGCCACGCTGGATGCCGACGTGGCCTGGGGAGGTTGCTAGTGACCAAAACGCCACAGTAGACGTATTTTGGTCATAAACGTCTACATCCATTTCAGAAGAAAGGTCGCTATAGTCAGTTTACGACGGCCAGCTTTTGACCTTATGTTTTTGGTCACAAAAAGGTCACAAATGGAAATTTGTGACCTTTCAGTGACCAATAGTGGTGGTCACAAGTTGACATATTTCTTGTAGTGCAACCAGCCCTCTCCACGGGCTCCTGTTCAACCACCCCTCCACGGGCTACTGTTCATCCAGCCCTCCACCGTCTACTGTTCATCCCGCCCTCCATGGGGTGACCCTGTTCATCCAGACCTCCACGGGGTCCTGTTCATCCAGCCCCAACTGACTCGATCGATCGGGGTCCTGTTCACCCAGAGGCAACACCACGGGGTCCTGTTCATCCACCCCCACCGGGAACTGTTCATCCAAACCCACCCAGTAACGCTCACTGTTCATCCAGAGGCAGCATCGATCGACTTCAGTTAGCAGCAGTAGCGAAGGAATCGCTCGATCGGGTTCAGTTAACAGCCATCGATCGATTGCTCGGGTTCAGTAACGCGTAGCCTGCAGTGCAATCACTCGGGTTCAGTTAGAGCCCAACGCCTCGCTCGGGTTCAGTTAGAGCCCAATGCCTCGCACCCACGCGCGTGCGTGTACGAGAGAAACATGCATCGCTCGGCGCTGACCACCCACCGTAACCGGGAACACCCCGATATTTTCCTCGCCTTCGCTTCTACCATGGTTTTTGCCGTCATGGACGGCCCAAAGAATGTCATGCAGCTGCGTCTCCGACCCGCCCAGGACGAAAAGCCCATTTTCTGTCATGATTTTTTGCCATAGAAGTAGGACCCCACCACATCTATGATGATACCGTGTTTTGTCACAATTATTGTCATAGAAGTGTCATATGTATGATAGAAAAAAAATTTGTTCGGCCCAAAATGTCACGGATGTGTCTTCTTTTTGTAGTGCATATATATAATGTACTTGATACTTCAGATTAGACCAGTGTTTAACGAGGCCCCTCCAGTCTTCATCTGATATATTTTCCACTGGAGATGTTTGGGAAAGTTCACTGTTAGCCTTGCCTTCAAAGTGAGTTTTCCTCAAGTTATACTGATATTGTCGCAGAGCAGACTTGAAAACATGGGTGCAAGCTTGTCTGGTTGCATCATCTTGGCTATCCAACTTGAACCTCATCTGTTGAAAATTATGGGAGTCTCATTATCAGCAACCTAGAAAGTATGGGACAGAGCAAGACGATATTACTAGTTTCCATACATAGCCATACTTACAAATAAATGGTCGAGGAAGGTGTTGAACTGGGTTTCGTCTTTGTCATTCCTATACTGAATCCATGTTGGGAGGATACGTACATGACACCTAAAGGCAACCACTGCCTCTGATACTAACTTGGCTGACTCTGTAGCATCACGTGGCCTTTTTAAACCTGCCTCAAAACGGATCTCCATTCTTCCTCCTCTAGATTTAGTTAACCTATCGAGCATTATCTCTGATGTTTGTTTCCTCTTGCGCCTAGGTGCTAGTCCAACAACGAACATAGGAAGTGTTAGTGTACACCAAATTGTGAGACTACATATAAAGAAGCATGCAACTGTAACTTGACTCCAACAACCACCATCTTGCTGTTGAAGCTCACAAGGTTCATCTGATCTTGCCAACTCGTCTTGTGTCAAGAGTGCTTGGGAAGTAGTGTCAGGTGGCAAGGGAGCTTGGGAACATGCTGCTAGCTCAGTTCACGCACGAGTAACTCGTGCAGCTGGTAGTACTGTGGAAGGTGTTGCAAGAACTAGGGCTGTCTCATACTTTCTGTTTGGTGGCAGCTATTTGTTTCTGTTTGGCTTTTTCTGCAGCTCGTGTAGCATGGGATACCCTGTTTGTAGAATTTTCTGCTGGACTTTGACCTTCTATTGCACCATCAGTACCAACAGAATCTGCAGGATTCTTCCGGTTTCCATTCCCCGCCACTTTGTGTTTCTTCCTCTTTCTCTATGCCATGTTAAGTCAATTTGACAAGAAAAATGAATACCAATTTAGTTCTTCAGAACAAATTGATGCGTGATACAGACGAACTAAACTTTGATGTTAGACAACCACATGATAGGAGGATGTAATATGTACAAATATTATGTAAACTAAGATAACATAATTATGATGTGTAAACTAAGCAGAAGACATTTCACTAAATTAGAAGCAATGTAATGGAAGGTAGACACCATATGAAAGATGCTACAAATATCGCTCTGCCAAGTTAATAGTGTCTCATCATAAATGGTGCTTAAACAAACGTGAAGCAGTACAAGAAATAAATCATATGCAAGATGCAAATAACATCACACTACCAAGTTAGAGGTCTCTCGTCATTAGTGCCATTGCATATTCACAGCTTATGATGTGTAAACTAAGGAGAAGGCATTTCAACAAATTAGAAGCAATGAAAGCTAGACACCATATGAAAGATGCAACGAGTATCACTCTACCAAGTTAAAACTGTCTCGTCATAAGTGCCATTTCAACAAATTAGTAGTACAAGCTAGAAAAGAATGTGAGATGTAACCTATATCACACTCCGAAGTCAAACATGTCTTATGATAAGTGATTGTTGCAGGTTACACAATAGTAGTAATTTGATGTAAGAACATGGTGTGATAGACATATACTGTATGTTCTAGAAACAGGAACACGTGTCTTATTCAAGTATAATGTGTAAAGTAAGCAGATGGAATTCAACAAAATTAGAAGCAATACAAGCTAGACATCACACATAACATGCAACCACATATAACAATGCCAAGTTAGAGGGAGCACCGGTGATGGTGCACTAGGGGAGACGTGCTCATCATAAACACAGCTACGTTGAGTGTCTATGCATGTGTTCTCTTGGAAATCATCTTGGGGGATGGAGGAGTAGAAACTGTAGAGGCCCTCCGTTTTGAAGGAGCACCTTTATCCGCTGCCTTGGTAACTTCCTTCCGCTTTATTGATTTTGAATTGTCAAGTAAAACCGACAAGAAAAAGCAATAAAATTCTCTCTTCAGAACTCATTCATGCATGATATTGACAATCACTACTTTGATGTAAGGCAAACACATGATACCAGGATGGAATATGTACGAAAAACAGGACAGATGGCATGTTCACAACTGTTTGTGTAAACTAAGCACCCATTCCAACAAATAATAAGCAATGCAAGCTAGACACCACATGAAAGATGCAACCAATATGACTCTGCCAAGTTAAGAGCGTCCCATCATAAATGGAATTTTAACAAATTAGAAGCAGCGCATGCTATAAATCATATGAAAGATGCAACTAATATCGCACTGCATATACTAAAGGTGTCTTGTCATATTGATTGATGCGGGATACAAAAAAAATAGTTTTATGTAAGGACATGCTTAATAGACAGATGTACTATGTACTAAATACAGGAAGGCATGTCACATTAACATGTATAATGTATAAGCTAAGCAGAATAGCACATGCAGTTTAACCAGATTGGAAGAATTACAATCTAAACACCATATGCAACATGCAACCACATATCACACTGCCAAGTTAGAGCAAGCACCTGCGATGCTAGTGTAGGGGAATGCGGTAATCAACTACAGAGCTACGTTCACTATCTTCATCTAGCCTTGCTGTTTCTTGAGAATCATGTCGGGAGGCTGACGCTGCATTCTTTAAATGAGTAGTCCACTTGCCTGACTGCCTCATCATAAGTGATTGATAAGGGATACACAAGAACATTAGTTTGATGTAAGAACATGGTTAATACAAAGATGTACTAGTATGTACCAAAAACAGAAACACATGTCATATTCAAAGGTATAATGTGTAAGCTAAGCAGATGCAATTTAACCAAATTACAAGCAATACAAGCTAGACATCCGTCTGGAGTGGTGAGCATGATCATCTAGGACCCGAGAGCCTGGTGGGAGGCGGGCTTCTTCGCCACCATCGCGGCTTTTTAGTTAGCTTCCAGGTGATGCATGTCTTTGTTGGGCTTGTCACTGGCTCGGCCGGTGCCCTGACTAGCTATTTGTCTTCTGGTGCTCACGGGATGGTGGTTCATGTAAAAAATATCTTTCCTTATCTTAATAAAGACCGACTTCAGCCTTTCGAATACAAGCTAGACACCATATGGAACATGCAACCACATATGACACCGCGAAGTTAAAGCAAGCACCTGGGATGGTGGTTCATTGCGAGCGAGGTCATCAACTCCAGAGCTACGTTTACCGTCTCCATCTGCTAACACTGCACCCTTTATAGCGCTGTAACGTGCCGTGCTTACCCGCGTAGAAAGCTAGAGCAACTTCTCTCTTTTCTTTTCTGCTTCTCTCAAGGAAGACTCTGAAATACCCTTGCATAAAAACACAATAGTGAGAGTATGGGTGAAGTGTGTGCAGAACTAGTGCATTGTAAAAGTAGCAGATAGCAGGTGGCTGAAAAATAAATGACAGGAGACATATGATAGCTCTACAACATTGCATGGAAAACTAAATTAGATTCTACTCCGTATGATTTTGTAATATATGAGCACATGAAATGCAGGTACTCCTCTAGCACACCACCCACATGTGGTCATATCAAGATAACAGTCGACTGAAAATAAATAGGTCAGTTGATTTTTTTAATGAACCGTCCGATCTATAAGGAACGGGCAGATGGCCTTCGTCTACCTCCCGCCAGTCACTGTTGATGATCTTTCTTGAACCGCCAGCGACCACCGGCCCAAACCCCTGCCTCCGCCGCCCCGCCCTCCCCTCGACCTCACACCACCGCCGTGCTTGGCAGCGCCCCCAGGCCATCCCTTTAATCCCGGCCAACCTCCAGATCAGGCGCCAGTAGCTCTAGGCCCCACACGCCCCTAAGATAAACACCGAGGCGCTGCTTCCCAGGCGTAATAGGCGGACTAGCGCTTGTTACGCCGGGGAATGCTTCCGTTAATTGGGAGTCAACTGACCTGGAATTGAAATTCTGGGGGGCGACGGACCTCTAGCTAAGGTGAAATAGTATATGAGGAGAAACCTTGTGCATCGCGAGTTACTAGGAACATCTAGTATCAAGAAGAAGCGGTCAACTAGTGTCTTCTGTGGGATGAATACCGTGCAAGCAGACACGTAAGATTTGCACGAATAAGGGAAGAGGAGTACCCTTATCGGTTGCCAGTGTGGTCTCCTCCATATGTCACGGCGATCTTCTTTTTTCTCCCGGGGGAACGATGTTTTGGAGAACCGTTGATCCTTGGACAAACCCATGGCCAAATTGTTGAATGTGTTGCCATGGCCGTATATCGGCGGAGGGGAATCAGATCCAAGGCGGCGAAGGACGGCGTAGCAGGAACAACTCTGGTGCGGTGGAGGGTGGCGAAGTTGGAGCAGCAGCGGTGAGGCGCAGGACGGCGTGGTTGAACTGGCTCGGGTACGGACGGCTCGGCCTCGGCTTCAACTACTAGCCGTGGAGGGCATTGTAGTTGAGGTTGCGGTGGAAGATGATGTTGGGGTATCGGTTCCAGCGTGATGGAGGAGGGCGGCGGTTGATGGGTGGGATGGGGTGGCGGACGGAGGACGTCAGGGTTTCGCGGCTGGTGGAGAGGTAGTTTTTGCGCCCATGGAGTACGAATGGGGAATCGGACTGGGGGGGGGGGGGGGGGGGAGAACCATGTTTCGGTCTGGGACACGCTTGTTTTTGGCTTTTTTTAACAGAAGATGGGTCGCGCTTGTTTGAAATTTGGGGAAAGTACAAACTTTGCCCCCTCTTAAATTTCGGACCAACTTCGGGTCGGGGGTAGGATGGTAATCCCAGGTGTCCCAAATAGTGGGCGGGAGCGATTTCGGCCGCGCGCATGTGTGCTTAGGCGGCCATTGTGTATGAATGTTTCTCAGAGGCGGTTGCGTGGCGTCTAGATGAAGCTACAAACCTACCCCGGTTTAGACCTTTGGACGTCGGGCCGGTAGGTTTCACGGGTCGGAGTTATTAGAAAAGTAATTTCCTTGTACTACCAAACATTGGTCTCATGTGGTTTCGGGCGAGTAGAGGCTCTTTTGGCGCTTCGTATGAAATTTTGAAACACAAGCATTCACGTTTAGAGTACTCTTGAACTTTGAGGATTGACCTAAATAGACAACGTTAAATTTGACCTTGTATGTTTGAAAACCTCATTAAATTATCCGCTTCTTTTTGAAATTTTGACACTTGAAAATCCTATAACTACAATTATTTTGGAATGGAGGAGCTAAATTTGAATCTATTTTGTACACCCACTACATATGCTATTATGTACAAAATCAGACAAAAGATTGGTGCCCCCATAATTTAGGTATGATTTACAAATGCCATGATATCAAATTCAAATAATTGAATGGACTTCATGTTGAATTCGATTTTTTAAACCACCTTAAGTTGAATTCCAATGTATGCTAGTTCATAGGTAGCTATTTATAATGTTCATTGTGTAACTTTCGTATGTATAATGTGCTTTACACACACAACATGAACTATACTCACGTTTATATTTGATTGCTAAAGCGATGCATTATCAGGAGTTCAAATACTAACTATGTGGATCAATTGTGTCGAATAATAACATAGACATGCTCAAATTCGACAGAATCTAGATGTCTGATGGATCAATGACCGTTCCTTACGCGAACTGCAAATATCATGATCCCATCCTAATATTTGGATACAATTTATATCTTTATAATCAATGTGTACAACAGTCTTTTACGTGTAGTTTCACTCTCCATCGGTGGTCTCTCACACATGCTCACACACTCTCTCCCGAGGTGTCTTTCTCGCACACATGCTCTCGATATAACCCTCCCTCCCTCTCGTAACCATTTACGACTGTTTTCACTAACCTTTATCACAAGCACTCTCCTCTTGCAAGCATACACACACATAATCCCCATCGACCCTTTCTATATAGATAGACTTGCCTACGTGTCTCCTGTACGCACATTATCTTTAGGCATGTCTCTCAAGCATTGTCTCACACCTCTCTTCCTAATCGACGAGTATGATTCTAGCAGAGCATTCTGTAGGATGCCCCTTAAAGTTAGGTTGGATGATTTGTAATATCAGAGATAAAGGGATTACCTTAGTCCGAGAACCTAGGGTTACAAATCCTAGCTGGCTTTGTCAGTGGACACAGAGTCCTTCACAATTATGATATCTTTGTCTTGTACGACTAGTCATCCATGGGTCTCCCTAAATGCGTCACGGGCCGACCAATATGGCGCGGAACGGAACCGAATGAAGGGCCTCACCTCGACCTACCGGACCTCACGTGGTGACACACCCTCTGCCCCCACGTCTCGTTATCTTCTCACACCCACACATACCAACACAGACACCACACACAAAAAAAAATATTCTCCTGGTGCCTCTATCCACTCCCCCCTTGCATATACACACTCAAGGGAATCTCTCTCCGTGACGTCATATTCGTCTCTCTCTCTAGACCACTCTCATTTCTCGTGCTATCTCTCCCATGCCCCCCGCCGGCCCCTCTATCCATGCCTCTCTCGAATATGTAATACACACACATACCTCTCTAGCCCTGCCAAATGCATCAAGTACACATTCACGCATGTTACATCACGTACCCCATTGATCTAAAAAGCCCTCTTTTCACGTTTACTTCGCATACAACATTCCTTTTGAATAAAGTGTGGCCAAAAAATTATTTTAGAATTTCTACATATATACAACATTACAAAGTTATATGGAGGAGTATGAACGCTAATTTGCATTGCATGGTGCCCACAATGATATTTATTCTACACTGTGAATTTGTATATTTGTATACTATATATAAATTTAGTCATAATAAAGAGAAACGAAGAGCATCTCTCTCTCCATCGCATACCCCCCTCTACGCCCCTTTCACGTACGCACACAAACTATCTCCAGGTCCTCTAAAAGTAAGCCCCCAGCACATTCATGCATGTTTCATCTTTCTCTCATGATATAAACAGTGACAATCATTGTATTTGAAGCAAAAGCACGATACGTACATTGGACTACAAAATCCACTCATTACAGTCACCATTTATGTTTTGTGGTTATTATACGGTCACGGGCTCACCGTACAACTCGGTATTTTCTCTAGACACGACTAGTTGACCAGTTAAACGCTCCATGTGGCACCTCTAGTGTTGCATCACATTATCTCACTACCATCGGGCCCACCTGTCGGCTTGTATCTACTCTACATCTACACTCTTATAAAAAATAGAGTTGGTGATGATGCTGTGCCTGCCATCCTGCAATATAGGTCGTCCGATTTATATCTGACGGATAGGAAAGAAACTATGGCAATTTTGCAAAAAGGTACCCACACACCTCTCCATATTTGCAAATAAGGCCTTCCCTCATTCATCCTTTTCTCTCACAAGATAAACTAGTCATACAAATGCATCTTGATGTTACGTCCAACGCACGGGCATCTTGCTAGTAAGAATGAAAACAAACGACAAAAACATATTGGGCGGTGGTTCGAAGTCATGACCGCGGGCACAGCGAACAAGGTGGCATTGTATTGGTATGCTGAGCCGTATGTTTTAACACACAGGAGCTAGTGCGGTGATTATACACACACGCAGGCATGCACACGAACTGCATGCACGCAACACTCACACGAACACATGCACGCACGCACGCAACACTCACACGTACACACGCAGCCACGCACGCACGCAACACTCACACGCACACACGCACGCATGCATGCACACACCAGTACACCACACGACCAACACACACTCTCACGATCAAGTGCTCAACCTACACGTGCATGCGCACACATCAGGCCCTGAAAGACACATACACAACCAGGTGATTCCCGCACACGGGTAGGAGTCTTGTCGTGCCTGCGTAAATTTGTGTTTATCTGACATTTTCCCTATGCGAACTGACAGGTGCGACCCACAAGGAACGTGGTCAATTTAACTAGTCAACATGGTGCCACATAGACTATTTGGCCGGTCAACAGAGTGCAATCCGATGCTGAACTGTGAGCAAGTGACCGTATAATCACCGCAAAACATATATAGTGACCGTAATCAGCTTATTTTGAAGTTCGGTGAATGTATTACGCTTTTCTCTCTGTAGGCCCTCCAAAACTACATCTCTACACGTTCTGGCATGTTACATCTAACAACTATGCAATACAACACTACTACTACACTCTAACACAATAAGTCATATGTGTTTTTAGTTTTACTAGATATCATATTGTAACTTAATTATTCAGTTGGATACATTAAAATTGCCTTTGAAATGTATGGCCAGTATCATATACCACGCGGGAAAAATCCCGCCCTTTCCTGTTTAATCGGGTTTGTATCGATGGATCATGTGAAACAGCAAAACTATAGTACTATACAGTACAAGTGACAGCTCACTAGGCCGTCGTGTCGTGTACTCCTCCGTCGTAAGAGTGGAGCGCTCGCTTTCATAAATCTTCTAGTCCCTTTCACCGACATGTGGGACATCAAGCTACCGGGTCCACGTGCCATACCGGAATATAGTGCAGAGCAGTCGGGGTGAAGCACCCAGTCATGGCGCCGGCGTAGTAATGAGCAATGAGGCGTCAAATCACAAAGCTGCACCTTTCCCGTAGTTAAGTTGGAGGGACGAAGTAATAATGCTAAAAAGAGAAGTTGGAGGGACGAAGCAACCATCATTTCACTCGTTGCTGAATCCACTTCTCCCTCATCTTCTTCAAGTTAACCATGTGTTGCTTCTACCGTTGTTCTGCCTCATGTGGGACGTGGATCGGCTTGGTAAAGCACTGACACGTGGGACCACATGTTAGCAAACCGCCAGGACAACGTCCTCTAAAAATAAGAAACCTCCCCCGCCATCCGCGCAGCAAAATCACCTCCTTTTTACTAATCTTGATTCTATAATTTTTTAGATCAATATAATTGAGATTTGTATAGATAGCACTGATGACCCACAAGTATAGGGGATCTATCGTAGTCCTTTCGATAAGTAAGAGTGTCGAACCCAACGAGGAGCAGAAGGAAATGATAAGCGGTTTTCAGCAAGGTATTCTCTGCAAGTACTGAAATAAGTGGTAACAGATAGTTTTGTGATAAGATAAATTGTAACGTGCAGCAAGGTGGCCCAATCCTTTTTGTAGCAAAGGACAAGCCTGGACAAACTCTTATAATGAGAAAAGCGCTCCCGAGGACACATGGGAATATCGTCAAGCTAGTTTTCATCACGTTCATATGATTCGTGTTTGGTACTTTGATAATTTGATATGTGGGTGGACCGGTGCTTGGGTGATGTTCTTACTTGAACAAGCATCCCACTTATGATTAACCTCTATTGCAAGCATCCGCAACTACAACAAAAGTATTAAGGTAAACCTAACCATAGCATGAAACATATGGATCCAAATCAGCCCCTTACGAAGCAACGCATAAACTAGGGTTTAAGCTTCTGTCACTCTAGCAACCCATCATCTACTTATTACTTCCCAATGCCTTCCTCTAGGCCCAAATAATGGTGAAGTGTTATGTAGTCGACGTTCACATAACACCACTAGAGGATAGACAACATACATCTCATCAAAATATCGAACGAATACCAAATTCACATGACTACTAATAGCAAGACTTCTCCCATGTCCCCAGGAACAAATGTAACTACTCACAAAGCATATTCATGTTCATAATCAGAGGGGTATTAATATGCATAAAGGATCTGAACATATGATCTTCCACCAAATAAACCAACTAGCATCAACTACAAGGAGTAATCAACACTACTTGCAACCTACTAGTACCAATCCCGGACATGGATACAAGAATTGGATACAAGAGATGAACTAGGGTTTTGAGAGGAGAAGGTGATGGTGAATATGTTGATGGAGATTGCCCTCTCCCGATGAGAGGAGCGATGGTGATGGCGATGGCGATGATTTCCCCCTCCTGGAGGGAAGTGTCCCCGGCAGAACAGTTCTGCCGGAGCCCTAGATTGGTTCCTCCCAGGTTCCACCTCGTGGCGGCGGAGTCTCGTCCCGAAAAGTTTCTTATGATTTTTTCCTCGACGAAAGACCTCATATAGCAGAAGATGGCCATCAGAGAGCCAACAGGGGGCCCACGAGGCAGGGGGCGCGCCCTGGGGGGTAGGGCACGCCCCCACCCTCGTGGCCAGGTGGGCCCCCCTCTGGCGTACTTCTTTCGCTCAATATTTTTTTTATTTCCATAAATGACTTTCGTGGAGTTTCAGGACTTTTGGAGTTGTGCATAATAGGTCTCTAATATTTGCTCCTTTTCCAGCCCAGAATTCCAGCTGCCGGCATTCTCCCTCCTTATGTAAACCTTGTAAAATAAGAGAGAATAAGCATAAGTATTGTGACATAACGTGTAATAACAGCCCATAATGCAATAAATATTGATATAAAAGCATGATGCAAAATGGACGTGTCAACTCCCCCAAGCTTAGACCTTGCTTGTCCTCAAGCGGAAGCCGCTAACGATAATTATGTCCCCATGTTTAGAGGTAGAGGTGTCGATAAAATAAAATATGGACATGAGGGTATCATGATTATTTTCATAACAGCAACATATATAGATATTGTCATATAATCTCTTATGCTCAAGTAATAATCTAATCACAATGAAAAAGTATGAATTAGAAACTTTATTGAGAACTAACAAACTATAATCTCAGTCATTGAAGCAATTGCAAATTATCATAACATCAGAAAGATTCTATGTCAGAGCTTTATAGCAAGTCGACATATTCAACTATCATTTAGTCTTTCATAATCGCTAACACTCACCCAATACTTGTGGTTACGGAGTTTTAATCGGACACAGAGAAATATAGGGGCTTATATTTTTGCCTCCCAACCTTTTACCTCAAGGGTAATGTCAACAATAATAACTCATGCTCCCCTACATCCAATTAGATATATCTATCAGAATCTTTCCAACATATTGTGCTTGCCAAAGGATAAAGTGTAAAAAGGAAAGGTGAAGATCACCATGACTCTTGCATAAGGTAGAAGATAATAGTAACAAATAGGCCCTTCGCAGAGGGAAGCAGAGGTTGCCATGCGCTTTCATGGTTGGATGCACAAAATATCTTAATGTGAAAGAACGTCACTTTATATTGCCCCTTGTGATATGAACCTTCATTATGCAGTCTGTCGCTTTTATTCTTCCACATCACAGGATCGTATAAATCTTATTTTCTCCCACACTAATAAGTCATACATATTTAGAGAGCAATTTTTATTGCTTGCACCGATGACAACTTACTTGAAGGATCTTACTCAATCCATAGGTAGGTATGGTGGCCTCTCATGGCAAAACTGGTTTAAGGGTTTTGGAAGCACAAGTAGTATCTCTACTTGGTGCTGAGAATTTGGCTAGCATGAGGGGGAAAGGCAAGCTCAACATGTTGGATGATCCATGACAATATACTTTATCTCAGAAATAAGAAAACATAACCCATTACATTGTCTTCCTTGTCCAACATCAACTCTTTAGCATGTCATATTTTATTGAGTGCTCCCAATCATAAAAGATGTCCATGATATTATATTTATATGTGAAACCTCTCTTTCTTTTTTACTTCATATTAATTGCAACGATGACCAAAGCTACGTTTGTCAACTCCCATCAACTCTTAATAATCATACTCCTTCTATGTGAAGTCATTGCTCTCAATAAGATCAATATGAACTATTTGTTTCTTTTTATTCTTTTTCTCTTTTCTTTTATTCACTCAAGATCATAGCAAAATAATCAAGCCCTTGACTCAACACTAATCTTTATTATATAGCTCACGGACTCGATTACATAGAGAGATCATAAAGCAAAACTCAAAACTAGATCATGCCATAAACTTTATTCTACTAGATCAAAATACTACTAATGGGATCGAACTAAGAAAACCGGTAAAGATAGGAGTGTGATGGTGATACGATACCGGGGCACCTCCCCCAAGCTTGGCAGTTGCCAAGGGGAGTGCCCATACCCATGTGATTATATCTCCTTCTTTGTTGGTGAAGGAGGTGGTGGTGCTGTCGATGATGCGGGCTTGTCATCCATCTTCCAAGGCACAGGTTCACCGTCATAGAAGGATGATCGAGTCTCCGGGATCCTCAAATCTGTAGCCAAACTCATCCTTTTGAATCTATATTCATACTCACAGTTTTCGTTTTGCAGGTCATAGATTTGGGCTTGAAGGTGCTCGATCTTCTCATGAAGCTTGAAGAAGGCCTCCCCGATGTTGTCGGCATCCAGCTTGTGGTTGTTGGTGAACTCCGCGATCATCATGTGGTTGGAGTTGGGTCCATGTTCCACCATCCCTTGGCACTTGAAGACTTGTTGCTCCATTGCTTCGAGTCTTGTCTCCACGCTTTCAGTCCCCTTCAGTCCCTCAGCATCGCGGATGTGCAGCAACCCATCACGCATCTCAATGGTTTGAGGGTGTCGCAGCACCTCCGCGAGGTAAGGGTTGATGACCTTCTCAAAGAACTTGTCCTTGGGAGGACTTGGAGACGTCATGATAATCTAGATCTGTCAGAAAAACAGCTCGAAACAAGAACAGAGGATAATTGCGTGATATAGGAGTCAAAACCTTCGAGAGATTATATGATGATTTTTTACCTACCAAAATATGTATCGTGCAAGAAAACGGAGTCCGGAGAGCACACGAGGTGCCCACTGTTGGGGAACGTAGTAATTTCAAAAAAATTCCTACGCACACGCAAGATCATGGTGATGCATAGCAACGAGAGGGGAGAGTGTGATCTACGTACCCTTGTAGACCGACAGCGGAAGCGTTAGCACAACGCGGTTGATGTAGTCGTACGTCTTCACGGCCCGACCGATCAAGCACCGAAACTACGGCACCTCCGAGTTTTAGCACACATTCAGCTCGATGACGATCCCCGGACTCCGATCCAGCAAAGTGTCGGGGAAGAGTTCCGTCAGCACGACGGCGTGGTGATGATCTTGATGTACTACTGTCGCAGGGCTTCGCCTAAGCACCGCTACAATATTATCGAGGACTATGGTGGCAGGGGGCGCCGCACACGGCTAAGAATATGATCACGTGGATCAACTTGTGTGTCTCTGGGTGCCCCTGCCTCCGTATATAAAGGTTCAAGAGGGGGAGGCTGGCCGGCCACCATAGGGCGCGCCAGGAGGAGTCCTACTCCCTCCGGGAGTAGGACTTCTCCCCTAGTTGGAATAGGATTCATGAGGTGGAAAAAGAGAGAGAGAGAAGGAGAGGGGCGCCGGCCCCCTCTCTCCTTGTCCTATTCGGACTAGGGGGAGGGGCGCGCGGCCCAGCCCTGGCCGCCTCTCCTCTTCTTCCACTAAGTCCCATATAGTTCCCGGGGGGTTCCGGTAACCTCCCGGTACTCCGGTGAAATCCCGATTTCACCCAGAACACTTCCAATATCCAAACATAGGCTTCCAATATATCAATCTTTATGTCTCGACCATTTCGGGACTCCTCGTCATGTCCGTGATCACATCCGGGACTCCGAACAACCTTCGGTACATCAAAACGTATAAACTCATAATATAACTGTCATCGAAACCTTAAGCGTGCGGACCCTACGGGTTCGAGAACAATGTAGACATGACCGAGACATGTCTCCGGTCAATAACCAATAGCGGGACCTGGATGCCCATATTGGCTCCTACATATTCTATGAAGATCTTTATCGGTCAGACCGCATAACAACATACGTTGTTCCCTTTGTCATCGGTATGTTACTTGCCCGAGATTCGATCGTCGATATCCAATACCTAGTTCAATCTCGTTACCGGCAAGTCTCTTTACTCGTTCCGTAATACATCATCCCGCAACTAACTCATTAGTTGCATTTCTAGCAAGGCTTAAGTGATGTGCATTACCGAGATGGCCCAGAGATACCTCTCCAACGATCGGAGTGACAAATCCTAATCTCGAAATACGTCAACCCAACATGTACCTTTGGAGACACCTGTAGAGCACCTTTATAATCACCCAGTTACGTTGTGACGTTTGGTAGCACACAAAGTGTTCCTCCGGCACACGGGAGTTACATAATCTCATAGTCATAGGAACATGTATAAGTCATGAAGAAAGCAATAGCAACATACTAAACGATCGGGTGCTAAGCTAATGGAATGGGTCATGTCAATCAGATCATTCAACTAATGATGTGATCCCGTTAATCAAATGACAACTCTTTGTCCATGGTTAGGAAACATAACCATCTTTGATTAACGAGCTAGTCAAGTAGAGGCATACTAGTGACACTCTGTTTGTCTATGTATTCACACATGTATTATGTTTCCGGTTAATACAATTCTAGCATGAATAATAAACCTTTATCATGATATAAGGAAATAAATAATAACTTTATTATTGCCTCTAGGGCATATTTCCTTCAGTCTCCCACTTGCACTAGAGTCAATAATCTAGATTACATAGTAATGATTCTAACACCCATGGAGCTTTGGTGCTGATCATGTTTTGCTCGTGGAAGAGGCTTAGTCAACGGGTCTGCTACATTCAGCTCCGTATGTATCTTGCAAATCTCTACGTCTCCCACCTGGACTAGATCCCGGATGGAATTGAAGCGTCTCTTGATGTGTTTGGTTCTCTTGTGAAATCTGGATTCCTTTGCCAAGGCAATTGCACCAGTATTGTCACAAAAGATTTTCATTGGACCCGATGCACTAGGTATGACACCTAGATCGGATATGAACTCCTTCATCCAGACTCCTTCGTTTGCTACTTCCGAAGCAGCTATGTACTCCACTTCACAT
The DNA here is from genome assembly GCF_003073215.2 of Triticum urartu. Taxonomy (NCBI): domain Eukaryota; kingdom Viridiplantae; phylum Streptophyta; class Magnoliopsida; order Poales; family Poaceae; genus Triticum; species Triticum urartu. The sequence continues at coordinate 56,015,997 of NC_053028.1, forward strand.
GTAGATCCCGCCACGACGCTTTGTTTAGAACTGCACCAACTGACAGCTCCACCGTTTAATGTAAACACGTATCCGGTTTGCGATTTAGAATCATCCGGATCAGTGTCAAAGCTTGCATCAACGTAACCGTTTACAATGAGCTCTTTGTCACCTCCATATATGAGAAACATATCCTTAGTCCTTTTCAGGTATTTCAGGATGTTCTTGACTGCTGTCCAGTGATCCACTCCTGGATTACTTTGGTACCTCCCTGCTAGACTTATAGCAAGGCACACATCAGGTCTGGTACACAGCATTGCATACATGATAGAGCCTATGGCTGAAGCATAGGGAACATCTTTCATTTTCTCTCTATCTTTTGCAGTGGTCGGGCATTGAGTCTGACTCAACTTCACACCTTGTAACACAGGCAAGAACCCTTTCTTTGCTTGATCCATTTTGAACTTCTTGAAAATCTTGTCAAGGTATGTGCTTTGTGAAAGTCCAATTAAGCGTCTTGATCTATCTCTATAGATCTTTATGCCTAATATGTAAGCAGCTTCGCCGAGGTCTTTCATTGAAAAACTCTTATTCAAGTATCCCTTTATGCTATCCAGAAATTCTATATCATTTCCAATCAGTAATATGTCATCCACATATAATATCAGAAATGCTACAGAGCTCCCACTCACTTTCTTGTAAATACAGGCTTCTCCGAAAGTCTGTATAAAACCAAATGCTTTGTTTACACTATCAAAGCGTTTATTCCAACTCCGAGAGGCTTGCACCAGTCCATAAATGGATCGCTGGAGCTTGCACACTTTGTTAGCTCCCTTTGGATCGACAAAACCTTCCGGTTGCATCATATACAACTCTTCTTCCAGAAATCCATTCAGGAATGCAGTTTTGACATCCATCTGCCAAATTTCATAATCATAAAATGCGGCAATTGCTAACATGATTCGGACAGACTTAAGCATCGCTACGGGTGAGAAGGTCTCATCGTAGTCAACCCCTTGAACTTGTCGAAAACCTTTTGCGACAAGTCGAGGTTTGTAGACAGTAATATTACCGTCAGCGTCAATCTTCTTCTTGAAGATCCATTTATTCTCAATTGCTTGCCGATCATCGGGCAAGTCAACCAAAGTCCATACTTTGTTCTCATACATGGATCCCATCTCAGATTTCATGGCTTCAAGCCATTTTGCGGAATCTGGGCTCACCATCGCTTCTTCATAGTTCGTAGGTTCATCATGATCTAGCAGCATGATTTCCAGAATAGGATTACCGTACCACTCTGGCGCGGATCTTACTTTGGTTGATCTACGAGGTTCAGTAGTATCTTGTCCTGAAGTTTCATGATCATTATCATTAGCTTCCTCACTAATTGGTGTAGGTGTCGCAGAAACAGTTTTCTGTGATGTACTACTTTCCAATAAGGGAGCAGGTACAGTTACCTCATCAAGTTCTACTTTCCTCCCACTCACATCTTTTGAGAGAAACTCCTTCTCCAGAAAGTTTCCGAATTTAGCAACAAAAGTCTTGCCTTCGAATCTGTGATAGAAGGTGTATCCAATAGTTTCCTTTGGATATCCTATGAAGACACATTTCTCCGATTTGGGTTCGAGCTTATCAGGTTGAAGCTTTTTCACATAAGCATCGCAGCCCCAAACTTTCAGAAACGACAACTTTGGTTCTTGCCAAACCATAGTTCATAAGGTGTCATCTCAACGGATTTCGATGGTGCCCTATTTAACGTGAATGCGGCCGTCTCTAAAGCATAACCCCAAAACGATAGCGGTAAATCAGTAAGAGACATCATAGATCGCACCATATCTAGTAAAGTGCGATTATGACGTTCGGACACACCATTACGCTGTGGTGTTCTGGGTGGCGTGAGTTGCGAAGCTATTCCGCATTGCTTCAAATGTACACCAAACTCGTAACTCAAATATTCTCCTCCACGATCAGATCGTAGAAACTTTATTTTCTTATTACGATGATTTTCAACTTCACTCTGAAATTCTTTGAACTTTTCAAATGTTTCAGACTTATGTTTCATTAAGTAGATATACCCATATCTGCTTAAGTCATCTGTGAAGGTGAGAAAATAACGATATCCACCACGAGCCTCAATATTCATCGGACCACATACATCTGTATGTATGATTTCCAACAAATCTGTTGCTCTCTCCATAGTACCGGAGAACGGTGTTTTAGTCATCTTGCCCATGAGGCACGGTTCGCAAGTACCAAGTGATTCATAATCAAGTGGCTGCAAAAGTCCATCAGTATGGAGTTTCTTCATGCGTTTTACACCGATATGACCTAAATGGCAGTATCACAAATAAGTTGCACCATCATTATCAACTCTGCATCTTTTGGCTTCAACATTATGAATATGTATGTCACTACTATCGAGATTTAATAAGAATAGACCACTCTTCAAGGGTGCATGACCATAAAAGATATTACTCATATAAATAGAACAACCATTATTCTCTGATTTAAATGAATAATCGTCTCGCATTAAACAAGATCCAGATATAATGTTCATGCTCAATGCTGGCACCAAATAACAATTATTTAGGTCTAATACTAATCCTGAAGGTAGATGTAGAGGTAGCGTGCCGACTGCGATCACATCGACTTTGGAACCGTTTCCCACGCGCATCGTCACCTCGTCCTTAACCAATCTTCGCTTAATCCGTAGTCCCTGTTTCGAGTTGCAAATATTAGCAACAGAACCAGTATCAAATACCCAGGTGCTACTGCGAGCATTAGTAAGGTACACATCAATAACATGTATATCACATATACCTTTGTTCACCTTGCCATCCTTCTTATCCGCCAAATACTTGGGGCAGTTCCGCTTCCAGTGACCAGTCTGCTTGCAGTAGAAGCACTCAGTTTCAGGCTTAGGTCCAGACTTGGGTTTCTTTTCTTGAGCAGCAACTTGCTTGCTGTTCTTCTTGAAGTTCCCCTTCTTCTTCCCTTTGCCCTTTTTCTTGAAACTAGTGGTATTGTTGACCATCAACACTTGATGCTCCTTTTTGATTTCTACCTCTGCAGCTTTTAGCATTGCGAAGAGCTCGGGAATAGTCTTATTCATCCCTTGCATATTATAGTTCATCACAAAGCTCTTGTAGCTTGGTGGCAGTGATTGGAGAATTCTGTCAATGACGCAATCATCTGGAAGATTAACTCTCATCTGAATCAAGTGATTATTATACCCAGACATTTTGAGTATATGCTCACTGACAGAACTGTTCTCCTCCATCTTGCAGCTATAGAACTTATTGGAGACTTCATATCTCTCAATCCGGGCATTTGCTTGAAATATTAACTTCAACTCCTGAAACATCTCATATGCTCCATGACGTTCAAAACGTCGTTGAAGTCCCGATTCTTAGCCGTAAAGCATGGCACACTGAACTATCGAGTAGTCATCAGCTTTGCTCTGCCAGACGTTCATAACATCTGGTGTTGCTCCAGCAGCAGGCCAGGCACCCAGCGGTGCTTCCAGGACGTAATTCTTCTGTGTAGCAATGAGGATAATCCTCAAGTTACGGACCCAGTCCGTGTAATTGCTACCATCATCTTTCAACTTTGCTTTCTCAAGGAAAGCATTAAAATTCAACGGAACAACAGCACGGGCCATCTATCTACAATCAAACATACATAAGCAAGATACTATCAGGTACTAAGTTAATGATAAATTTAAGTTCAATTAATCAAATTACTTAAAGAACTCCCACTTAGATAGACATCCCTCTAATCCTCTAAGTGATCACGTGATCCAAATCAACTAAACCATGTCCGATCATCACGTGAGATGGAGTAGTTTCATTGGTGAACATCACTATGTTGATCATATCTACTATATGATTCACGCTCGACTTTTCGGTCTCTGTGTTCCGAGGCCATATCTGCATATGCTTGGCTCGTCAAGTATAACATGAGTATTCTGCGTGTGCAACTGTTTTGCACCCGTTGTATTTGAACGTAGAGCCTATCACACCCGATCATCACGTGGTGTCTCAGCACGAAGAACTTTCGCAACGGTGCATACTCGGGGAGAACACTTCTTGATAATTTTAGTGAGAGATCATCTTATAATGCTACCGTCAATCAAAGCAAGATAAGATGCATAAAAGATAAACATCACATGCAATCAATATAAGTGAGATGATATGGCCATCATCATCTTGTGCCTGTGATCTCCATCTCCGAAGCACCATCATGATCACCATCGTCACCGGCGCGACACCTTGATCTCCATCGTAGGATCGTTGTCGTCTCGCCAATCTTATGCTTCCACGACTATCGCTACCGCTTAGTGATAAAGTAAAGCATTACAGCGCGATTGCATTGCATACATTAAAGCGACAACCATATGGCTCCTTCCAGTTGCCGATAACTCGGTTACAAAACATGATCATCTCATACAATAAAATTCAGCATCATGTCTTAACCATATCACATCACAACATGCCCTACAAAAACAAGTTAGACGTCCTCTACTTTGTTGTTGCAAGTTTTACGTGGCTGCTACGGGCTTAAGCAAGAACCAATCTTACCTATGCATCAAAACCACAACGATAGTTTGTCAAGTTGGTGCTGTTTTAACCTTCGCAAGGACCGGGCGTAGCCACACTCGGTTCAACTAAAGTTGGAGAAACTGTCACCCGCAAGCCACCTATGTGCAAAGCACGTCGGAGAACCGGTCTCGCGTAAGCGTACGCGTAATGTCGGTCCGGGCCGCTTCGTCCAACAATACCGCCGAACCAAAGTATGACATGCTAGTAAGCAGTATGACTTATATCGCCCACAACTCACCTGTGTTCTACTCGTGCATATAACATCAACACATAAAACCTGGCTCGGATGCCACTGTTGGGGAACGTAGTAATTTCAAAAAAATTCCTACGCACACGCAAGATCATGGTGATGCATACCAACGAGAGCGGAGAGTGTGATCTACGTACCCTTGTAGACCGACAGCGGAAGCGTTAGCACAACGCGGTTGATGTAGTCGTACGTCTTCACGGCCCGACCGATCAAGCACCGAAACTACAGCACCTCCGAGTTTTAGCACACGTTCAGCTCGATGACGATCCCCGGACTCCGATCCAGCAAAGTGTCGGGGAAGAGTTCCGTCAGCACGACGGCGTGGTGACGATCTTGATGTACTACTGTCGCAGGGCTTCGCCTAAGCACCGCTACAATATTATCGAGGACTATGGTGGCAGGGGCGCCGCACACGGCTAAGAATATGATCACGTGGATCAACTTGTGTGTCTCTGGGGTGCCCCTGCCTCCGTATATAAAGGTTCAAGAGGGGGAGGCTGGGCGGCCACCATAGGGCGCGCCAGGAGGAGTCCTACTCCCTTCGGGAGTAGGACTTCTCCCCCAATCCTAGTTGGAATAGGATTCATGAGGTGGAAAAAGAGAGAGAGAGAAGGAGAGGGGCGCCGACCCCCTCTCTCCTTGTCCTATTCGGACTAGGGGGGAGGGGCGCGCGGCCCAGCCCTGGCCGCCTCTCCTCTTCTTCCACTAAGGCCCATATAGTTCCCGGGGGGTTCCGGTAACCTCCCGGTACTCCGGTGAAATCCCGATTTCACCCAGAACACTTGCGATATCCAAACATAGGCTTCCAATATATCAATCTTTATGTCTCGACCATTTCAGGACTCCTCGTCATGTCCGTGATCACATCCGGGACTCCGAACAACCTTCGGTACATCAAAACGTATAAACTCATAATATAACTGTCATCGAAACCTTAAGCGTGCGGACCCTACGGGTTCGAGAACAATGTAGACATGACCGAGACACGTCTCCGGTCAATAACCAATAGCGGGACCTGGATGCCCATATTGGCTCCTACATATTCTACGAAGATCTTTATCGGTCAGACCGCATAACAACATACGTTGTTCCCTTTGTCATCGGTATGTTACTTGCCCGAGATTCGATCGTCGGTATCCAATACCTAGTTCAATCTCGTTACCGGCAAGTCTCTTTACTCGTTCCGTAATACACATCCTGCAACTAACTCATTAGTTGCATTGCGTGCAAGGCTTAAGTGATGTGCATTACCGAGAGGGCCCAGAGATACCTCTCCGACGATCGGAGTGACAAATCCTAATCTCGAAATACGTCAACCCAACATGTACCTTTGGAGACACCTGTAGAGCACCTTTATAATCACCCAGTTACGTTGTGACGTTTGGTAGCACACAAAGTGTTCCTCCGGCACACGGGAGTTACATAATCTCATAGTCATAGGAACATGTATAAGTCATGAAGAAAGCAATAGCAACATACTAAACGATCGAGTGCTAAGCTAATGGAATGGGTCATGTCAATCAGATCATTCAACTAATGATGTGATCCCGTTAATCAAATGACAACTCTTTGTCCATGGTTAGGAAACATAACCATCTTTGATTAACGAGCTAGTCAAGTAGAGGCATACTAGTGACACTCTGTTTGTCTATGTATTCACACATGTATTATGTTTCCGGTTAATACAATTCTAGCATGAATATTAAACCTTTATCATGATATAAGGAAATAAATAATAACTTTATTATTGCCTCTAGGGCATATTTCCTTCACCCACGAGGTAGGGGGGCACGCCCAGGGGGGTAGGGCGCGCCCTCCACCCTCGTGGAGCCCTCGTGTCCTTCCCGGACTGCTTCTTATTTTTCTATTTTTCTAAATATTCCAAAACGGAGAAATATTGCCTTAAAAACTATTTTGGAGTTGGTTTACTTACCGTACCACATACCTATTCCTTTTCGGAGTCTGAAACATTCTGGAAAGTGTCTCTTATGTATTCCTCCGGGGTTACGGTTTCAATAACATTGGTTTCAACATTTATGGGATTACCCGAGATATAATGTTTGATTCTTTGACCGTTCACCACATTCGGATTTGTGCCTTCGAAGTTGTTGATTTTTATGGCACCGGAACGATAGACCTCCTCGATAACGTAAGGACCTTCCCATTTAGAGAGAAGTTTTCCTGCAAAAAATCTTAAATTAGAGTTGTATAGCAATACATAATCACCTACATTAAACTCATGCTTTTGTATTCTTTTGTCATGCCATCTTTTAACTTTTTCTTTAAATTACTTGGCATTTTCATAAGCTTGGGTTCTCCATTCATCAAGTGAGCTAATGTCAAATAACCTCTTCTCACCGGCAAGTTTGAAATCATAATTGAGCTCTTTAATAGCCCAATAAGCCTTATGTTCTAGTTTGATAGGTAAGTGACATGCTTTTCCATAAACCATTTTATACGGAGACATACACATAGGATTTTTATATGCAGTTCTATAGGCCCATAATGCATCATCAAGTTTCTTAGACCAATTCTTTCTAGACCTATTGACAGTCTTTTGCAAAATTAATTTGAGCTCTCTATTGTTCAATTCTACTTGACCACTAGACTGAGGATGATAAGGAGATGCAATTCTATGATTAACATCATACTTAGCAAGCATTTTACGGAAAGCACCATGAATAAAATGTGAACCACCATCAGTCATTAAATATCTATGGACTCCAAACATCGGAAAAATAACTTCTTTAAGCATTTTAATAGAAGTGTTATGATCAGCACTACTAGTTGGAATAGCTTCTACCCACTTAGTAACGTAATCAACAACAACTAAAATATGTGTATATCCATTAGAGGCAGGAAAAGGTCCCATATAATCAAAGCCCCAAACATCAAATGGTTCGATAACAAGTGAATAGTTCATAGGCATTTCTTGACGTCTACTAATATTACCAATTCTTTGGCATTCATCACATGACAAGACAAACTTACGGGCATCCTTGAAGAGAGTAGGCCAATAAAACCGGATTGCAATACCTTATGTGCAGTTCTATCTCCAGCGTGGTGTCCTCCATAAGCTTCGGAGTGACACTTGCATAGGATCTGTTCCTGTTCATGCTCAAGTACACAACGTCTAATAACACCATCTACTCCTTCTTTATAAAGATGTGGGTCATCCCAAAAGTAATGTCTCAAATCATAGAAGAATTTTTTATTTTTTTGGTATGTGAAACTAGGTGGTATAAATTTAGCAACAATATAATTAGCATACCATGGAGTACTACGAGAATTGTTTATGACATTTAGTTGCTCATCAGGAAAGCTATCATCAATAGGTTGTGGGTCATCAAGAACATTTTCTAACCTAGACAAGTTGTATGCAACGGGGTTCTCAGCTCCCTTTCTATCAACAATATGCAAATCAAATTCTTGTAGCAAGAGAACCCATCTAATAAGTCTAGGTTTAGCATCCTTCTTTTCCATAAGATATTTAATAGCAGCATGATCAGTGTGAATAGTTACTTTAGAATCAACAATATAAGGTCTGAACTTATCACAAGCAAATACAACTGCTAAAAATTCTTTCTCAGTAGTAGCATAATTTCTTTAAGCATTGTCTAGAGTTTTACTAGCATATTGAATAACATTTAATTTCTTATCAACTCTTTTCCCTAGAACAGCACCTACAACATAGTCACTAGCATCACACATAATTTCAAAGGGTAAATTCCAATCAGGTGGCTGAACAATAGGTGCAGAGATCAATGCTTTCTTAAGTATTTCAAATGCTTCTACACAATCATCATCAAAGACAAATGGTATATCTTTTTGTAATAAATTGGTCAGAGGCTGAGAAATTTTTGAGAAGTCCTTAATGAACCTCCTATAAAAACCGGCGTGACCAAGGAAACTTCTTATACCTTTGATGTCCTTGGGACATGGCATCTTTTCAATAGCGTCAACCTTGGCTTTATCAACTTCAATACTTCTTTCAGAAACTTTATGCCCCAAGACAATACCTTCATTAACCATAAAGTGGCACTTTTCCCAATTCAAGACAAGATTAGTTTCTTCACATCTCTGCAAAAATCGATCTAGGTTGCTCAAGCAATCATCAAAAGAGGATCCATAGACGGAAAATTCGTCCATGAAAACCTCACAAATCTTTTCACAAAAGTCAGAGAATATAGCCATCATGCATCTTTGAAAGGTAGCATGTGCATTACATAAACCAAAAGGCATACGTCTATAAGCAAAAGTGCCAAAAGGGCAATTAAAAGTAGTCTTTGATTGATGAGGGAGTCCTGGATTAGGGGGTGTCCGGATAGCCGGATTATACCTTCGGTCGGACTCCTTGACTATGAAGATACAAGATTGAAGACTTCGTCCCGTGTCCGGAAGGGACTTTTCTTGGCGTGGAAGGCAAGCTTGGTGATACGGATATGTAGATGTCCTACCATTGTAACCGACTCTATGTAACCATAGCCCTCTCCGGTGTCTATATAAATCGAAGGGTTTTAGTCCGTAGGACAAACAACAATCATACCATAGGCTAGCTTCTAGGGTTTAGCCTCCTTGATCTCGTGGTAGATCTACTCTTGTACTACCCATATCATCAATATTAATCAAGAAGAGTAGGGTTTTACCTCCATCGAGAGGGCCCGAACCTGGGTAAAAACATCATGTCCCTTGTCTCCTGTTACCATCCGCCTAGACGCACAGTTCGGGGCCCCCTACCTGAGATCCACCGGTTTTGACACCGACATTGGTGCTTTCATTGAGAGTTCCTCTGTGTCGTGACTTTTAGGCCCGATGGCTCCTCCGACCATCAACTGTGATGCGGTCCATGGTGAAACTTTTCTCCCCGGACAGATCTTCGTATTCGGCGGCTTTGCACTGCGGGCCAATTCACTTGGCCATCTGGAGCAGATTGAAAGCTACGCCCCTGGCCATCAGGTCAGATTTGGAAGTCTGAACTACATGGCTGACATCCGCGGGGACTTGATCTTCAACGGATTCGAGCCACAGCCGAGCGCGCCGCATTGTCACGATGGGCATGATCTAGCTCTGCCGCCGAACAGTGCCCCAGAGGCCGCACTGGCACCGGCTCCGACCCTTAGTTCGGAGCCAACTGCGCCCATCGAGGGCGGGTGGTTGGACGCCGCCTCGGAGGCTGCAATCTCTACGGCGATCGAGCCGAACACTAGCTTCGTCCCCTGCGAAGACCGTGACTCCCAGGTGCCGGACTCCTCTCCGGACTCCGAGCCCCCACGCCCCTGCCGATCGAATCCGATTGGGCGCCGATTATGGAGTTCACCGCCGCGGACATCTTTCAGAACTCGCCCTTCGGCGATATTATGAATTCACGAAAGTCTCTCTCTTTATCAGGAGAGCCCTGGCCGGACTACGGTCAGCAAGGTTGGGATGCGGAAGATGAAGAAATTCAAAGCCCGCCCACCACCCACTTTGTAGCCACTGTCGACGACTTAACCGACATGCTCGACTTCGACTCTGAAGACATCAACGGTATGGACGCCGATGCAGGAGACGATCAGGAACCAGCGCCTACAGGGCACTAGAAAGCCACCTCGTCATATGACATATACATGGTGGACACCCCAAAAGAAGGCGATGGCGATGGAACAGTAGAGGATGACGCCTCCAAGAAACAGCCTAAGCGTCGGCGTCAGCGGCGCCGCTCTAAATCTCGCCAAAGCAAAAACGGTGATTCCGGCACAGGAGATAATAACACTCTGGACAGTGCCGAAGAAAACCCCCTCCAGCAAGATTCAGCACAGGAGGATGGAGAAGCCATCCCTCATGAGAGAGCGGCAGAGAGAGAGAGAGGTCGAGGACGATAATTACATGCCTCCCTCCGAAGATGAGGCAAGCCTTGACGACGATGAATTTGTCGTGTCTGAGGATCCCATCGAGGCTTATGGCCACTGCGAGTAGTCTCAAGAAAAAGCAGCAACAGCTTAGAGTTGATCAAGACTTGCTAGCTGACAGGTGGACTGAAGTCCTTGCGGCCGAAGAGTATGAACTCGAACGCCCCTCCAAGAGCTACCCAAAGCGCAGGTTGCTACCCCGATTGGAGGAGGAAGCACCTACATCACCAACGCATGACGCAGCCAACTGGCCACCTTGTGGCCGCGACAGAGAGGCCTCTCGGCCCTCCACTCAAGCCACACCCCGGCGCCGCTCAAAACACACCAAGGCACGGGAAAATGCGCCGGACCTGCGAGATATATTGGAGGACAAGGCAAGGCAAACAAGATCGATCTACGGATCGCGTGGGCGCCCCACGACACGAGACGGTAATCGTCACGCCGGATACAGTAAATCCAGCCGGGCCGAACACAATAGACAAAGCTCATTTGAGCTACGTCGTGATATGGCCCAATACAGAGGCACCGCACACCCACTATGCTTCACAGATGAAGTAATGGATCATCAAATCCCCGAGGGTTTCAAACCCGTAAACATTGAGTCATACGATGGCACAACAGATCCTGCGGTATGGATCGAGGATTATCTCCTTCATATCCACATGGCCCGCGACGATGATCTACAAGCCATCAAATACCTCCCACTCAAACTTAAAGGACCAGCTAGGCATTGGCTTAACAGCTTGCCAGCAGAATCAATTGGTTGTTGGGAGGACCTGGAAGCCGCATTCCTCGATAATTTCCAGGGCACCTATGTGCGACCACCACACGCTGATGACCTAAGCCACATAATTCAGCAGCCAAAGGAATCGGCCAGGCAATTCTAGACATGGTTCCTGAGCAAGAAAAATCAAATCGTCGACTGTCCGGACGCAGAGGCCCTATCGGCTTTCAAGCATAATATCCGTGACGAGTGGCTTGCCCGGCACCTTGGATAGGAAAAGCTGAAATCTATGGCAGCACTCACGACACTCATGACCCGCTTTTGTGCGGGAGAAGACAGCTGGCTGGCTCGTAGCAATAACATAACCAAGAGCCCTGGTAATTCGGATACCAAGGACAACAGTGGCAGGTCGCATCGCAACAAGCAAAAGCGCCGCATTAACAGCGACAATGTGGAGGATACGGCAGTCAATGCCGGGTTCAGAGGCTCTAAATCCGGTCAGCGGAAAAAGCCATTCAAAAGAAATACTCCGGGCTCGTCCAGTTTGGACCAAATACTCAACCGCTCGTGCCAGATACATGGCACCCCCGAAAAGCCAGCCAATCACACCAACAGGGATTGTTGGGTGTTCAAGCAGGCAGGCAAGTTAAATGTCGAACATAGAGACAAGGGGCTGCATAGCGATGACGAGGAGGAGCCCCGGCCGCCGAACAACAGTGGACAGAAGGGGTTTCCCCCACAAGTGCGGACGGTGAACATGATATACGCAACCCACATCCCCAAGAGGGAGCGGAAGTGTGCACTAAGGGACGTATACGCAATGGAGCCAGTCGCCCCAAAGTTCAACCCATGGTCCTCTTGCCCGATCACTTTCGATCGACGGAACCACCCCACTAGCATCCGTCATGGCGGATTTGCCGCATTGGTTCTAGACCCAATTATTGACGGATTTCACCTCACTAGAGTCCTCATGGATGGCGGCAGCAGCCTGAACCTGCTTTACCAGGATACAGTGCGGAAAATGGGCATCGATCCCTCGAGGATTAAACCCACTAAAACGACCTTTAAAGGCATCATACCAGGTGTAGAAGCCAACTTTACAGGCTCAGTCACACTTGAAATGGTCTTCGGATCTCCGGATAATTTCCGAAGCGAGGAATTAATCTTCGACATAGTCCCGTTCCGCAGTGGCTATCACGCACTGCTCGGGCGAACCGCATTTGCCAAGTTCAATGCGGTACCGCACTACGCGTATCTCAAGCTCAAGATGCCAGGCCCTCGAGGAGTCATTACCGTCAATGGAAACACCGAATGCTCTCTCCGAACGGAGGAGCATACGGCGGCTCTCTCAGCGGAAGTACAAAGCAGCCTCTCAAGGCAATTCTCCAGTCCGGCCATTAAACGTCCAGACACCGTGAAGCGTGCCCAGAGTAACCTACAACAAGACCGCCTGGCACGTTCCGAGCAGGCATAGCAATGCTGCTCCAACCCCAGCCCTTGCGAAATTGCGAAACCAGTGATGCGCGTACATAACTACGCTCTGGAAATACCATGGGCACAGGGGGAGGGGCACCATCACGGCACGCCCGAAACACGGCTTAAACCACACTAGGGGCTGCCGATTTCTTCATTTTCTCTTACTTTCAGGACTCCATTCTTCGGAAGGCCTAACCGGCAGTACAATTGCCGTACAAACGATGCAAGAACCAGGGAAGCAGAAAGCTACGCCGCATTATGGAACTCCCAGGTGGTCTCTATAACGAGCAGTATACCTGTTTTGCATACCATTCCACAGCCTGCCCCTGGAAAGGACATGTTAAATAGTCCCGCCTTTTGCTTATTGCACTATTTGTATCATTCTGCTTTGATGCAGCTTCTTTAATAAACAATGCATAGCTTTCGTCTATTATTGCATTGATCTCTTTTATGAATATATGTTCATTAATGACATGTCGCACCCGTACACCTTGGTACGGCCAATAAGCCAGGGGCTTAAGTGCCCCATAATATGGTGTGAGAAGTCCGAACACTTTCACAAGTGCGGCACCCCGAACTTATAGCATTATATGCATCAGCTCCGAATCATGTCTTGGGTCAATAGTTGGGTTTGCCCGGCTCCTATGTTTTGGTGCCTTACGTTCTGTTATATCGTCTAAGGTAGCACTAGGAGAACTACTGCGATTGTGCCCCAGTTGAGCTGGGCTAAGCACCTCAGTAGAGAAAGCTAAAACTGACTGTCATGATGAAGCGAGAGTTGGTCGCTGTTCGAGAGGTTCTTCGAGTCCCTAAAGACTTATGCCACTTAGAGCAAGGAGTCGGCTTTGTCCGGTCTAGGCGTGGATAGCGCCCCAAACTCGGTCTTCCGAATACTAGGGGCTTCGCCGAAATTTAAAATTATAGAATTCTATGGCTAAGTGAGAGTGTTCAAGCATTATAGTCTGATTGCCTTGTTCGTTGTGCTGAGCGCCTCCCTCAAAGGACCCAAAAATGGGAAAAAGAGCGCTCAGGTTTATCCCGAACACCCCAACACTAGTGGCATGGGGGCAGAAGCCGACGACTCACCATCTCTCAAATTTGATAAACGGCCGCACAGAAGGTAATATTTTAAATTCAAAAAAAGCGTTGCTTAGCGCACATGAACAAGTTTTCAGCGCACAGGACAAAACGAGTGAGTTTACTCAAAAATTACATCCCTGGAACATTCATCCGCCATAAGGCGGGCACCCTTCAGAACGCCCTCATAATACATCTCGGGCTTGCGGTGCTCTTTGCCCGGCGGTGGCCCGTCCTTCACAAGCTTACCAGCATCCAGCTTGCCCCAGTGCACTTTCGCACGGGCAAGCGCCCTACGGGCACCCTCGATGCATACGGAGTGCTTGATGACCTCGAGCCTTGGACAGGCCTCCACCAGCCCGAAGTAGCTCCCAGGCATGGCCTCCCCAGGCCACAGCCGGACTATGAGGCCCTTCATGGCCTGTTCGACCACCTTATGTAGCTCGACCAGCTGCTTCAGCTGGTCGCTCAAGGGCACCGGGTGTCCGGCCTCAGCATACTGAGACCAGAACACCTTCTCCATGGAGCTCTCCCCTCCTCGGCTCGGTAGAAGGCGGCGGCATCCGACACGCTACGGGGAAGATCTGCGAATGCTCCTGGAGAGCTCCGGATTCGGGTAAGTAACAAGTAACTCACTTTCACATGTTTGCTTTGCATAAAGAATGCCTTACCCGCCGCTATCTTTTTCATCGCCTCCACCTCCTGGAGGGCCTTCTGGGCTTCGGCCTTGGCAGACTCGGCATTTTCAATGGTCGCCACGAGCTCGGACGCTCGCGTCTTCGAGTCAAGCTCCAAACTCTCATGTTTTTCATGAGAGCCTGGAGCTCTTGCCGCACCTCGCCAACCTACGCCTCATACTTCTCCCGCTCGGTGCGCTCCGTGGCCGCCCTCTTTTCGGCCTCGGACAACGCTTGCTTAAGGGTCGCCACCTTAGTTGTGGCCCCTACCATAGCCACGTTAATCCTGTTATTTTTTGCAATTGCACCTTTTATATATTTCAATAAGGTACCTCTTACCTTCCTTCTCCTCGAGCTATCGCTTGGCAAGGCCGAGCTCTTGCTCGGACTGCTCGAGGTTCTGCTTCAGCGCGCCCACATCCGCAGTCAGTGCGGCGGACGTTAGCAGCGAAGCCTGCATACGCATATTGACTCACTTTTGTTAGACTCCTGCGAATGTTATTAGATCCTCTATTCGGCTTTTCTTTCCAAACGCCAAAAAGAGCATCAGGGGCTACTGTCTATGCGGTAATATTTTTACATATTCTTTACTTACCTCAAAGCCTGTTAAAAGGCTGCCATAGGCTTCAATCAATCCGCTCTTGGCGGACTGAACCTTCTGGATCACCGTACTCATCACAGTACGGTGCTCCTCGTCGATGGAGGCGCCTTCAAGCACCTCCAGCAGATTGTCCGGTGCCTCCGGTTGGACGGGGGCCACTGGCTCAGTAGGCTTGCTCCTCTTGGAAGGAGGCTGCCTACCGGAGTCCGGAACCGTTGAAGGTTCCGGCGCGGTGTCCGGCTCAAAGCCGGACTTGGAGCCCTGGGGGTTCTATCCCCTTTACTCTTGGAGTCCGAGAGGTTTCCTTGCGGCTCCTCCAGGACCACCTCCTCCTGGCTCAGAACCTGTTGGGACGCCACCTCGGCGTCATCCGTAGGACGGGGAGAGGTAGCGGGCGGAAGTGAATTCACGTCCGACGAATCCAGGGAGCCGCTCGACGACTCGTCGAGCCCGGCCTTGGGCGGTGTCGGTGTCAAAACCGGCGGATCTCGGGTAATGGGTCCCGAACTGTGCGTCTAGGCCGGATGGTAACAGGAGGCAGGGAACACGATGTTTTACCCAGGTTCGGGCCCTCTTGATGGAGGTAAAACCCTACGTCCTGCTTGATTAATATTGATGATATGGGTAGTACAAGAGTAGATCTACCACGAGATCAAGGAGGCTAAACCCTAGAAGCTAGCCTATGGTATGATTGTTGTATATGGAGTTGATTGCCTACGGACTACAACCCTCCGGTTTATATAGACACCGGATAGGGTTAGGGTTACATAGAGTCGGTTACAATGGTAGGAGATCTTGAATATCCGCATCGCCAAGCTTGCCTTCCACGCCAAGGAAAGTCCCATCCGGACACGGGACGAAGTCTTCAATCTTGTATCTTAATAGTCCAGGAGTCCGGCTGAAGGTATAGTCCGGCTACCTGAACACCCCCTAATCCAGGACTCCCTCAGTAGCCCCTGAACCAGGCTTCAATGACGACGAGTCCGGCGCGCAAATTGTCTTCAGCATTGCAAGGCGGGTTCCTCCTCCAAGTCCTTCCTAGAAGATTGTAAACACCAAGAGTGGTGTCCGGCTCTGCAAAATAAGCCTCCACATATTGCCATAGAGAGAATGATATTAACACAAATCAAATCTGCTGACGTATTCCGCAGTGCGTCATCACACTACAGCCAAATCCTTTACTCAAATCGTTTTCACTTTTCCACCTCAGCGTGTTTTGCGAGGCGGTTTCCTTGGCATGTCTTGTCAAAGCAGAGATCGTGTACCCCCCCCTTTTACGGGATTCTCATCAATACGGACGTGGGTAACCCAACCGCGCCACTTATCACGGCGCTTGGGAGGCAAGCGAGTTTTACTAGGCAGGTTGGGACGCACAACCGCATCCGCCCATATAAGGGGACAAGGATCCACCTTTTTACCTGCGCCTTCTTCCTCCTTTGCCTATCCATCTCCTGCGCACCCGAGCTCCAGTGCCCAAGCCCGCACTTCCCACCTCAACCTTCTCCAGCAATGTCTGAAGCGGGAGGCAAGTGGATGGTCTCCTCCGCCACGGAGGGCAAAGTCAAGAAGCTAAGGAAGGCCGGATACCTGTCCAAGGACATCGCGCACCGGCTTCCCGAAAAGGGGCAGCTTCTCCCCACCCCAAGGCCCCATGAGAGGGTAGTATTTCTCCCCCACTTCCTCCGCGGATTGGGTTTTCCACTCCACCCATTTGTCCGGGGGCTCATGTTCTACTACGGCCTGGATTTCCACGATCTGGCTCCGAACTTCATCCTCAACATCTCGGTGTTTATCGTCATGTGCGAGGCTTTTCTCTGCGTCCGCCCTCATTTCGGCCTCTGGCTCAAGACCTTCAACGTCAAGCCCAAGGTGGTGCGCGGCAGCCAGGCGGAGTGCGGAGGCGCCATGGAGGGCAAGATGGCCAACGTCCTATGGTTCGAGGGCTCTTTCATGGAGACCCTAAAGGGATGGCAATCCGGGTGGTTTTATATCACCAAGCCGCGCGATCCGAGATGGACCGCAGCCCTCGAGTTCCGATCCGGACCCCCACGCGGCTTATGTCCTGGAAAGAGACGGGCCTGTCGTGGGGCAACGAAAAAGAGGTGACCGGATTGCAAACATGCATCCAGTCCCTGGTGAACAAGCCAGTCCGGCTTGTTAATGTAATCCAGGTTATGCTCGTCCGCCGGATCCTCCCGTGCCAACAACGGGATTTTAATCTGTGGGAGTTCGACCAGGCGCAGCATCAAACCCTCAGCAGGCTCTTCGACACGACGTACGAAGACGCCTGGAAGATGCTATTCAAGGGCGCCGAGGCTCCCGCATCCGCTTCCGAGGACTGCGGATACAGCTCGCAGCGTCACGCTAGCAAGGTATGCCATCTACACCTTTTACAGGATGTTAAGCTTTTTTCATAGTTTGACTCTATGCGGGATCTAAACTCCCTTACCTTTGACAGGCTTGGCGGGCGATATCCGGACCGATTAACTGTCCGGCTCCGCTGCCCGAAGACCCAGCCCCAGCTCTACTAGCAAAGCTGCTGGTTCCGGCGCCTTATGTGGTGCCGGAGAAGAAGGCCAAGAAGAAGAAGACCACGGGGACTCGAAAGAGTGCCCGCAACGTGGTGGTGTCGGACTCGTCATCTGACGAGTCCGAGACGCCCTCCTCCCGTGAAAACGAAGAGGAGGAAGAATAAAACTCTCCCCCCCCCAGCGGAGGGAGGAGAGAAGAGGAAGGCCGCCCCAACGGGGGAGGCCGAGGGGTCTAGGAAAAGGAAGACCCCTCCGCCGGACTACGCCCCCAATGCCGAAGAGGGCAAAGAGGAGTGGCCAAACAGGGCCAAGCGTCCGGCGAAATCGTAAGTTCGGATATCAGAGTAACTCATGATGTTCCTTTGTTGCACAGCTTTCCCTAATGTCGAATGTAATTATGCAGTCCGCCCCGGGCCAAATTTGACAAATCGTCGGGCGGCTCCCTGGACTCATCGGACGTGAACTCAGTTCCGCCCGCTGTCTCCCCCCGCACTAAAGACGACGCCGAAGTGGCGTCACGACAAGCTCCGGGGCAGGAGGAGGTGGTCCCGGAGGAGCCGCAAGGCAACCTCTCGGACTCCGGGAGTGAAGGGGATAAGGCTCCCCAGGGCTCTTAGTCCGGCTTTGTGCCGGACACCACGCCGGAATCTTCCACAGTTTCGGACCGCGGTAGGCGAACTCCTTCCAAGAGGAGCAAGCCTTCTAAGCCGGCGGCCTCCGTCCAACCGGAGGTGCCGGACAATCTGCTGGAGGTGCTTGACGACGCCTCCATCAACGAGGGGCACCGTACTATTATGAGTACCATGATCCAGAAGGTTCAGTCCGCCAAGAGCGGATTGACTGAAGCTTGCGCTAGCCTTCTAACGAGCTTCGAGGTAAGTAAAAATATGTAAAAATATTACCGCATAGACAGTAGCCCCTGATGCTCTGTTTGGCATTCAGAAAGAAAAGCCGAATAGAGGATCTATTAAATTTCGCAGGAGTCTAAAAAAAAGAGTCAATATGCGTATGCAGGCTTCGCTGCTATCCACCACCGCACTGACTGCGGAGGTGGGTGTCCTGAAGCAGGACCTCGAGCGGACCGAGCAAGAGCTCGGCCTTGCCAAGCGGCGGCTCGAGGAGGAAGAAGGTAAGAAATACCTTACAGGAAAAGTGCCTATAAAAAGGCTTGATTGCAAAAAGAGTAACAGGATTGTACTGCTTATTGTAGGGGCCACGACTGAGGTGGCGACCCTTAAGCAGGGGCTGTCTGAGGCTGAAAAGAAAACGGCCGTGGAGCACACCGAGCGAGACAGACTTGGGGCTCAGGTCGGCGAGGTGCAGCAAGAGCTTCAGGCTCTCATGAAAAAACATGAGAGTTTGGAGCTGGAGTCGAAGGCGCAAGCATCCGAGCTTGCAACGGCCCTAGAGGCTGCCAAGGCCGAAGCCCAAAAGTCCCTCCAAGAGTTGGAGGAGATGAGGAAGATAGCAGCGGGTAAGGCATTGTTTATGCAAAGCAGAAATATAAAAGTGAACTACCTGTTACTTACCCGAATCCGGAGCTCTCCAGGGGCATTTGCAGATCTTCCCCGCAGCGTATCCAACGCCGCCGCATTCTACCGAGCTGAAGAGGGTAGCTCGACGGAGAAGGTGTTCTGGTCTCAGTATTCTGAGGCCGGACACCCTGTGCCCTTGAGCGACCAGCTGAAACAGCTGGTCGAGCTCCACAAGGCGGCCGAGCAGGCCATGAAGGGCTTCATAGTTTGGCTGTGGCCTAGAGAGGCCCTGCCTAGGAGCTATTTCGGGCTGGTGCGGCGGCTGGTGGAGGCCTGTCCGAGGCTTGAGGTCATCAAGCGCTCCATCTGCATCGAAGGTGCCCGTCGGGCCCTTGCCCGTGCAAAGGTGCACTCGGGTAAGCTGGATGGTGAGAAGCTTGTGAAGGACGGGCCGCCGCCGGGGAAGGAGCATCGCAAGCCCGAGAACTAATACAAGGATGTTCTTGCAGGTGCCCGCCTTGTGGCGGATGAATGTACCAAGGATGTGATATTTGAATGAACTCGCTCGTGTTTATCCTGTGCGCTGAAAACTTGTTCATTTGCGCTAAGCAATGCTTATTGAATTTAAAATATTACTTTCTGTGCGGCCGTTTATCAAAAATTGAGAGATGGCCAGTCGTCGGCTTCTGCCCCCGTGCCACTAGTGCTGGGGTGTTCGAGATAAACTTGAACGCTCTTTTTCCCATAGTTGGGTCCTTCGAGGGAGGCGCTCAGCACAACGAACCAGGCAATCGGACTATAATGCTTGAACACTCTCACTTAGCCATAGAACTCTATAATTTTAAATTTTGGCGAAGCCCCTAGTTCGGAAGACCGAGTTCGGGGCGCTATCCACGCCTTGGCCGGACAAAGCCGGCTACTCGCTCGAAGTGGCATAAGCCTTTAGGGACTCGAAAAACCTCTCAAACAGCGACCGGTCTCTCGCCACATCATGACAGTCAGTTTTAGCTTTCTCCACTGAGGTGCTTAACCCAGCTGAACCGGGGCACAATCGCAGTGGTTCTCCTAGTGCTACCTTAGCCGATAGAGCGGAACGTAAGGCACCAAAACATAGGAGCCGGGCAAACCCAACTATTGACCCAAATCATGATTCGGAGCCGATGCATATAGTGCTACAAGTTCGGGGTGCCGCACTTGTGAAAGTGTACGGACTTCTCACACCATTATGAGGGGTACTGAATCCCCTGGCGTGTTTGCCGTACCATGGTGTACGGGTGCAATCATGTCATTTAATAAACATAAATGTGAAAAGAAGATAATGCAAAAAAATAGACAAGAAGCTAAGCCTTGTTTATAGAGAGGCTATTTATCAAAGCCGAACGATACAAATAGTGCGGTAAGCAAAAGATATTGGACTATTCAGTATGTCCTGACCAGGGGCAGGCCACGGAATTGTATTTAAAACAGGTATACCGCTCATAACAGAGACCACCTGGGAGTTCCATAATGCGGCATGGCTTGTCTGCCTACCTAGATCTTGCATCGTTTGTGCGGCAGTTGAATTGCCGAACAGGTCGTCCGAAGTATGGAGTCCTGAAAGTAACAAAAAATTAAAAAAAGAATCCGGCAGCCCCTAGTACGTTTTAAGCCATATTTTTGGCGTGCCGTTATTGTGCCCCTTCCCCTGTGCCCATGGTATTTCGAGGACGTAGTTATGTACGCGAGGTACTGGTTTCGCTATGTCGCAAAAGTTGGGGTTGGGGCCGCATTGCTACGCTTGCTCACAGTGTGCTAGGCGGTCCTGTTGTGGGTTACTCCGGGCGCGCTTGGCAGTGTCTGGCTTTTTAATGGCCGGACCGGAGAATTGCCTGAGAAGGCTACTTTGTACCTCCGCTGCGAGAGCCGCCGTATGCTCCTCCGTACGGAGGGAGCGTTCGGTGTTTCCGTTGACCGTAATTACTCCTCGAGGGCCTGGCATCTTGAGCTTGAGATATGCGTAGTGCGGCACCGCATTGAACTTTGCGAATGCGGTTCGTCCGAGCAGGGCGTGATAGCCACTGCGAAACGGGACTATATCGAAGATTAACTCTTCGCTTCGGAAATTGTCCGGGGATCCGAAGACCACGTCAAGTGTTACTGAGCCTGTACAGTTGGCTTCTACACCTGGTATAACGCCTTTAAAGGTTGTTCTTGTGGGCTTAATCCTTGAGGGATCTATGCCCATTTTCCGCACTGTATCCTGATAAAGCAGGTTCAGGCTACTGCCGCCGTCCATGAGGACTCTTGTGAGATGAAATCCGTCGATGATTGGGTCGAGAACCAATGCGGCGAAGCCGCCATGATGGATGCTAGTGGGATGGTCCCTTCGATCAAAAGTGATCGGGCGGGAGGACCATGGGTTGAACTTTGGGGCGACTGACTCCATCACGTATACGTCCCGTAGCGCACGCTTCCGCTCCCGCTTGGGAATGTGGGTTGCGTATATCATGTTCACCGTCCGCACTTGTGGGCGAAAGCCCTTCTGTCCATTGTTGTTCGGCGGCGTGGGCTCCTCGTCGTCGCTGTGCAACCCCTTGTCTCTGTTTTCGGCCCTTAACTTGCCTGCCTGCTTGAACACCCAACAATCCCTGTTAGTGTGATTGGCTGGCCTTTCGGGGGTGCCATGTATCTGGCACAAGCGATTGAGTATTCGGTCCAAACTGGACGGGCCCTGAGTATTCTTTTTGAATGGCTTTTTCCGCTGACCGGATTTATAGCCTTTGAATCCGGCATTGACTGCCGTGTCTTCATTGCTGTCGCTGCTAACGCAGCATTTTTGCTTATTCCGACGTGTCCTGCCACTTTTGTCCTTGGTATCCGAATTACCAGGGTTCTTTGATAAGTTGTTACTGCGAGCTAGCCAGCTTTCTTCTCCCGCGCAAAAGCAGGTCATGAGTGTCGTGAGGGCTGCCATGGATTTCGGCTTTTCCTGTCCCAGGTGCCGGGCAAGCCACTCGTCGCGGATGTTATGCTTGAAGGCTGCTAGGGCCTCTGCGTCCGGACAGTCGACTATCTGGTTTTTCTTTGTTAGGAACCGTGTCCAGAATTTTCTGGCCAATTCCTCTGGCTGCTGAATTATGTGGCTTAAGTCGTCGGCATCCGGTGGTCGCACGTAAGTGCCCTGGAAGTTGTCGAGGAATGCGGCTTCCAGGTCCTCCCAAGAACCGATTGAGTCTGCTGGCAAGCTGTTAAGCCAATGCTGGGCCGGTCCTTTAAGTTTGAGCGGGAGGTATTTGATGGCGTGTAGATCATCGCCGCGTGCCATGTGGATGTGAAGGAGATAATCCTCGATCCATACCGCCGGATCTGTTGTGCCATCGTTTGATTCGATGTTTATGGGTTTGAAACCCTCTAGGATTTTATGATCCATTACTTCATTCGTGAAGCATAGCGGGTGTGCGGCGCCTCTGTACTGGGCTATATCACGACGCAGCTCGGAAGAGCTATGTTTGTTGTGTTCGGCCCGGCCGGATTTGTTGTATCAGGAGTGAAGATCATTGTCACATGCCGTAGGGCGCCTGTGCGATCCGTAGATCGATCTTGTTTGTCTTGCCTTATCCTCCAGTATGTCTCGCAGGTCGGGCGCATTTTCTCGTGCCTTAGTTGAGCGGCGTCGGGGCATGGCTTGGGTGGAGGGCCGAGACGCCTCTCTATCGCGGCCGCGAGGTGGCCGGTCTGCCATGTCATGCGCTGGTGATGTAGGTGCTTCCTCCTCTGATCGGGGTAGCGGCCTGCGCTTCGAGTAACTCTTGGAGGGGCGTTCGAGTTCATACTCTTCGGCCGCAAGGACTTCAGTCCATCTGTCAGCTAGCAAATCTTGGGCAGCTCTAAGTTGTTGCTGCTTTTTCTTGAGGCTGCTTGCCGTGGCTAAAAGCCTGCGTTTAAAACGCTCTTGTTCGGCGGGGTCTGATGGTATGACGAATTCGTCGTCATCGAGGCTTGCCCCGTCTTCGGAGGGAGGCGTATAGTTATCATCCTCGACCTCTCGGTCTGCCATTCTCTCATGAGGGCTGGCTTCTCCATCTTCCTGTGCCGAATCTTGCTGAGGTGGGTGTTCTTCGGCGCTATCCGGGGTAGTATTATCTCCCGTGCCGGAATCACCATTTTTGCTTTGGCGGGATTTAGAGCGGCGCCGCTGACGTCGGCGCTTTGGCTGTTTCTTGGGGGCGTCATCCCCCACTGTTCCATCGCCATCTCCATCTTTTGGAGTATCCACCATATATATGTCATATAACGAGGTGGCCTTCCAACACCCTACAGGTGCTGGTTCCTGTTCGTCTCCTACATCGTCGCCCATGCCGTCGATGTCTTCAGAGCTGAAGTCAAGCATGTTGGTTAGATCGTCGACAGTGGCTACAAAGTGGGTGGTGGGTGGGCTTTGAATTTCCTCATCGTCCGTATCTCACTCTCGCTGACCGTAGTCCGGCCAGGGCTCTCCTGATGAAGAGAGAGACTTAAGAGAATTCAGGATGTCGCCAAAAGGCGAATGCTGAAAGATGTCTGCGGCGGTGAACTCCATTATCAGCGCCCAATCGGATTCGATTGGCAGGGGCGCGGGGGGTTCGGAGTTCGGGGAGGAGTCCGGATCCTCGGAGTCACGGGTCGTGCAGAGTGCGGGGCTAGCGTTCGGCTCGATCGCTTTCGGGATCGCAGCCCCCGAGGTGATGTCCAACCGCTCATCCTCGATTGGCGCAATAGGCTCCGAGTTAGGGGTCGGAACCGATGTGTGTGCGGCCTCCAGGACACTGTCCGGGGGCAGAGCTAGATCATGCCCCTCGAGGTAGTGCGGCGCGCTTGGCCGTGGCTCGAACCCGTCGAAGATCAAGTCTCCGCGGATGTCAGCCGTGTAGTTTAAGCTTCCAAACCTGACTTGATGGCCAGGGGCGTAGCTTTCGATCTGCTCCAGGTGGCCGAGCGAATTGGCCCGCAGAGCGAAGCCGCCAGAGACGAAGATCTGTCCGGGGAGAAAAGTCTCACCCTGGACCGCATCGTTGTTGATGATCAAAGGAGCCATCGGGCCTAAAGGCGACGACACAAAGGAACTCTCAGTGAAAGCACCAATGTCGGTGTCAAAACTGGCGGATCTCGGGTAGTGGGTCCTGAACTGTGCGTCTAGGCCGGATGGTAACAAGAGGCAGGGAACACGATGTTTTACCCAGGTTCGGGCCCTCTTGATGGAGGTAAAACCCTACGTCATGCTTGATTAATATTGATGATATGGGTAGTACAAGAGTAGATCTACCAGGAGATCAAGGAGGCTAAACCCTAGAAGCTAGCCTATGGTATGATTGTTGTATATGGAGTTGATTGCCTACGGACTACAACCCTCCGGTTTATATAGACACCAAATAGGTTAGGGTTACATAGAGTCGGTTACAATGGTAGGAGATCTTGAATATCCGCATCGCCAAGCTTGCCTTCCACGCCAAGGAAAGTCCCATCCGGACATGGGACGAAGTCTTCAATCTTGTATCTTCATAGTCCAGGAGTCCGGCTGAAGGTATAGTCCGGCTACCCGAACACCCCCTAATCCAGGACTCCCTCAGGCGGACTGCATAATCATATTCGACATGAGGAAAAGCTGTGCAATAAAGGAATACTATGAATTACTCTGGTATCTGGATACTTACGATTTCGCCAGGGGCTTGGCCCTGAGCGGCCACTCCTCTCCGCCGTCGTCGGCGTTGGTGGAGTAGTCCGGAGGAAGGGTTTTCCCCTTCTTGGACCCTTCGGCCTCCCCAGTTGGGGTGGCCTTCCTTTTCTTTCCTCCCCCCGCTGGAGGGGGAGAGGCTTCTTCTTCCTCCTCCTCCTCGTCTTCATGGGAGGAGTGCGTCTCGGAGTCGTCGGACGATGAGTCCGACACCACCGGGCACCAGGAACTATTTCGAGTTCCCGTGGTCTTCTTCTTGACCTTCTTCTCTGGCACCACATAGGGTGGTGGAACCAGCAGCTTCGCCAAGCGAGTATCGGTTGGATCTTCGGGCAGAGGGGCCGGACAGTTAACCTGTACGGCCTTCTTCAACCATTCCTGTTAAAGGCACGGGAGTTTTAGATCCCGCATAGAGTCAAACTATGATAGACAAATATCCTGTAAAAGGTAAAAAAAGCTTACCTCACTAGCGTGACGCTGCGTGCTGAATCCGCGATCCTCGGTAGCGGATGCGGGAGCCTCGGCGCCTTTGAAAAGCACCTTCTAGGCATCTTCGTACGTCGTGTCGAAGAGCCTACTGAGAGTTCGGTGCTGCGTCGGGTCGAACTCCCATAAACTGAAGGCCCGTTGTTGGCACGGGAGGATCCGGCGAACGAGCATGACCTGGACTACATTGACAAGTCTGAGCTTCTTGCTCACCAGGTTTTTGATGCATGATTGCAGTCCGGTCACCTCTCCCTTTTCACCCCACGACAGGCCGGTCTCCTTCCAGGAGGTGAGCCGCGTAGGGGTTCCAGATCGGAATTCGAGGGCTGCAACCCACTCAGGGTCGCGCGGTTCGGTGATGTAAAACCACCCCGATTGCCACCCCTTTAGGGTCTCCACGAAGGAGCCCTCGAGCCATAGGACGTTGGCATCTTGCCGACCATGGCGCCTCTGCACTCCGCCTGGTTGCCACGCACCACCTTTGGCTTGACATTGAAAGTCTTGAGCCATAGGACGAAATGGGGACGGATGAGGAAAGCCTCGCACACGACGATAAACGCCGAGATGTTGAGGACGAAGTTCGGGGCCAGATCGTGGAAATCCAGGCCATAGTAGAACATGAGCCCTCGGACAAATGGGTGGAGAGGGAAGCCCAGTCTGCGGAGGAAGTGATGGAGGAACACCACCCTCTCATGGGGCCTGGGGGTGGGGATGAGCTGCCCCGCTTCGGGAAGCCGGTGCATGATGTCGTTAGACAAGTATCCGAGCTTCCTCAGCTTTTTGATGTGTCCCTCCGTGATGGAGGAGACCATCCATCTGCCTCCCGCTCCGGACATGGCTGGAGAAAGGTTGAGGTGGGGAATGCGGACTTGGGCGCTGGAGCTCGAGTGCGCGGAAATGGATGAGCAAGGGAGAAAGAAGGCGTGGATGAAAAAGGTGGATCCTTATCCCCTTATATGGGCGGACACAACTATGTGTCCCCCACCAGCCTGGTAAAACTCGCCTATCTCCCAAGCGCCATAATCAATGGCGCGGTTGGGTTACCCACGCCCGTATTGATGAGAATCCCGGAATAAGGGGACACGATCTCTGCTTCGACAAGACGTGCCAAGGAAACCGCCTCGCTAAACGCGCTGGGGTGGGACAGTAAAAACAATTCGAATAAAGGCTTGGCCGTGGTGTGATGTCACGCTACAGAATACGTCAGCAGATTAGATTTGTGTAAACATTATTCTCTCTATGGAAATATGTGGAAACTTATTTTGCAGAGCCAGACACTATCCTTGTGTTCAAAATCTTCTATGAAGTATTTGGAGGAGGAACCCGCCTTGCAATGTCGAAGACAATCTGCGCGCCGGACTCGTCGTCATTGAAGCCTGGTTCAGGGGCTACTGAGGGAGTCCTGGATTAGGGGGTGTCCGGATAGCCGGACTATACCTTCAGCCGGACTCCTGGACTATGAAGATACAAGATTGAAGACTTCGTCCCGTGTCCGGAAGGGACTTTCCTTGGCGTGGAAGGCAAGCTTGGCGATACGGATATGTAGATCTCCTACCATTGTAACCAACTCTGTGTAACCCTAGCCCTCTCCGGTGTCTATATAAACCGGAGGGTTTTAGTCTGTAGGACGAACAACAATCATATCATAGGCTAGCTTCTAGGGTTTAGCCTCCTTGATCTCATGGTAGATCTACTCTTGTACTACCCATATCATCAATATTAATCAAGCAGGAGTAGGGGTTTACCTCCATCGAGAGGGCCCGAACCTGGGTAAAAACATCGTGTCCCTTGTCTCATGTTACCATCCGCCTAGACGCACAGTTTGGGGCCCCCTACCCGAGATCCGCCAGTTTTGACACCGACAATTGATCATTGGCTGACACAGGTATTTGAGAGAAACTAGAATAACCATCTAGAAAGCAAAAATGTGTATGTTTAGATAATCTTTCTAGCATTTAATCGATAAAAGGTAAGGGGTAATGATCTTTCTTAGTAGCTTTATTTAATTTGCGTAAATCAATTACCATCCTATACCCTGTAATAATTCTTTGAGGAATCAATTCATCTTTATCATTAGGAACAACAGTAATACCTCCTTTCTTAGGGACACAATGGACAGGACTTACCCACTGACTATCGGCAAGGAGATAAATTATACCTGCCTCAAGGAGCTTTAGTATTTCCTTTCTTACCACTTCTTTCATCTTGGGGTTCAGCCTTCGTTGATGATCAATAACTGGTTTGGCATCTTTCTCCAAATTTATTTTATGTTGACATAGACTAGGACTAATGCCCTTAAGATAAGAGTATATCCAATAGCAGCACGGTGTTTCTTTAGAGTTTTCAATAATCTCTCTTCTTCATGCTCTAAAAGGTTAGCACTAATAATAACATGATATATCTTCTTTTCATCAAGATAAGCATATTTAAGAGTATCTGGCAATGGTTTAAGTTCAAACACGGGATCACCCTTGGGTGGAGGGGGATCCCCTAGGATTTCAACAGGCAAATTGTGTTTCAGAATAGGTTCATGTTTAAAGAATACCTCATCTGTTTCCCTTCTTTCATTCATAAACATATCATTTTCATGGTCTAGCAAATATTGTTCTAAAGGATCACTAGGAGGTACGGCAATAGAAGCAAGACCAATAATTTCATCCCTGCTAGGCAATTCTTCTTCATGGTGTTGTCTACTAAATTTAGAGAAATTAAACTCATGGGACATATCATCCAAACCAATAGTAACAACATTCTTTTCGCAGTCTATCCTAGCATTAATAGTGTTCAAGAAGGGTCTACCAAAATAATGGGACAAAAGCTATCTTGTGGGGAACCAAGGACAAGAAAATCAGCAGGATATTTAGTTTTCCCACACAAGACTTCAACATCTCTAACAATTCCCATTGGTGAAATAGTATCTCTATTGGCAAGCTTAATTGTGACATCAATATCTTCTAACTCAGCAAGTGCAATTTCATGCATAATTTCTTTGTATAAGTCAAAGGGTATTGCACCAACACTAGCACCCATATCACACAAGCCATAATAACAATGATCTCCTATTTTAACAGAAATAACAGGCACACCTACCACAGGTCTATGTTTATCTTTAGCACAAGATTTGGCAATTCTAGCAGTTTCACCACAGAAATAAATAACATGCCCATGGATATTATCAGCCAAGAGATCTTTAACAATAGCAATATTAGGTTCAACTTTAACTTGCTCAGGAGGTGTATAACTTCTAATATTGCTTTTACGAACCACAGTTGAAGCTTTAGCATGATCCTTTATTCTAACAGGGAAAGGTGGTTTCTCAACATAAGAAGTAGGAACAATAGGATCATTATAAGTGACAGTCTTTTCTTCAACTTTAATAGGTGCATCTACTTTTACTTCTATGGGAGGATGATATTTAAACCACTTCTCCTTGGGGAGATCAACATAAGTAGCAAAATATTCACAGAAAGAAGCTACTATCTCAGAGTCAAGTTCATATTTAGTGCTAAATTTACGAAAAACATCAGTATCCATAAAAGATTTAACACAATCAAACTTAGGTGTCATACCTGACTCCTTACCTTCGTCGAGATCCCAATCTTCAGAGTTGCGTTTAATTCTATCCAATAAATTCCATTTGAATTCAATAGTCTTCATCGTAAAAGAGCCAGCACAAGAAGTATCGAGCATGGTTCGATTGTTATCAGAAAGCCAAGCATAAAAACTTTGAAGAATTATTTCTCTTGGGAGCTCATGATTGGGGCATGAATATAACATTGATTTAAGCCTCCCCCAAGCTTGAGCGATGCTTTCTCCTTCGCGAGGCCAAAAATTATATATATAATTGCGATCACGATGAACAAGATGCATAGGATAAAACTTCTGATGAAATTCCAATTTCAATCGTTTGTAGTTCCATGACCCCGTATCATCACATAGCCTATACCATGTCAATGCATCTCCCTCCAAAGATAAAGGGAGACCTTCTTTTTAACAACATCATCGGGTATACCTACAAGCTTAAATAATCCACAAACTTCATCGACATAGATTAGGTGCTCATCAGGATGCTTTGTTCCATCTCCTACAAAAGGATTATCTAGCAGTTTTTCTAACATACCCGAAGGAACTTCAAAGGGAACATTTTCATTTTCAATAGGTTCAGTAGGTTGAGGAGCAACTCTTTGCTCTACTGGTCGGGGTGAAGATACCCCAAACAAGCCCCTCGGAGGATTACTTTCCATAGTAACAAGTGACAGTAAATTTCAGCACACTGTATAAATTTTTCCTTACAAAATTCCACCTACCAAAGGCGCTTCACTCCCCGGCAACGGCGCCAGAAAGAGTCTTGATGACCCACAAGTATAGGGGATCTATCGTAGTCCTTTCGATAAGTACGAGTGTCGAACCCAACGAGGAGCAGAAGGAAATGATAAGCGGTTTTCAGCAAGGTATTCTCTGCAAGTACTGAAATAAGTGGTAACAGATAGTTTTGTGATAAGATAAATTGTAACGAGCAACAAGTAACAAAAGTAAATAAAGTGCAGCAAGGTAGCCCAATCCTTTTTGTAGAAAAGGACAAGCCTGGACAAACTCTTATAATGAGAAAAGCGCTCCCAAGGACACATGGGAATATCGTCAAGCTAGTTTTCATCACGTTCATATGATTCACGTTCGGTACTTTGATAATTTGATATGTGGGTGGACCGGTGCTTGGGTGTTGTTCTTACTTGAACAAGCATCCCACTTATGATTAACCTATATTGCAAGCATCCGCAACTACAACAAAAGTATTAAGGTAAACCTAACCATAGCATGAAACATATGGATCCAAATCAGCCCCTTACGAAGCAACGCATAAACTAGGGTTTAAGCTTCTGTCACTCTAGAGACCCATCATCTACTTATTACTTCCCAATGCCTTCCTCTAGGCCCAAATAATGGTGAAGTGTTATGTAGTCGATGTTCACATAACACCACTTGAGGATAGACAACATACATCTCATCAAAATATCGAACGAATACCAAATTCACATGACTACTAATAGCAAGACTTCTCCCATGTCCTCAGGAACAAACGTAACTACTCACATAGCATATTCATGTTCATAATTAGAGGGGTATTAATATGCATAAAGGATCTGAACACATGATCTTCCACCAAATAAACCAACTAGCATCAACTACAAGGAGTAATCAACACTACTAGTAACCTACTAGTACAAATCCCGGACTTGGAGACAAGAATTGGATACAAGAGATGAACTAGGGTTTTGAGAGGAGAAGGTGCTGGTGAAGATGCTGATGGAGATTGCCCCCTCCTGATGAGAGGAGCGTTGGTGATGACGATGGCGATGATTTCCCCCTCTCCGAGGGAAGTGTCCCCGGCAGAACAGCTCTGCCGGAGCCCTAGATTGGTCCCGCCCAGGTTTTGCTGCGTGGCGGCGGAGTCTCTTCCCGAAAAGTTTCTTATGATTTTTTCCTCGACGGAAGACCTCATATAGCAGAAGATGGCCATCGGAGAGCCAACAGGGAGCCCACGAGGCAGGGGCGCGCCTTGGGGGCTAGGGCGCGCCCCCACCCTCATGGCGAGGTGGGTCCCCCTCTGGTGTACTTCTTCCGCTCAATATTTTTTATTATTTCCAAAACTGACTTTTGTGGAGTTTCAGGACTTTTGGAGTTGTGCAGAATAGGTCTCTAATATTTGCTCCTTTTCCAGCCCAGAATTCCAGCTGCCGGCATTTTCCCTCCTTATGTAAACCTTGTAAAATAAGAGAGAATAAGCATAAGTATTGTGACATAACGTGTAATAATAGCCCATAATGCAATAAATATCGATATAAAAGCATGATGCAAAATGGACATATCAAGCACACAAGAGCAAAACCAAGTGGTACGGTTAAGGGCATCCACAATGTGTAGCCAAATGTGAAAATAGCTTTTGGCATCGTGGGAACCATTGTGGACGGTGTTTCCAAAGCCAAAAGGATGGAACCGAAGCACCCTGATTGATTGATTGAAGGAATAGAAAAATGCAACGTCTCTCCTCTTTCTCCCGTGCTTGGACGCATGTACATTATAGAGCACAGAGTCTACTCCCCTGTCCCTTCTATCACAAATCACAAAGGAGTGAGGCGTCAAATCACAAAGTACGGATGAAGCAACCATCATTTCACTCTTTGCGGACTTCGCTTCTCCATCGTCTTCTTCGAGAAACCATCTCACCGCACTAAGCTGGATGGATGATGCTATTGTGTACTAGTAGTACTAGTACATTTACGCGTCCTTTGGTTCAATGGACTTCCTGGATGCAAATAAGGCGGTTGTCTCGGCTTGCAGGCGGCACTTGCGAACGACTTACTGTGGTCTCCCTCAATGGTGTTCTCCGTCGAACGCACTTCACCAAACCACAACGTTCCAGATATCGTCGACGTCACCGCAATGGGAAAGGAAGTCAAATATAATAGTTACTACCTCCATTTTTTTGTACACAAGCTAGTATATCAAAATTACAATTTGCAAAAGGCCACTAACACTAATTGAGGCAAAATTGATGGGGTTTTTTAACCTTGCTTTATAGTTGTGCATGCAGCCCGGGAGTGATGACAGACCAAATGCATGCATGCAGCATGCATATAAGAGGCAGGGGAAGCACGCTTGCGGAGAATCCGAGAAGACTCAAGCAGGAATCAAGGAAAAGGAGCCAATGACTCCATGCGTATTAAGAGCCATACATTTCTCTAGGTCCTTGCATGCAGGGGTAAAATTGTCCAAAATAATGCACGGGGTGGTCTGCTTGGTATGCGTGCACCGAGTTATAAGCAAACTAAAAAAGAGCGGAGGGAGTATACTAGCAACCAAGGATATTAATATCCCTTGCATGCATGTGGAAGTGAGAAGGTTGGTTTGCATGATGCTGCATTAATCAAGCGATGATGAGTGAGATGGTTAGCTCTTTGGGCCTTGCAGAAAAAAATACGCATTAATTGACACGTGAAACGAGGATTTGTATCGATTAATCCCGTGAAGGAAAACCCCGCCTTTCTTTTTTAACACTAGTACTCCTAGTACATACTTATCCTGTTTGGGTCTAGGCCTTGCATTGCCATACTTCACCACACATTTTTGCCAAGCTTGCCTAAAGTTTTCAAAATGAAAAGGAGGTACACTTGCGCACGGCTGTCGTGGTCGCACCGCACCCTCACACGGTCGCTCATGCACGCCGCAGTCGCACCGCACCCTCACACAGTCGCTCCTGCACGCCGCAAACCCAACCAAGGGAACGCACCCTCACTGACACATGATGTCGCATGTGAACAAACCAAACTCAGCCATCCTACCGCTGACACATAATTTTTGTTCATAGAGTATGTTTATCCAACCGCATGTTGGGGAGTATCTGTACGGCCCGTGCGGTGGTCTGTTGGGGAAGAAGAAGAGGTGAGGAAGAAGGGTTAGGAGACGTAGGATATTCATCCAACCGCCTGAAATGGTAGACTCACCCAAGTTAGGCGACTTGCATAACAATATATGTTTTTACATAGAAAAAGATCCATAAAAACAACAACATAAAGAAAAACTATCACTGCCTGCGGAACGAGACGGCCTCGTCATCTTTGGCTGCCGGCGCGAACCAGCCGTAGCTGCCAACGTGTGTCTCTGCACCGTGGTTGTCCTCGGCCTCCAGCTACTCGTTCACGTGGAGCGTGCGGGCGCTCTGCACGGATGAGAGCACCGCCAGGTTCAAGTCAAGGACGTCCAGTTCCGCCTGCAGGAGGGCCTCTATGGCAGCGGCATCCGCGCACTCCGTGTCGAGTCAAGCCTCCGCCGCCCGATTCAAGTCCAGGACGTCCGGTTCCGCTTGCAGGAGGGCCCCGATGAGAGTGGCATCCGCGCGCTCCGCGTTGAGTTGAGCCTCTGCCACCCGGTTCAAGTCCAGGACTTCCGGTTCCGCCTGCAGGAGGGCCTCGATGGCAGCGGCATCCGCGCGCTCCGCCTCAAGTTGAGCCTCCGCCACCCAGTTCACATCCACGACATCCGGTTCCGCCTGCAGGAGAGCCTCGATGGCAGCGGCATGCGCGTGCTCCGCGTCGAGTTGAGCCTCTACCTCTCGGTCCTCCTTTAGTATCGCTAGGTTGAACCGCTGGTCCGCCTGCACCATGGGGGACTCGGACACCGGCACAAAGTCGACGTCCATCGTCTCATACCCATCGGGGGCCTTCTGCACCGCGACCTCCACCATGAACATTGGATTGGCTTCCTCCTCGTAGCTTGGCTCCAGAGAACTCGGGGATTGGCCCACCGCAAAGCGAGCTTGGGAAAGGAGGTCTGTGGCGCGGACCACCGCCGCGATTTCTGCGCGGCGCTCCGGCATCAGCATCTTGTAGTACGTGATCTTTTGGCGCACCATGGCTTTCCGGCAAACTAGGGGACGCTTGATGCGGGCTAGGGGATCGAAAGGTGGGGGAATGGGCTAGATATTACGTGTGGTTTTCGGGCAATGGCTGGCGTAGGCCGAGCAGTGAAGGTTCTGGTGTGAATAGTGGTTCCGGTGACGACCGGTCAATCGGTTTTGACTGTACATCGCTCTTGTCGCGTTCGCGTTGCTGCCCGGCAAGTTGGACCCTCCACGTCGCTCACCGAATGGAACGAGCTTCGTCTTGCGTTTTCGCTCGCTTGTGGGACCGCAGTTGAGAGCAAACCAACGTCCCTCCCCCTCCCCCGTCTGCGTCATTTATGAAGGAAATATGCCCTAGAGGCAATAATAAAGTTATTATTTATTTCCTTATTTCATGATAAATGTTTATTATTCATGCTAGAATTGTATTAACTGAAAACATAATACATGTGTGAATACATAGACAAACATAGTGTCACTAGTATGCCTCTACTTGATTAGCTCGTTAATCAAAGATGGTTAAGTTTCCTAACCACAAACATGAGTTGTCATTTGATTAACGGGATCACATCATTAGGAGAATGATGTGATTGACTTGACCCATTCCGTTAGCTTAGCACACGATCGTTTAGTATGTTGCTATTGCTTTCTTCATGACTTATACATGTTCCCATGACTATGAGATTATACAACTCCCGTTTACCGGAGGAACACTTTGTGTGCTACCAAACATCACAACATAACTGGGTGATTATAAAGGTGCTCTACAGGTGTCTCCGAAGGTATATGTTGGGTTGGCATATTTCCAGATTAGGATTTGTCACTCCGATTGTCGGAGAGGTATCTCTGGGCCCTCTCGGTAATGCACATCACTTAAGCCTTGCAAGCATTGCAACTAATGAGTTAGTTGCGGGATGATGTATTACGGAACGAGTAAAGAGACTTGCCGATAACGAGATTGAACTAGGTATTGAGATACCGACGATCGAATCTCGGGCAAGTAACATACCGATGACAAAGGGAACAACGTATGTTGTTATGCGGTCTGACCGATAAAGATCTTCGTAGAATATGTGGGAGCCAATATGAGCATCTAGGTTCCGCTATTGGTTATTGACCAGAGACGTGTCTCGGGCATGTCTACATAGTTCTCGAACCCGTAGGGTCCGCACGCTTAACATGACGATGATAGTAATATTATGAGTTTATATGTTTTGATGTACCGAAGGTTGTTCAGAGTCCCGGATGTGATCACGGACATGACGAGGAGCCTCGAAATGGTCGAGACATGAAGATTGATATATTGGAAACCTATGTTTGGATATCGGAAGTGTTCCGGGTGAAATCGGGATTTTACCGGAGTACCGGGAGGTTACCGGAACCCCCCCGGTAACTTAATGGGCCTTAGAGGGCCTTCGTGGAAGAGAGAAGAGGCAGCCAGGGCAGGGCCGTGCCCCCCTTTCCTTCCTCTCCTCCACCTCTTCCCCCTCTCTCTCCTAGTCCAACATGGAAAGGGGGGAGTCCTACTCCCGGTAGGAGTAGGACTCCTCCTGGCGCGCCTCTCCCCTTGGCCGGCCGCACCCCCTTGCTCCTTTATATACGGGGGCAAGGGGGCACCCCATAGACACAACAATTGATCAGTTGATCTTTTAGCCGTGTGCGGAGCCCCCCTCCACCATAGTCCACCTCGATAATACTGTAGTGGTGCTTAGGCGAAGCCCTGCGTCGGTAGAACATACACGTCGTCACCACGCCGTCGTGCTGATGAAACTCTCCCTCAACACTCGGCTGGATCGGAGTTCGAGGGACGTCATCGGGCTGAACGTGTGCTGAACTCGGAGGTGCCGTGCATTTGGTACTTGATCGGTCGGATCGTGAAGACGTACGACTACATCAACCGCGTTGTGATAACGCTTCCGCTTTCGGTCTACGAGGGCACGTGGACACACTCTCCCCTCTCGTTGCTATGCATCACCATGACCTTGTGTATGCGTAGGAAAATATTTGAAATTACTATGTTCCCCAACAGTGGTATCAGAGCCAGGTTTTATGCGTTGATGTTATATGCATGAGTAGAACACAAGTGAGTTGTGGGCGATATAAGTCATACTGCTTACCAGCATGTCATACTTTGGTTCGGCGGTATTGTTGGATGAAGCGGCCCGGACCAACATTAGGCGTACGCTTACGCGAGACTGGTTCTACCGACGTGCTTTGCACACAGGTGGCTGGCGGGTGTCAGTTTCTCCAACTTTAGTTGAACTGAGTGTGGCTATGCCCGGTCCTTGCGAAGGTTAAAACAGCACCAACTTGACAAACTATCGTTGTCGTTTTTATGCGTAGGTAAGAACGGTTCTTGCTAAGCCCGTAGTTGCCACGTAAAATTTGCAACAACAAAGTAGAGGACGTCTAACTTGTTTTTGCAGGGCATGTTGTGATGTGATATGGTCAAGACATGATGCTAAATTTTATTGTATGAGATGATCATGTTTTGTAACCGAGTTATCGGCAACTGGCAGGAGCCATATGGTTGTCGCTTTATTGTATGCAATGCAATCGCCCTGTAATGCTTTACTTTATCACTAAGCGGTAGCGATAGTCGTAGAAGCATAAGATTGGCGAGACGACAACAATGCTACCATGTAGATAAAGGTGTCACACCAATGACGATGGTGATCATGACGGTTCTTCAGAGATGGAAAGCACAAGATGATGATGGCCATATCATATCACTTATATTGATTACATGTGATGTTTATCTTTTATGCATCTTATCTTGCTTTGATTGACGGTAGCATTATAAGATGATCTCTCACTAAATTTCAAGATAAAAGTGTTCTCCCTGAGTATGCACCGTTGCCAAAATTCGTCGTGCCCAGACACCAAGTGATGATCGGGTGTGATAAGCTCTAGTCCATCTACAACGGGTGCAAGCCAGTTTTGCACACGCAGAATACTCGGGTTAAACTTGACGAGCCTAGCATATGCAGATATGGACTCGGAACAGTGAGACCGAAAGGTCGAGCATGAATCATATAGTAGATATGATCAACATAGTGATGTTCACCGTTGAAAACTACTCCATTTCACGTGATGATCGGTTATGGTTTAGTTGATTTGGATCACGTGATCACTTAGAAGAATAGAGGGGTGTCTATCTAAGTGGGAGTTCTTAAGTAATATGATTAATTGAACTTTTATTTATCATGAACTTAGTCCTGGTAGTATTAGCATATCTATGTTGTAGATCAATAGCTCGCGTTTAGCTCCCCTGTTTTATTTTGATATGTTCCTAGAGAAAACTGAGTTGAAAGATGTTAGTAGCAATGATGCGGATTGGATCCATGATCTGAGGATTTTCCTCATTGCTGCACAGAAGAATTATGTCCTTGATACACCGCTAGGTGACAGACCGATTGCAGGAGCAAAAGCAGACGTTATGAACGTTTGGCAAGCTCAATATGATGACTACTTGATAGTTTAGTGCACCATGCTTAACGGCTTAGAATCGGGACTTCAAAGACGTTTTGAATGTCATGGACCATATGAGATGTTCCAGGAATTGAAGTTAATATTTCAAGCAAGTACCCGAGTTGAGAGATATGAAGTCTCCAACAAGTTCTATAGCTAAAAGATGGAGGAGAATAGCTCAAGTAGTGAGCATGTGCTCTGATTGTCTGGGTACTACAATCACTTGAATCAAGTGGGAGTTAATCTTCCAGATAATATAGTGATTGACAGAGTTCTCTAGTCACTATCACTAAGTTACTAGAACTTCGTGATGAACTATAATATGCAAGGGATAACGGAAACGATTCCCAAGCTCTTCGTGATGCTGAAATCGACGAAGGTAGAAATCAAGAAAAACATCAAGTGTTGATGGTTGACAAGACCACTAGTTTCAAGAAAAAGGCAAAGGGAAGAAGGGGAACTTCAAGTAGAACGGCAAGCAAGTTGCTGCTCAAGTGAAGAAGCCCAAGTCTGGACCTAAGCCAGAGACTAAGTGCTTCTACTGCAAAGGGACTAGTCACTGGAAGCGGAACTGCCCCAAGTATTTGGCGGATAAGAAGGATGGCAAAGTGAACAAAGGTATATTTGATATTCATGTTATTGATGTGTACTTTACTAGTGTTTATAGAAACCCCTCAGT
Source organism: Triticum urartu (assembly GCF_003073215.2). Classification (NCBI taxonomy): domain Eukaryota; kingdom Viridiplantae; phylum Streptophyta; class Magnoliopsida; order Poales; family Poaceae; genus Triticum; species Triticum urartu. The sequence goes on from NC_053028.1 coordinate 56,053,999, forward strand.
ATTTGATACTAGTTCAGTTGCTAAAATTAGTAACTCGAAACGGGAGTTGCAGAATAAACAGAGACTAGTTAAGGGAGAAGTGATGATGTGTGTTGGAAGTGGTTCCAAGATTGTTATAATCATCATCGCAGACTACCTATACTTTCGGGATTAGTATTGAACCTAAATAAGTGTTATTTGGTGTTTGCGTTGAGCATGAATATGACTTGATCATGTTTATTGCAATACGGTTATTCATTTAAGTTAGAGAACAATTGTTGTTCTGTTTACATGAATAAAACCTTCTATGGTCATACACACCAACGAAAATGGTTTGTTGGATCTCGATTGTAATGATACACATATTCATAATATTGAAGCCAAAAGATGCAAAGTTAATAATGATAGTGTAACTTGTTTGTGGCACTGCCGTTTAGGTCATATTGGTGTAAAGCGCATGAAGAAACTCCATGCTGATGGGATTTTGGAATCACTTGATTATGAATCACTTGATGCTTGCGAACCATGCCTTATGGGCAAGATGACTAAAACTTCGTTCTCCAGAACAATGGAGCAAGCAACTGTCTTATTGGAAATAATACATACTGATGTATGCGATCCGATGAGTGTTGAGGCTCGTGGCAGGTATTGTTATTTTCTGACCTTCACAGATTATTTGAGTAGATATGGGTATATCTACTTGATGAAACATAAGTCTGAAACATTTGAACAATTCAAAGAATTTCAGAGTAAAGTGGAAAATCATCGTGACAAGAAAATAAGGTTTCTATGTTCTGATCACGGAGACGAATATTGGAGTTACGGGATTGGTCTTCAATTAAAACAATGTGGAATAGTTTCACAAATTCGTGCCACCTGGAACACCACAGCATAATGGTGTGTTCGATCGTCATAACTGTACTTTATTGGATATAGTGCAATCTATGATGTCTCTTACCGATTTACCACTATCGTTTTGGGGTTATGCATTAGAGACATCTGCATTCACGTTAAATAGGGCACCATATAAATCCATTGAGAGAACATCGTATGAACTGTGGTTTAGCAAGAAACATAAGTTGTCGTTTCTTAAAGTTTGGGGTTGCGATGCTTATGTGAAAAAGTTTCATCCTGATAAGCTCAAACCCAAATCTGAGAACTGTGTCTTCATAGGATACCCAAAGGAGAAAGTTGGGTACACCTTCTATCACAGATCTGATGGAAAGACATTAGTTGCTAATAATGGATCCTTTCTAGAGAAAGTGTTTCTCTCGAAAGAAGTGAGTGGGAGGAAAGTAGAACTTGATAAGGTAACTGTACCTGCTCCCTTATTGGAAAGTAGTTCATCACAGAAATCTGTTCATGTGACTCCTACACCAATTAGTGAGGAAGCTAATGATGATGATCATGTAACTTTAGATCAAATTACTACCGAACCTCGTAGGTCAACCAGAGTGAGATCCGCACCAGAGTGGTACGGTAATCCTGTTCTGGAGGTCATGTTACTAGACCATGACGAACCTACGAACTATGAAGAAGCGATGAGCCCAGATTCCGCAAAATGGCTTGAGGCCATGAAATCTGAGATGGGATCATGTATGAGAACAAAGTGTGGACTTTGGTTGACTTGCCCGATGATCGTCAAGCAATTGAGAATAAATGGATCTTCAAGAAGAAGACTGACGCTGACGATAATGTTACCGTCTACAAAGCTCGACTTGTTGCAAAAGGTTTTCGACAAGTTCAAGGGATTAACTACGATGAGACCTTCTCACCCGTAGCGATGCTTAAGTCTGTCCGAAGCATGTTAGCGATCGCCGCATTTTATGATTATGAAATTTGGCAGATGGATGTCAAAACTGCATTCCTGAATGGATTTCTGGAAGAAGAGTTGTATATGATGCAACTGGAAGGTTTTGTCGATCCAAAGGGAGCTAACAAAGTGTGCAAGCTCCAGCGATCCATTTATGGACTGGTGCAAGCCTCTCGGAGTTGGAATAAACGCTTTGATAGTGTGATCAAAGCATTTGGTTTTGTATAGACTTTTGGAGAAGCCTGTATTTACAAGAAAGTGAGTGGGAGCTCTGTAGCATTTCTAATATTATATGTGGATGACATATTGTTGATTGGAAATGATATAGAATTTCTGGATAGCATAAAGGGATACTTGAATAAGAGTTTTTCAAAGAAAGACCTCGGTGAAGCTGCTTACATATTGAGCATCAAAATCTATAGAGATAGATCAAGACGCTTGATAAGTTTTTCAATGAGTACATACCTTGACAAGATTTTGAAGTAGTTCAAAATAGAACAGTCAAAGAAAGAGTTCTTGCCTGTGTTACAAGGTGTGAAATTGAGTAAGACTCAAAGCCCGACCACGGAAGAAGATAGAAAGAGAATGAAAGTCATTCCCTATGCCTTGGCCATAGGTTCTATAAAGTATGCCATGCTGTGTACCAGATCTATTGTATACCCTACACTGATTTTGGCAAGGGAGTTAAATAGTGATCTAGGAGTAGATCACTGGACAGCGGTCAAAATTATCCTTAGTGGAATAAGGATATGTTTCTCAATTATGGAGGTGACAAAAGGTTCGTCGTAAACGGTTACGTCGATGCAAGCTTTGACACCGATCTGGATGACTCAAAGTCTCGATCTAGATACATATTGAAAGTGGGAGCTATTAGCTAGAGTAGCTCCGTGCAGAGCATTGTAAACATAGAAATTTGCAAAATACTTACGGATCTGAATGTGACAGGCCCGTTGACTAAAATTATCTCACAAGCAAAACATGATCACACCTTAGTACTCTTTGGGTGTTAATCACATAGCGATGTGAACTAGATTCCTGACTCTAGTAAACCCTTTGGGTGTTGGTCACATGTCGATGTGAACTAAGGGTGTTAACCACATAAAGATGTGAACCGTTGATGTTAAATTACATGGCGATGTGAACTAGATTATTGACTATAGTGCAAGTGGGAGACTGAAGAAATATGCCCTAGAGGCAATAATAAAATTATTATTTATTTCCATATTTCATGGTAAATGTTTATTATTCATGCTAGAATTGTATTAACCGGAAACATAATACGTGTGAATACATAGACAAACATAGTGTCACTAGTATGCCTCTACTTGACAAGATCGTTAATCAAAGATGGTTAAGTTTCCTAATAATAGACATGAGTTGTCATTTGATTAACGGGATCACATCATTAGGAGAATGATGTGATTGACTTGACCCATTCCGTTAGCTTAGCACACGATCATTTAGTATGTTGCTATTGCTTTCTTCATGACTTATACATGTTCCCATGACTATGAGATTATGCAACTCCCGTTTACCGGAGGAACACTTTGTGTGCTACCAAACATCACAACATAACTGGGTGATTATAAAGGTGCTCTACAGGTGTCTCCGAAGGTATATGTTGGGTTGGCGTATTTCGAGATTAGGATTTGTCACTCCGATTGTCGGAGAGGTATCTCTGGGCCCTCTCGATAATGCACATCACTTAAGCCTTGCAAGCATTGCAACTAATGAGTTAGTTGCGGGATGATGTATTACGGAACGAGTAAATAGACTTGCCGGTAACGAGATTGAACTAGGTATTGAGATACCGATGATCGAATCTCGGGCAAGTAACATACCGATGACAAAGGGAACAACGTATGTTGTTATGCGGTCTGACCGATAAAGATCTTCGTAGAATATGTGGGAGCCAATATGAGCATCCAGGTTCCGCTATTGGTTATTGACCGGAGACGTGTCTCGGTCATGTCTACATAGTTCTCGAACCCGTAGGGTCCGCACGCTTAATGTTACGATGACAGTTATATTATGAGTTTATATGTTTTGATGTACCGAAGGTTGTTCGGAGTCCCGGATGTGATCACGGACATGAAGAGGAGTCTCGAAATGGTCGAGACATGAAGATTGATGTATTGGAAGCCTATGTTTGGATATCGGAAGTGTTCCGGGTGAAATCGGGATTTTACCATAGTACCGAGAGGTTACCGGAACCCCCCCCACCCCGGTAACTTAATGGGCCTTAGTGGGCCTTGGTGGAAGAGAGAAGAGGCGGCCAGGGCAGGGCCGCGCGCCCCTCCCCCTAGTCCGAATAGGACAAGGAGAGGGGGGCGGCGCCCCCCTTTCCTTCCTCCCCTCCACCTCTTCCCCCTCTCTCTCCTAGTCCAACATGGAAAAGGGGGGAGTCCTACTCCCCGTAGGAGTAGGACTCCTCCTGGCACGCCTCTCCCCTTGGCCGGCCGCACCCCCCCTTGCTCCTTTATATACGGGGACAAGGGGGCACCCCATAGAACAACAATTGATCAGTTGATCTTTTAGCCGTGTGTGGTGCCCCCCTCCACCATAGTCCACCTCGATAATACTGTAGCGGTGCTTAGGCGAAGCCCTGCGTCGGTAGAACATCAACATCGTCATCACGCCGTCGTGCTGATGAAACTCTCCCTCAACACTCGGCTGGATCGGAGTTCGAGGGACGTCATCGGGCTGAACGTGTGCTGAACTCGGAGGTGCCGTGCGTTCGGTTCTTGATCGGTCGGATCGTGAAGACGTACGACTACATCAACCGTGTTGTGCTAACGCTTCCGCTTTCGGTCTACGAGGGCACGTGGACACACTCTCCCCTCTCATTGCTATGCATCACCATGATCTTGCGTATGCGTAGGAAATTTTTTGAAATTACTACGTTCCCCAACAATTTAAACTACCACTCCCTCCATTTTATGCGGAGTAAATAAAAACAGAGGGAGTATACTACGGATAAGGATACCCTGACATGGCCGAACCCATTGAGTAACTGACATGCGGGGCCTAGCAAGCATGGGGTCCGCCAGTAAGTGACTGAAAGGGAGGGTAAGGCAGGGATACCTACGTCAGATGATCCACTTCCACTACTACTCCCTCTTTCCATTTACTATACAGGGCCTAATGTGTTTTTCGAGGCTAACTTTGATCAAATGTTAGAGTAATAATATATGACATGCAACTTACACAAAGCATACTCCCCTTACTTTTTCACATCTCTCTCCTCCACATAGGCCCTATATAAATAGAAGGAGGGAGTACTACTATGAGCAGTGCATACTCTAGTACAGATGTTGTCAGTACTCCACTAGTACTATTGGACAGGGAGCTTAAAAAAAGTTACTATTGGACTGGCTATACGTGGCAAAATCCTAGTAGGAAGAGCATGCGCGATAACAAGCACATTCACGTGGTTGAAAACAAATTGGAAACCATCTCGAGTACAAAACTAGGAGTACTTACGAATCTAACGATATTGATTGGGCGTTGTTGAATGTTGATACTTTTTTTATGAAAGTAGAGATACTTTGACTACACATAAAACTTATATGTAAACTAGAAAGGATAGGAGGGAGTATATTGTACGTTCAAAAACAAAACGAACATTGAATACCCTTTATATATGATTTGCAGATGCTATGATCACCGGTTCAAAATTTTGAATCCGCCTTAGGTATCACACATGCCCCCACTCGTTCTCTCTCGATTTCATCTCGGGGTCTGGAGATCGATTGAAAGAGGACTAGGGTGGGTACAATATGTTCGTTTCACTTATGAATGTACAATATACTCCCTTTGATCCCCATAGAACCCCCCCCCCCCCCGCGCGGGTCATTTCTATCATAGAAACAGACCAAACCTTTATCTCCTTGCACGACACGCAATTGATCTCTGAACATCAATTGATCTCGTCAACATGTGTCGAGGCATGAAATGAATGGGATGTCAAAACTAAGACGCGAGGCGACACGTAGTGGAGGCAAAGTGAAACTTTAAATGAACCGTTTGTTTGTATGCATGTTAGACAAATTACAAAACATTGGAAATACAAGCATGGTCTAGGCCCACATGCAAATGATACCCCCCCCCCCCCCCCCCCCCCCCCGTCCCCCTCCACTCCATTCGCTCCACCAAAGCCGCCCTCCCTGCCGCGCCGATACGTCGGCGCCGCGGTTCATCGAGGGGACGCACGGCAATCCTCTCGCTCCCACCGTACGCTCTCGTAGACTTCCGTCCTCTAGACGCGCCGCCACCGCTGGCGACGTTCTTGTGGAGGCACACGGCGGTCAGCGCCGCCACCACTGGCGACGTTCATGTGGAGACGCACGGCGGTCAGCTTCTCCCACGGTACGCGCATTCTAGACTGAGGCCCCATGCATGTCGGTGTAGCGCTGAATGTTAGCTGATAGACACAGTTAATCTCACTGTTTGCCGAAGTAGTTTACAGTTAATATGCCCTGCTTAAGAAGCTTCCTTGCCCTGTTCCGCACTCAATCTGCTTAGCTGAGATGGCATGCCAAGGCCGATTAGTTGCTAAAATATCCTGCCATATATTTATTGTGACATAGATTGCCATGTTCTAGTAGCCAATCTGTTAGGTGAAATAGCTCTACACCGTTTTATACTCGATCTTTGTTGCAGCGATGGCCTTCGATAGTTCGTTACTTAGGTATGCTCGTCCTCATTGACTGCTGAAACAGCCTGCCATAATTTAGCACTCAAATCTATTTGCTGAATTAGCTTTACATATATTTCATTACTTAGGTCTGCTCGTCCAAATATCTTGCCATAGCTTTAGACATCGACCTAGGTATTTTTTCTGGACTTCGTAAAAAAGCATATATGTTTCTCCTGTAATATCTAGTAGAAGAACTAATTTGTATGTCTAATAGATGGACAGGACTTGGATAACTTCTGCTCGAAGATTCTCCGCTGCATATGTCGAGGGGGTTGAAAACTTCATGAATTTTATCAGAGCAGAGTACGGTGGTCCAAAATCAGATGCGCTCTGCCCGTGTAGCAGTTGTATGAATTCAGTTATAAGACCCCAGTCAACTGTGCAAAATCATCTACACTTGTATGGGATGTCGGTCACATATACTAGGTGGGTTCATCATGGTGAAGCTGTGAACGTCAATGTTATTGACTACGTGGAAGCAGCAGATCACCATCTTGATCTGCCTGATGCTCAGGTGGAAGAGGAGGAAGAGGAGGTGGTGGAGGAGCCAGTGAGTTTGACCAACACTGAAACAATGCTACGAAATGCTCGCGCATTCCGTGAACTTTCACCTGCAGAAGAAAAACGGTGGGCCCACATGTTGGAACAATGCAACGTGGCTGTCACCCCAGGAAATAAGCTGTCAGTATTCTCAGCTATGGTCACCTTTCCTCAGGTGAAGACATCTAAGCGGATGACCAACAAATCATTCAATGCGACGTTGGCTGCTTTCCGCAAAGCTTTCCCAGATGCGTCTGAGCTGCCACACACCTACAGTAAAAGGAATAATTTCCTTCGTGTAGTTGGAATTGGATATGATATGATCCATGTTTGTAAGAATAATTGTGTTCTGTTCCGGAAGGATTATGCCAACTTAAGTGAATGCCCGAAATGCAAATCATCAAGATGGAAAGATGGCGATGCTGTGAAGAGGATTCCTCATAATTTTATGAGACATTTTCCAATTACACCAAGATTGCAGAGGTTGTTTCATGATGCTGAAACAAGAGAGGATGTATTGTGGCATTCTAGGAACCAGGAGTACAGAGATCAGAATGTAATGAGCCATCCATCACATGGTAGTGAGTGGAAAAGCTTCAATAAGAAACACGAAAAGTTTGTTGCTAACCCGAGAAACATTAGACTTGGCTTAGCTTCAGATGGATTTAACCCATTTAGCCACCAGAGCACCAGATATAGCATGTGGCTAGTGCTTGTTATCCCTTACAACATGCCTCCAAATATCTGCACCAAAGAATCAAACTACATGATGGCCTTGCTCATCCCAGGTCCAAAAAGTCCTGGAAAGGATTCTAATTTATTCATGGAGCCTCTTGTGGAGGAACTTCAACAGCTATGGAGGGGTGTTCTCACTCGAGGCCTATATAGAAGCCCACCAGCTGATTTCTTTCTGCGTGCTGTTATAATTTGGTGCATCCATGATTATCCGGCTTTGGGCACTATGTCAGGGCGAACGACACATGGTTACAATGCATGTGTTCGTTGTGATAGGAATCCGCTGTCATACGCAATACTTAGCAAGATCTGTTACATTGGACACCGCCATTTCCTTGCCAAGGACAAGCCGCATCCTACAAAATACTGAAGATATGTGTTCAATGCAAAGCATGAAAACCGTGATGCGCCAAAGAGGCTCACCGCCGATGAGTTGCAAGTGGAATTAGAGAAGGTCAGGCATATTACACCAGGAAACCATCCTAGTAATGGTAGCGGGAAAAGGAAGCGTGGCAGGGCAGAAAAGAGATTATTGTTTACCCGCAGGTCAACTTTGTGGGACTTGGAGTATTGGAAAGATTTGGATCTGCGGCATAATCTTGATGTGATGCACATTGAGAAAAATATATGTGACAGCATTATCGGCACACTTCTTAATATTGAAGGGAAGACGAAAGATACCTTAAAATCTAGGATTGATTTGACACACCTGGGTATCAGACAGGATTTGCAGGTGCAAGATGAAGGTAAACCACGTGATATGGCACCAGCTGTGTACGTCTTGGACAAGGTAAAAAGAAAAGAATTTCACGAGGTCCTATCATGTGTGAGATCCCCACATGGATTTGCTTCCAACCCTGAAAGGAGAGTCAGTGCAGATGGAAACAAGGTACCACTAGTGCAGAACCGGGCAATAGCACTGGTTCGTAAGGCCCTTTAGTGCCGGTTCGGTAACCGGCACTAAAGTGTGGGCACTAAAGCCCCCCCCCCTTTAGTATCGGTTCAGCATGAACCGGTGCTAAAGGGCAACCACGTGGCACGAGCCAGCTCCGGGGGCCGAGAGCCCTTTAGTACCGGTTGGTAACACCAACCGGTACTACAAGGTTTGGGGGGTTTTTGGTTTTATGATTTCTTTTTCATTTAATTTTTGTTTTCCATTTAATTCTTTATAAATAGAATTTCTAGTAGAACCGATCATATATATATCATCAAATGTCTCACAAACCACCATATATATTAATTCACACATACACACATGTATAGCTATATACAATTTCTCCTACATGTTGCCTTCGGAGCCAGTGGCATTAGCCTAATTGGTGCCTTCGGAGCATGATGACAATTGGAAGTGGTTCATGGGGGCGGTAGCGGGTAATGGTATTCTCCCTTCGGATCTATGACCTGGTCGAGCAAAAATCCCGCTATTTCCTCTTGAAGTGCTTGTACGCGCTACGTTTGTAGGAGCTTGTCCTGCACCTCTGTGAGCTGTTAAGAAGGAGATCAATATGCATGTGTATTAGTTGGGTGACTAGATATCGATAATGGTGTAAAATTGTGAATAGTGTTCTGACAAACGTACCCATTCCTGTCTTTGAGATCTGCTCCTTTCGGACGCCATCATGCGAATGTTCTCGCAAACGCAGTATGCACACAGATCAGTCCCCTGCGCCTGCTGAAGGGCCTTTACGAGAATGGAATTTGATCAGATAATAATTAATCAAGCATGATAATTAAAGAGATGGCAGCTAGCTAGCTAGCTAGTACTACTTAATTACTTACCTTGGGTCGAAACCATTTCAGCTTTTGTTTCCATTCGCCTGGAGTGACGCTGATGAACCTTGCCCAAGCCCTGCCCGCCGACAAAGAAAATGAATAAAGGTGTTATTAAATAGTTCATATCATGAAATGACGAACTAAATAGGCCGAGATATATAGTTAATAATGATTGAAATTACCTGTTGACTATCCCAAACAAGATGTTATAGTCAGTTTTTATTTTGAGTAGTGAGTCCAGTATTTCAACTGTTCCGGCATCAACTTTAATGATACACAAGATCCAGTGAAATCTTCATGCACACACGTTTGCATGTCTTAATTAAGCGGGCATATGTAAGCAAAAACATGTAGCTAGCTAGTAGGCAAAAACAGAGAATTTGTAGTACAAGACAGTGTGACTCACTGGAAGTTGTAAGGAAGTAGTATATCTTCATTGTATTTGAGGCGCTTCAAGAACTCTAGCATGCTGTCCTCTACACTTTTTTCATGATATGCATCTATTTTCCATGTGTATTCATTAATGGTGTTTGGGTCAATGAACCCAATGCCATAGCGTCCACCTTTTTTCATTTCATACATCTTCATCCTGCATAATACCACAGAAAAGAATATAGTGAGGATAATTACAGGTAATGATTGATCAAAAGGATCACTACAGCTAGCTTGAGACTTAAATTACAGAAAGAAATCACTTACAGACAATAGCAACTGACGATAGATTTGTTGAGTGCGTCTTGATTGTATAACTGAAACAGTTCATTATACTCAACGGCCACAGCTTTCTGATGGTAGTAATGATCCTTCTTGACTTCCACCATGAGGGACTCTCGATTGGAAATCTTGGTAATGTCCATGTACCATTGATGCAATTCATACATTCTCGTTGGGAGCTTCTTGACCTCGTCTGGCTTTGACCAAAGGTTCGCCCCGGACATATTTCCGTTTTATTTCCTCCTCTCTAAGCACAGGCATGGGCTCGATCTCGAGGAGTTGTCCAACAGTGATCTTGAGAATTTCAGCCTGCGTTATATGCTCCTCGGTTGTTACCACATTACCCACCTCGGGAACATAAATTGTTTGCCCATAATAATATTGGGCGCGCGTACTCTCACGTGTTGTTGGCACAACAAGCGGGGGAGGGGGTCGATTGCGCCGCCTGTTCTCCCAGCTGGGGAACGGTTTTCCCGCATTTTTTGACAGCTGCTTGTTGTTTGCTCGAGCTCGAGCTCGCCTCCTTCTGTATACGTGCTCGATTTAACTTCCTGATGTGGCGCTCATAGTCTGTGTCAACGGGCTTGGGAGCTGGTGGTTGAGCCATACGAATGAAGTGGTCAATCTTTTCCTCAGGCACTTTCTCCCTTGGCGGCGGTGGCGGTTTCGGTGCAAAATGGGCTTCCACCTCGGCCTTTGATATGGCTGCGGTTTCCTCCTCGGACTTGTCATAAGGCCTCTGCGGAAGAGGCACGAGGCTTGGACCATATTTATATCGCTTGCATCCGCTTGTACTTCCTGTACTACCTCGACTCGTACCGCTACGCACCATAGCTGCGGCATGTCTCTTCTGCGATTGCTGAGGCGGCGGAGACGGCTGATGTGGCTGAGTTGGACGAGGAGGAGTGGCCTGAAGCTGTGCCGGACTTGGAGGAGGACTGGCCTGAAGTTGTGCCGGACTTGGAGGAGGAGTGGACGTCTGACGCTGTGTCGGACTTGGAGGAGGAGTGGCCTAACACTTTGACGGACTTGGAGGAGGAGGAGTGGCCTCACACGTTGGTGGACTTGGAGGAGCGGGAGTCTGCTGACTCGGTGGCGGACTTCGACGAGGAGTCAGGTGACGCGGTGTCGGTGGCCTTCGAAAGACGATGCAATCCTTTCTCCATAGGATGACACGATGTATGGCCTCTCCCAATGTGTGCTCGTCGTCACCTCCAGGAATGTCAAGCTGTAGCCCCGAATATGGGTCCACCACCTCATCAACCAAGACACGAGCATAGCCCGCTGGAATCGGGTTGCAATGGAAGGTTGCCTCGAGGGGATTTGTAAAAGCAACGGCGTCCGCCACCTTCATGGATATGTTCTTCATTTTGAAGTGTAGCTCGCAGTTAGTGTTCTCCATGATGTCATCCACGGGGTATCTATCCAGCATTGCGTCGCCCGAGGCGGAACCCACGCTGCTTCTCGGCATGGATGGGGCGGTGTTATCCAAAGCTGGATCATCCGCTAGCCGCTGCAGCTGCTGAGACCCCCTTTGCTGGCTAAGTGAGTCGATCTGCTCCTGCTGCCGCTGGAATTTGACTGCCAAGTCCGCATGCTTTGATTCTAGGCCTTGAAGGCATTCGTAGTCCAGCTTCCTCTGCTCCTCCTCCATCTTCCTCTCTTCTCCTCCGCAATCTTTCTTCTCGCACGGGTTCTGTAGTTGGCGTTCCAGTCTGAAAACCCCTCATACCACGGAATAGCGCCCTTGCCTTGTGTTCTTCCCGGGTGTTCAGGATTTCCCAGGGCACGCGTAAGCTCGTCCTTCTCTCTATTGGGCTGGAACACCCCCGATCGAGCCTCTTCTATTGCAACAAGTAGGTTATCGTCGGCTCCGTTCACACATGCCTTCGTCGAAACTTTGCCTGTCTTCGGGTCCAACTCCCCCCCCCCATGCGCATAGAACCAAGTCCTGCACCTGGGAGGCCAGCTCCTAGTAACCGGAGTGACACCTGCATCCTCCATCTCTTTCTCAAACTTATCCCACTTAGGCATTGCCACCACGTAGCCACCTGGCCCCAGCTTATGGAACTTATCCATTTTTCGGCATTCTTCTTGTTTATTCTCGACCGTTCCTTAGCTAATTCCGAGTCCTTGAATTTCACGAAATCGTCCCAATGAGCACTTTGCTTCTCTAGTGTTCCCTCGAATACTGGAGTCTGCCTTCCTCCCTTGACGTACTTGTCCCATTCACGATTATTGTGGTTCTTGAATGCAACCGCCATCTTCCTAAGAGCAGCGTCCTTGACTTTCTGCACATCTGCTTCTGTGAAATGATCTGGTAGGGTGAAATGTTCCATGAGAGTATCCCAAAGCAGACCTTTTTGTCTGTCGTCGACAAAAGTAAGATTTGGACGTGGCTTTGCTGGCTCTCTCCATTCATGAAGGGAGATCGGGAGTTGGTCCTTCACAAGAACTCCGCACTAACGAACAAACTTATTCGCAATCTTCTTAGGCGCTAATGGTTCGCCATTAGGTCTGATGGCCTCGATATTGTACTTTACGCCCTCCTTCAACTTTTTGTTCAGGCCTCGTTTCGTCCTGTTGCCTGAAGATTTGCTCGATGCGGATGGCTGAAAGAAGAAAGATCGATTCATTAATATATCTTCAAGTCATTTAAAACATGTGATGGTCACCAGATGCCTGCTTATATAAATATATATATACCTCGCCGGTCTTTGTTGTTTCAAGATCAACATTTTCTTCGTCATCATCATATTCATAGTTCATGACTTCATCAATTCGGTCGTCGCGATCGAATATCATATCACCCTCCCCGGTGTTGTTTAGAAATTCGGAGCCGTCATAATCTTCTTCATTCTGATCATCATCTGGCCCGCGAGGATGGCGTATCATATCGAATAGGGCCTGTTCTCCCTCTCTGCCGGTATTGTCCGCCATAGCTTTTATTTAACTAATCCAAAAGAAATATAAAACAATTTAGTATTCAAATTACATCGTCTCGAATAATAGATATAATCTCGAATACATCATCTCGAATAATAGATATAATCTCGAATACATCGTCTCGAATAATATATAATCTCGAATACATCGTCTCGAATATTATATATCAAATACATCACTGGCTAGGTAGCTAATAAAGATCGAATACTACAGAAGAATCTAGGACACTCGTGGTTCCTGCGGCGCGGGCGGTTGACACCCAAAGAGAAGGAACCCTCACAGGATCATAGCTGAAGTGAGATCCCCGAAGAAACTGCCAGTTATTGGAGAACCTGCCGCCCTCTAACGGAACCATGTAGCGATGGACGTGCTCGTCCTCCTCCCTGACACGGCGACGTACCACCTTCGGCGGGGCCGGCTCCCTCCGCACCGAAACTGGCCCACGCGAACGCCACCAAACGAGATCAGGGTCGACGACGGGACCCGGGGCCGGGTTCCTCATCAAGCGGCGCACCCCTCCAGGCAGCACCTCCAGTGCCAGCCCGGCGGAGCCCAATCCCGGACATGGGTCAGCTGGACGTCGTCGCGAACGGGTCGACGACGAGGATGCGGGCCGGGAATCGTCGAGAACAAATACTAGCTATATGCCCGCAAAAAGTAACATTTTTTAATAATTGGATTTTGATAACTAAAATTTCTAACATTTCTATATAACTAACATTTCTATAACAGTTCTAACAATGCTATATAACTAACATTTCTAACGGGGACGGGGACGGGGCGGTGACGGGGGCGGCGACGAGGGATATGGAGACGGGGGCGGCGGACGACAGGGCAGAGGAGAAGAAGCAGAAACTGAATTTTTTGAAGTGTTTAGTTATATAGGATGGACCTTTAGTACCGGTTGGAGCCACCAACCGGTACTAAAGGCCTGTTTTGGCCAGGCCAAGCGGCGGGAAGCGCACCCCTTTAGTACCGGGTGGTGGCTCCAACCGGTACTAAAGGCCCCCCCTTTAGTACCGGTTGGTGCCACGACCCGGTACTAAAGGGGGTGCGCTGGCGCAGGTGCGATGCGGCAAGTTTAGTCCCACCTCGCTAGCCGAGGGGTGTCCACACTGGTTTATAACCCCCCGTGCGGTAGCTCTCTCGAGCTCCTCTCCAAAGCAGGCCTACTGGGCCTACATGTTCTGTGCTGCCCTGTGGGCCTACTGGGCCTTTGCAGGCCTGCATCCTGGCCCAACAACAGGTTGGGTTTCTAGTCGTATGCAGGCCGCTCTGGCCCAGTAGGCGGGCTTTTTTATTATTTTTTGCTTTATTTATTTTTGAGTTGTTTTTTGTGTATTTAGAGTTCCTTTGTGAATATTTTTGCTTTAGGTACAAAAAATTACAAACTTTCTGTTAGTGCCCGTAGTTTTCAAATTTGAATAGTTTAAATTTTGAATTATTTGAAATTAGTGTGAATCACTAGTTTGTGAATAACTTAACTTTAAAAACCAGTAAAGGCATGAAAGAATTTGTTTGCACATAAAATTTCTTCGCGTTTCAAATGCCAAAACACATAACTACCCTAACTATTACAGAGATTCCCTCCTGGGTGTGAAACACAGAAGAAAGTGATGATAGTGAATCCGATCACATCCCAGATCTTTGGGTGTGAAACTTTTTCTTCGTGTGTGTCCCTTTGCGCCGTAACCATGGAAAATCTTCATCATTTAACGGGATGCACGGGTCAATATTCACTGTGAATGGAGCAATTTCATCAAACTTTTCATAATCTTCTGACATGTCTGTCTTGTCATCCACTCCCATGATGTTTCTCTTCCCAGAAAGAACTATGTGCCGCTTTGGCTCATCGTACGATGCATTCGCTTCCTTATCTTTTCTTTTTCTCGGCTTGGTAGACATGTCCTTCACATAGAAAACCTGTGCCACATCATTGGCTAGGACGAATGGTTCGTCTGCATACGCAAGATTGTTGAGATCCACTGTTGTCATTCCGTACTGCGGGTCTTTCGTTACCCCGCCTCGTGTCATATTGACCCATTTGCACCGAAACAAAGGGACCTTCAAACCACGTCGATAGTCAAGTTCCGATATGTCCTGTATATAACCATAATATGTTTCCTTTCCCGTCTTGGTTTCTGCATCAAAGGGGACACCAGTGTTTTGGTTGGTGCTCTTCTTATCTTGGGCGATCATGTAAAATGTATTACCATTTATCTTGTACCCTTTGAAAGTCATTATATTCGAAGATGGTAACTGGGACAGCAAGTACAGGTCATCTTCAATAGAGGCGTCATGCATGGTACGTGTCTACAACCAGCTGGCAAAACTCCTGGTTTGTTCATGTGTAATCCAGTCATCAGACCGCTCCGGGTGTTTGGAGCGTAGCAAATTCTTGTGTTCATCCATATACGGAGCCACCAAGGTGGAATTCTATAGAACTGTGTAGTGTGCTTCAGTGAGAGAATGTCCGTCCATACATATTATTTGTTCCCCTCCTAGCGTGCCTTTTCCATCCAGTCTGCCCTTATGCCGCAATTCAGGAACACCAATCGGCTTAAGGTCAGGAATAAAGTCAATACAAAACTCAATGACCTCCTCATTTTCATGGCCCTTGGAGATGCTTCCTTCTGGCCTAGCACGGTTATGAACATATTTCTTTAAGACTCCCATGAACCTCTCAAAGGGGAACATATTGTGTAGAAATACAGGACCCAAAATGTTAATCTCTTTGCATAGGTGAACTAGGACGTGCGTCATGATGTTGAAGAAGGATGGTGGGAACACCAACTCGAAACTTACAAGACATTGCACCAAATCATTCTCTAACCTTGGTATGATTTTTGGATCGATTACCTTCTGAGAGATTGCATTGAGAAATGCACATAGCTTCACAATGGCTAATCGAACGTTTTCCGGTAGAAGCCCCCTCAATGCAACCGGAAGCAGTTGCGTCATAATCACGTGGCAGTCATGAGACTTTAGGTTCTGGAACTTTTTCTCTGCCATGTTTATTATTCCCTTTATATTCGACGAGAAGCCAGACAGTACCTAAATACTGAGCAGGCATTCAAAGAAGATTTCCTTCTCTTCTTTGGTAAGAGCGTAGCTTGCATGACCCTGATGTATGCCGTCTTTTCCGTGCATACGTTACTGGTCCTCCCATGCCTCAGGTGTATCTTTTGTATTCCCATACACGCCCAAGAAGCCAAGCAGGGTCACACAAAGATTCTTCGTCACGTGCATCACGTCGATTGCGGAGCGGACCTCTAGATCTTTCCAATAGGGCAGGTCCCAAAATATAGATTTCTTCTTCCACATGGGTGCGCGTCTGTCAGCGTCATTCGGAATAGGTTGTCCACCAGGACCCTTTCCAAAGACCACCTTCAAATCCTTGACCATATCATGTACATCAGCACCAGTACGGTGGCGAGGCTTCGTCCGGTGATCCGCCTCACCTTTGAAATGCTTGCCTTTCTTTCTTACGGGATGCCTGCTTGGAAGAAATCGACGATGTCCCAGGTACACATTCTTCTTACAATTAGCCAAATATATACTGTCGGTATCGTCCAAACAGTGCATGCATGCGCGGTATCCCTTGTTTGTCTGTCCTGAAAGGTTACTGAGAGCAGGCCAATCATTGATGGTCACGAACAGCAACGCCTTTAGGTCAAATTCTTCCCCCATGTGCTCATCCCACGCACGTACACCTGTTCCATTCCACAGTTGTAAGAGTTCTTCAACTAATGGCCTTAGGTACACATCAATGTCGTTGCCGGGTTGCTTAGGGACTTGGATGAGCACTGGCATCATAATGAACTTCCGCTTCATGCACAACCAAGGAGGAAGGTTATACAAACATAGAGTCACAGGCCAGGTGCTATGGTTGCTGCTCTGCTCCCCAAAAGGATTAATGCCATCTGCGCTTAGACCAAACCATACGCTCCTTGCATCATCTGCAAACTCCTTCCCGTACTTTCTTTCGATTTTTCTCCACTGTGACCCATCAGCGGGTACTCTCAACTTTTCGTATTTCTTACGGTCTTCTTTGTGCCATCGCATCGCCTTGTCATGCTCTTTGTTTTGGAACAAACGTTTCAACCGTGGTATTATAGGAGCATACCACATCACCTTGGCAGGAATCTTCTTCCTGGGGCGCTCGCCCTCGACATCACCAGGGTCATCGTGGCTGATCTTATAGCGCAATGCACCGCATACCGGGCAAGCGTTCAAATCCTCGTACTCACCGCGGTAGAGGATGCAATCATTAGGGCATGCATGTATCTTCTGCACCTCTAACCCTAGAGGGCAGACAGCCTTCTTTGCTTCGTACGTACTCTCGGGCAATTCGTTGTCCTTTGGAAGCATATCCTTTATTATTACCAGCAACTTTCCAAATCCCTTGTCAGATACACCATTCTTTGCCTTCCATTGCAGCAATTCCAGTGTGGTGCCCAGCTTTTTCTTGTCACCTACGCAATTCGGGTACAACAATTTTTGTGATCCTCTAACATGCGCTGCAACTTCTTCTTCTCCAAATCACTTGCGCAGTTTCTCTTTGCATCGGCAATGGCCCGACCTAGATCATCAACGGGCTCATCTGATGCCTCTTCTTCAGCTTCTTCCCGCATTGCCGGCTTAGCTTCTTCCCGCATTACCGGCTCAGCTTCTTCCCCCATTGTTGTATCATCGTATTCAGGGAACCCATGGCTAGGATAGCTGTCGTCGTCCTCTTCTTCTTCATTATCTTCCATCATAACCCCTCTTTCTCCGTGCTTGGTCCAAACATTATAGTGGGGCACGAAACCAGACTTAAACAGGTGGACGTGAATGGTTCTTGACTTAGAGTAATTTTGACCATTCTTACAGACAGCACATGGACAAGGCATAAAACCATCCGCCCGCTTGTTTGCCTCAGCCGCAAGCAGAAAAGTTTGCACGCCATTAATGAACTCAGGAGAGCATCGGTCATCATACATCCATTGTTGGCTCATCTTCAATACACAGCACCAAAAACACCAACTTAATACAAGTTCATACATAAAGTTCATACAACACTTAAATGCAACAAACAAATAACTCCCTAGCTAAAGCATTTAAATGCAACAACAAATGGGATCAAGATCGCAACTAAGGTAACAATTGATCCAACAGCATAATGATACCAAGCCTCACTATCGATGGCATATTTTATAATCTTTCTAATCTTCAAGCGCATTTTCTCCATCTTGATCTTGTGATCATCGACGACATCGGCAACATGCAACTCCAGTTCCATCTTCTCCCCCTCAATTCTTTTCAATTTTTCTTTCAACTACTCGTTTTCTCTTTCAACTAAATTTAACCTCTCGACAATAGGGTCGGTTGGAATTTCCGGTTCACATACCTCCTAGAAAAAATATCTATGTCAACTTGATGGGCATAATTTGTCATAACACGAAATGCAACTAGTTTTAAAAGAGAATATATATACCACATCCGAATCATAACAAGGACGAGGGCCGACGGGGACGGATATCAAAACCATGGCACTATGTATAACAAACAACGTACGGGTAAGATAATTATACGAGTAACTATATATCCAAATCACACAAACATCAATTTTTATATAAAATTTCATGAACAAGAGGCTCACCACAAGGTGGTGCCGGCGACGGGACGGTGCGGGCGATCGGTGGTTACGGCAGAGATTTAGAAGGCACTAAGTAAACCACACCTACATATGCAAACTAAGTGTTATTTTGACCTCAATTTGCATATAAATCAAATACTAGCACATATAATTCCTCCTGAATTACTAAACTCACAAATTAAACACTATATAAAGCATTGCAAGAGCTAATCTAGCAATGAGAGATGAAAGGACAAAGTTGCTAACCTTTGTGATCATTTGAATCGATGGGGACCTTCAAATCTTGACAAATTTTGGGCAAAATGTGTGATGAGCTCGAGAGGAAGAGGGGAAGAACAGAGAGGGAGGGGAAAGGGGAAGAACAGAGCGAGCTCGGGTGGACGAAGGGTTTATGTAGGACGACCTTTAGTACCGGTTCGTGACACGAACCGGTACTAAAGGTGCTGGAGGGGCCCTAGACTGACAACATCCTGCCACCACTATCATTAGTACCGGTTCGTGGCACGAACCGGTGCTAAAGGTTCGCCATGAACCGGTACTAATAAGAGCGTCCCGGCTAGCCGTTGGAACCGGCACTAATGTACACATTAGTGCCGGCTCAAATTCAAACCGGCACTAATGTGCTTCACATTTGACCCTTTTTCTACTAGTATACAAGGGTTGAAAACTCATGACTGCCACGTCCTACTTCAGAGGGTTTTACCTGTTATCCTTAAAGGATTGGGCCGCCCTGACTTGTACAGAGCAGTTGCAGAGTTGGGACAATTCTTCAGGGAACTCTGCAGTAGAAATATCAGGATAGATGCTTTGGAGCGTCTTAGAGACAAGATACCAACTATCCTATGCGACCTTGAGAAGATATATCCTCCAGCCTTCTTTGATGTGATGGTGCATTTGGCTGTTCATCTACCTGATGAGGCACTACTTAGAGGTCCAGTACAGTATGGCTGGATGTACCCTATTGAAAGGCGGCTAGGCACTTTCAAGGGCTATGTTAGGAAAAGAACTAGACCCGAGGGTTCCATTGCGGAGGCCTACATTGCTACAAAAGCGTTGACATTCTGCTCAAAATACATTGAAACAGCTGATCAACTTAGCAAAGAGGTGGGTGAAGACAATCCCGGGCTCAATGTTTTCGATTATTCTGTTCGAGTTACAGGGAAGAGTCGACAAGAGGACAAACCTAAATATTTGGACAAAATGGTTTGGTATGTGTTGAATAACTGTCCTAAGATACTACCTTATATCAAGTGTTAAGTACTACAGCTTATACATCATAATCTACTAAACTTGCAGCACATTCTTACATATTTAGATGTTTGATGCGATCACTATGTTGTGTAGCATCTACAAAAAGGAGTTACTGCCATAAAATCCAAGAAACATTGACAAACTGGTTATGGTAGGATGTGCGAAAAGGTTCAAGAGCCATGTAAGCTTTTGAATTGCACTGTCAGTTTTTTTAATTGAGTACATAAGATGATCAGCTTGTCCATTTTCTAACCATAGGTTAAGAAGATGCGAGGGGTGGGCAGGCAGTTGATGATGCCCTTTACTCACTAGCAAAGGGTCCTGATACTCGGGTAAGACATTGTGAATCTTGCGTTGTTGGAGATGTGCGCTACAACACCCTTGCACGAGACGAAGGCAGGAAGACACAAAACAGTGCCATCATGAGCACGGATACGTATGACAAAGAGACAACTGAAACATATGTTAACATAACAGACATTGTTCAGTTGCAGTATATCTCCAGTTTTGAGGATCATTGGTGTGTGGTTCTGTTGTGTTGTCGTTGGTATAACCTGTTTTCCAGGATCGCAAAACCCAGAGCTGATGATTATTTCGAATCCATCAATGTCAAGGCGGCGTACTAGACCAATGAGCCTTTTATTTTGGCAAATCAAGCAACACAGATATTTTTCTTGGAAGACACATTTGCACGTAGCGATGACTGGAGAGTATTGCAAAGGTTTGAGCAGAGGAATTCGTTTAATGAAGTTGCACAACAAGATGATGCTTACACTGCTCCTGATGTACAAGATAACACAGATGTTCCTAATATCTTTGAGAACAATCACGTCAATGACGCCGGCGAAAAGATTGCCTATTGTGCAGTGGACATATAAGAGTTGATCAAGAAGAAGCCAACGTTCGAGGATGCTGAGGACGAAGAAGATGACACCATGGGGAATTACGATTCAGACTGATACACATGGCGAAGATGTTGACTTTGCTGCTGCGGATGATGATTACATTGCTTTTGTTGTATTTGCCTGTCAGAAGACGTTTTTTTATCTACTATGTGAAATTGTGTTTGCTATGACAACTGAAACCTGATCAACATGTTGTTTAGTATTTTCCTGTGAGAACATCACTTGTTATGTATGCTGATTTGTGTTTGGTGATTGTATGACGACTAAAACATGATGACATTGTTGTTTAGTTGTACTCATATTTGGCTGTGAAACTTGAATTTGATGACATAGTTTGTTGTTGGATTGCAATTTGCTCGACGTCTTCGAATGAGAACAAAGCTGACCCGACAGGGCCTCTGCTAATTTATTTATTTATTACCAAAAGGGCCTCTGCTATTTATTTATTTATGAGAAAAAGGGGATACCCCCTGATTTCCGTTAATAGAAATCATTAGATGTTCACAACACTACGCCCAGCCTGCTACGCAGGTTTCATTCATTACTAGTTTCAACATAGTGCTCATGTCATAGCCACTGAATACATCACGAGTGCTACATACACTGCAAATAAATAGACAATCATCCTACAAAGCACATCAATTTTGCCCATTATCTTCACAAGCTCTTTCATTTCCTCATTGATGTCAAGGCCGTTCAGCAGCTGTTGCTTGGCCATGATCAAAGGAACTGCATCTTTAACCTTCTGCTCTGCATCTTCCTCTTCTACCGTTCCTTTAGTTACTTGTCCAACACCCCAACCTGCTGGTATTGGGATTCCTCAGCTAACCAAATAATCAGCGTAGTTGATTGGGAGTTTCACCTTTCTCCATACAAAAGTTTTGCAATTTCCCCTTGGCAATTTCATATTGAGCACTCCGGGGGGTGGAGGTACCGGTCTTAGATCTTATAATACTTTCCCATAGTTCCTTGCACTTGTGATGTGTATGAAAGGTCTCCTTTGCTTTTTAACCATACCTCTCCTTACACACATGGTTGCAGTGTCATTAAGATTCTTGTCATAAATTTCTCTTGGTGTAGGATTCTTTGGATCAACCACATGGTAACCATACTCCAAGATCTCAAGCATCTCATCGTTTCCATATCGAAGATGATCTTGCATAGCAACTCTCCACAAGGCAAAATCGGAAGTGGCATCAAGTAAAGGAGGTTTGCCTTGAGGGTTATATTTTGGTTTCTTAACTTGGGGTCTTGCATAAAGCCAAGGAGCACTGGAGTGATCATTGTTAGGAGGTTGTTGACCAAGTGATGGAGTAGGCACAGTTGGCCTCGAAGTCGCACCACCAGAAAGTGGTGCAAGCACCGTGGACAACATGGCTAGTCTCATTTGGACCAAGGCCTCAAGAGAAGCATCATGCTCCTCTTTTTGCTTAGCAAGGGCCCGTTCCAGATCCTCAGAAGTAAAGGACTTGACTTCTGAAGAAGCCTCGCCTTTATCCTTCCGATCTGTAACAGGGGGAGTCCCATCGGGGTTCATCTCGCTCTAGGGCGGTTAAGCCACAAGAATAGAGCACGAGGCTATGATACCAATTGAAAGGATCGAGATGGACCTAGAGGGGGGTGAATACGTACAATTACAAATTTTAATTATTACTTAGCAATTTTAGGCAATAATGCGGAATATGAAGATGAGCCTAACAATTGCAAGTGTAGTACCAAGAGTTAAGCAGGATAAACATGTATCACAAGTATGTAAGTAAGCAAGCACAATATGATACAAGTAAGTGCTAAGAGACAAGTAACCACAAGTAGAGAGTTAGGGTTAGGAATAACCGCAACTCCGGGAGACGAGGATGTATGCCGGTGTTCACTTCCTTGGAGGGAAGCTACGTCACCGTTAGAGAGGTGGATGTTATCATGAAGGCACACCAACGTCACGAAGGCTCACCCTATTCTCCCTTTGAGACAACACCACGGAGGTGTTTCTCAATCACTAGTGGTAGACCTTGGGGTGGTCTCCAAACCCTCACAAACTTTTCCGGGGATAATCACAAGGGTCGATTCCTCTCCGAAAGACTCCTACTGCCTAGGAGTCTCCAACCTCCAACAGTAACAAGAACGATGGGGAAAAGCTCAAGACTTGCTCAAATCACGAATTCCTTTGGTGCGAAGAAGGGGAAGGAGTGGATCTATCACTTGATTGGAGAACTTCTCTCAAATGTTCCCAAATCACTTGGGGATCTAGGATTTGGTGTAGAGGATTGAAAGAGAGAGTGTGAAAAGTGTTCTTGGAAAGCTCAAAGTGAATGGTCAACCTTATCCCGTGCGAGAAAAGGGGCTATATATAGTGTGAGCACAAATATGGCCGTTGTAGCGTAAGTGAATGAGATAGCCGGACATCCGGGCAAGGGACCGGACATCCGGCCTGGCAATGCACGAGGAACAGAAACAGAACAGAAAACAGAGGGGCCGGACATCCGGGGGCCAAGCCCGGACATCCGGCATATCAGGAGAGCCCGGATATCCGGTAGATGGCCGGACATCCGGCGCGATCACTAGAAGGTTACAGAACCTCAGCAGTACACGGGTAGTAGAGGCCGGACATCTGGGATGGGGCTCGGACATCCCGCGAATCAGGAAGGCCCGGACATCCGGGGTATAACCCGGACATCCGGCGTGCAGCACAGCACAAAAGCGCTCTCGGATGGCTAGGCTAGGATATCCGGCAGGTAGGCCGGATATCTGGAGTGAGGCCCGGACATCCGGCAGCCAAGAGGCAAAAACCTGAAGGTTTTATCATGTGCATGTATGGCAAGGAGGTTTGTGACAAGAGCAAGCCTTTAACTAACCCTATCGATCCCCTCTTAATAGTGTGAGATCCTATACCCAAGAAAACAAATATGAAATCATTTTTTATGCTTCATCCTTGAATAAAATCACTTTGTATGCTCTTGATCCACACACTTCGATGAACCGGGAACTAACGCCTGAAACTTACTTGACAACCATTGTTAGTCCTTACATGTATATTGTCATCAACATCAAAACATGATGTAAGGGCATGATTGCGCTTTCACCAAGGTAAACACTTGGACAACCAACATAGAAAAGAATATTCAAACAGAGTCATTTGTCAGCATACATAATGGTGCTTACTTGTGCTCGGGTTCATCCTGCATAAACGAGCGTAGCGCTTCAACAGCCAAGGAGACCGACAGGAACAACATGAAGAGCTATCTTCTACATAAACAATCATATGGAGGCGGTCAAAACGTTTGCACAGAAAAAAGCAATGAAACCAAATAGTAGTACTCTGAAGGGAAGGGAGAGGGAGGTGCTACCCAAGCAAAGGGAAGGGCACACAGGATGCAGGGACCTTTGTGCAGTACATCATAGTGGCCGTGCTCGAGCTCAACTCCTCTACGTCTTCCGCGTCGTCTTCATCCTCGCCTGTTGTGTGGAATCAAAAAAATCGCAAATCAATCACACACAAATCAACGAGAAGAATCGGAATAGGAAGCATGAGAGGTGGATTAAACCTTGGGAGTCGAGGTCGCGGCGGCTGTCGGGAGTTGGGCACCATGGCCAGTCACGGAAGAAGGTGAGCATGGATCCAGTGACTGCATCCTTGGAGGTTAGGAAAGCGGAGGAGCACGGGCGTCCATCGTTGCCGCACCCGTCCCGACAGGCGGCTGTAGGGTGAGCGACTCTGCTCGCGGATCTGCTGGCCTCGACGCCAGAGGATACTGTGATGCGCCTCCCGCCTCCGATACAGAGTTTGGTCATCATGGGCGCGAGCTAGGGTTTCAGACGCGAGGAGGAAAGGTGTGGGGGTCGGAGGTCCCGGAGAGGAGGAGGAGGCAGGCGGAGAGGAGGCGGATATGAGCAAGGACTGTGGAGGGAGCTGTGTGATTTTTCTTCCCACTCTCTCCTGCAGTGCCTGGTCCACAGCGGTGGATCGCTCCCCGCCGCCCTTTGTCTTCAGGTTGCCGCCGCGTCCGCACGCCTCGGATCTGGCAGAATCCCCTACTCCTCCATCTCCAGCAAGAAGACCCAGCGGCAACTAATGAGGGAGAAGGGCGAACTGCTGCATCGTGAGGATGCAGCCGGAGGAGGAAGGGAAACAGGCGGACGAGGGAAGGAGAAGACGTGCCTGTGAAGGAAGAGGGGAAGAGGAGATGTATGTGCGAAGGAAAATGGGAGGACGAAGGACGGAAGGAGTGACCGAGGCATAGATTTTGTCTCCTCAGAAACAGTATCTCGCACGGGTCCAGCGCTGGCGTGCCATGTGCGAGCAGACGCCCCTTGCGACGCGTAATGGGTTTGATGGTAACAAAAACTAAAGGTAAAACATTAATTGTTGACACCATTGCATGTTTCCAGCATCTCACTCCACTGAACAGCCAAGTATCCCACAAGCATCTACGAAATTGAGGACAAGAACCTCTAGCATTCTTTATAAAAGTCAAGTTTAAACGGCTCTCAAACCTAGAAGAAAACACTTCCTGCCATACCACTAATTCTCCTAGAATCTGGTTTCTGCACGAAACATATCTTGCTAAAGAACAAAAAAAAAATTTGATCTAGCATCACAAAAAACGGCACTTTTCATCTTAACTAAGTTATCTCTAGTCCCATCAAAGTCATCTAACTAAGTTATCATTAGTTTCCTCCTCGGCTTTAGTTGGTTTTTCATAAAACCAATGGCTATTTTTCTGGATCTAGATATTTTAAAGCTTATTTGAAAATAAAATATGTTTTAGATAACTTTTCATTATTTTTTTATAAAAAGTTCAATGTATATTACAAAAAATTCACCATTTTGAAAATGTTCAATGTATATTAAAATAAGTTATCATATATAATACAATTTCAATATATATGTAAAATGTTCATCATATGATAAAAAAATTGGTGTGTATTCAATTTTTTTAACCATATACTCCAAAAACTTCAGCATGTATTTTAAAAATGAACACCATATACTAGAAAACGCATTCACCATATATTGCAAAAACTATAAAAAATAAAACATTAAAAAATAAAAACCATACAAACTAGAACAAAAACCAACTCCGAAAAGAAAGAGGAAAAATAAAACAAAAAACCACACACAGAAAAAATTCCGCAGGCCGGAGACATGTGGCTGCACTAGGCTCGCAGGCCGACATTTCCACTGGACGCAAAAGATTTGGACCAAAATATGTTGTATCTGTTTCGGCCGCACAAGGGCTAGTAGCTCAGCCCAAACCATGACGGTCAGGCCGGGCCAGGCACCCACCTCTGATCGGGAGCGCCTATTCGGCGCCTTCAGCACCGCTTGCGGCAGCGCCTGCTGGGCCAGCCCACAAACGCGCACGCAGAGAAAATTGTATTTTTACCCGAAAAACATCCAAGAAAGAGGAAAAATAAAACAAAAAACCACACACAGAAAAAATTCCGCAGGCCAGGGACACGTGGCTGCACTAGGCTCGCAGGCCGACATTTCCGCTGGACGTAAAAGATTTGGACCAAAATATGTTGTATCTGTTTCGGCCGCACAAGGCCTAGTAGCTCAGCCCAAACCATGACGGTCGGGCCGGGCCAGGAACCCACCTCTGATCGGGAGCGCCTATTCGGTGCCTTCAGCGCCGCTTGCGGCAGCGCCTGCTCGGCCGGCCCACAAACGCGCACGCAGAGAAAATTGTATTTTTACGCGAAAAACATCCAAAAAAGAGGCTCCCTGAGAATCGAATTCACACCCACACGCTGGTCTTCAAGGTTGGCCAACCGGTACACCTAGTTGCTGCTACTGAATCATTTCAGCGTGTGTTGATTTAAGAACCAATGTAGCAGCGCTACTTATTGTACAGCCCCTCACTTAGATTTTGACTTATTTGAAAACATTAATGAAAATGTTAATGTATGGAAAAATGTGAACAAATTTGGAAAGTTGAAGAACATGCATAAAAAAGTTGGCCAATGTAAAAAAGGTTCATATATTCAAAAAAGCCCACAAATTCAAAAATAAAAGTTCATGAAATGGAAAAAAAGTGCACTAATTTTAAAAAAACAGATCACAACAATGGAAAACAACCATGAGTTTGAAAAAGGTTCATCGAATTTGAAAAAAAGTTGATTGAATTTGGAAAAAGTTCATCAAGTTTCAAAAAAATTCATCAACTTTTCAAAAAAGTTCATCGAATCTCGAAAAATAGTTCATCGAATTTCAAAAAAGTTTATCAACTTTTCAAAAAAGTTGACCGGATTTGAAAAATAGTTCACCAAATTTGAAAAAAAGTTCATCAAATTTGAAAAAAAAATCAATTTAGGAAAAAGGTTCACAAATTTTAAAAAACGTTCATTAAAGAAAACAAAAATAATTAACAGAAAAGGATAAGAAAAAAGAAAAACGAATGGAAGTAAAGAAGAAATGAAAAAGAGTACAACGGTACAACAACTCTAGCATAGCCTGGAGGTTTGAACGAAGGGTTTGCCTCGGATATATTGTGGGTTCGAATCCCCGTTGCGCCATGTTTTTTGCGATTCTAAAATACTAGATGGGCCGGCCCAGCGCGCCCATTTGCAGAATGCACATTAACGGGCGCCTGCAGCGCCAAATAGAAAACGACCCTCTGATCAGCATAGTGGCCAGTCTAATTTGGGCGGTTTTGTTCATTTTAGTCGGGCTAGGATGCTACTGGTACAAGAGTCTGAGCAGACCACTTCAGAGCAGTATTTTTGGTTCAAAATGGCTAATTCAGAAGTTTTCAAATGTGCAGATTTTAAAAATGTTCCGGATTCTAAAAATTGTTCTTGAACTTTAAAGATATATACTAACTGAAATATGTTCACAAACTTCTAAAAATGTTCCATAATTTTAAAATATCCACAAATTTAAAGAGAGGTTTCTGATTTTTACAATATTCAGGAATCTATAAAAATTATTTGAAATTTAGATTTTTTTGATTTTTAAATATGATCAATTTTTTAAAAATATTCTCACAGATTATGGAAAATCTTAATGAATTTTCATTAAAGCGTTCAAGAAAATATAAATTTAGGAAAAATGCATTCTTGAATTAAAGAAAAATGTGCATACATTTTCAAAATAAGAAGCCTGGAAAATGATAGAATGGGAAATTTTAAAATTAGAAAAAGAAAAGGTAAAACCGGAAATAGTAAAAAGAACTAAGACAAAAGGATGGGAGCTCGCGCGGTGCCCACATAGGGCCGAACACTTACCACTAGCACGGGATCCCGGAGAAGCCCATCGTATGCGTCGAATTGGAAGCATCATGCAACAAGTTATAAAAAAACTTATCTAGAAAAATATAAACCTCCCGTGCAAGAACCACACCGTCTACAATTCCCATCCTCACTCCCATTCACGCGGCCTGCCGCAAGTTTTCAATGTCTTTTGTGGCAGCTATATTGGCGTAACCATCCATTAAGAAACAGTATAATGGATTGAGCTACGGCTGCTCACAACGTTTTGACGTCCGTAACCGTCAGATTAGATCGAACAGTTGTCCTCGATCAGTTTGGTGTTTCTAGGGCCGCTGCTCCACACACTTACCTAGGCCTATTATGGTTAATTGGGCTTGAAATAAAAGATGGGCCGGGCCTAGGATGGTGGTACACAACGGGAGAACCAAGTCTTCCTTGCGAGCCTCTTTATTTCTGGCCCCTTCACACATACGAGAGATTCTTCGGTCGGCTGGCCACATTCTCATGATGATACATTTGTTTCCGTAAAAAAATGATGATAAATTTGTTCTTGGATACTACATGTAGCCTGATGCGAGTACTCATGTTCCTCTCTACTTCTCACACGTCACGACACAGATTCATGAGGTACTACACAACCAACTCTTGATGCTTTCTTGGCCACCACCGGTAGAACCAAATACCTGCCGGTATTTTACATTTTTGATAAGATTTGCTCAAATTCAACAACAAAAATATCCATTTAAAAAATATATTATTTTTGAATGATTTTGTGTTCAAAATAACTGGAAGTTCTCTGAGGTTACTTTTTTTTTACTAAAAACCCGCAATTCGGGAGCTATAGAAAAAGAACAGGAATATATGTTCTATATATGCAAGTCCAACTCTCCCAGGTATTGTTAGGTTTTTCTCTCTAGAGAGAAGGGTGTGGCAACGCGCGTCAAGATGTTATTTTTGTAAGTTGTATGTGAAGAAGTTGGAAGAGTTCATTTTAGCCAGCTTTTGCACATATTATGACTTACTTTTGTACTGACTCTATAATCTTAAATTAGATGCATGGTACTTTCGAATAGTCATATATCTACATTTTCTCATATATATATATATATATATATATATATATATATATATATATATATATATGTATATATATATATTTCTATTATTCTTTCATTTAGATGTCTTATTCTTCCGTAAAAATGTCTCTAAGATCAAAGGGCGCGGCAACGCGCGCCTTTATGGTCTAGTAAAGAAGAAGATAATCCACATGTTGCCGCGGGATGATAGGCTAAAAACATGGAAAATTAGGTTGATGACATGCAGGGCCGAGCCGGCAAAATTGGAGGCCCTGTGCGAAATTCTAAAATGGGCCTTATTTCACTAAAAATCACTACATAAACAGAAGTATAATAACATAAAGATTATAATATCTTACATAACAATTGGAAATATCGTTCTAAAAAAACAATTGGAAATCACTACTAAATTCCGCAGATAGCCCTAGGGCCTCATACCCTAAGCAAATGGGTAAAAACGCTAGGGAAAACTCCCTAGGGCTCCAATGGTGGGGGAATCTTAGTTTCCCTAGGGTGAGGGAAGAATACCGTAGGTATAGTTTTTTCTCCCTTGGGTTTTGAACTCTAGGGAAACAGGCGACGGGTGGGCTAGCATGCTGACATGTAAAGTTGATATCCTTTGGGTTAGTTTCACTCCCTAGGGAAATATCCTGTAACGGCAGCTGCTGTTAGTCCACTTTACACCCCTTGGGTTTACAAACCCTAAGGAATCATTATTTCAAAATATTGCATTATTGGGTCAAATTAATATTGTTTTGTAGAAATTAAAATATTAAAAATAATTGCATATAATCACTCCAAAAATTAGAAAGCAATCACATAAACTATATATTTCAGCCACCATCATTATACATGGCAACATCAAAGAGTTCACACAATAGTACCACTCCTTACCAAAGATGGCATCTAGCTCAGTACCTAGAACTCACAAAATGTCATCTACCTAGGATTGCCAATTAATAGCCTGGGATACATACACCATGCATCATATAAGTCACTGATCCAAAACATCACAACCATAACCAAGTGCATGGCCAAAAGGATAATTGTCCATTTGCTTCCAGTTAATCAACAAAAAAAGTTCAAACCACTTCCTTCACCATGATGAGAGGTATCTCAAAATGTAGGTAAATCATCACCAGGTGGGGGGAAAGTTCCAGAAACAACACCATTCGCATCATTACCATTTGCATCAAAGAAGCCGCCAAACATTCCATCTTCCGCTCCACGCAATGTATTATCTATAATTTCAACATCATCTGTTGATTCGCCGGTGGAGGGCTGCACAAATGTCATTATTAGTATTCTGGGAAAATTTCAATTGTATTTTCCTAACCAACTAAAAAATAAAATGGAAATACCAATTCAACCACTATTTGGCAAAAAAAGGAACCAAAATAACAAATGCCCAGGAAATTATGAAATTTTGACAGAAGGACAACCATATGATGCCTAGTATTCTGGGAAATTCTCAATCATATTTGCCAAACCGATTAAAAAGTAAAATTAAAATACCAATTCAGGCACTATTTGGCCAAAAATTTGAAACAAAAAACAAAGTGCAACCATATGTCGACCACTATTCTGGGAATTTTCACTCAGTGTTGCACATTTGCTGATATACTCACAACATATTCCTTTTCTGTTCTCATTTAGCCTATTTGGTGCTATAGAATTTAAAAAAACATAGGTACATACCATTTCTGGAGAAAAGATCGGAGACGAAGTGGTTAAAGTTGGAAAAGCTGGAGGCGGGGGTATAACAATGCATGGAATCTCAGGCCCTGGAATTCCTTGAAGGGATGCGATGGTCTGAAATTTTTTAGACAAATGAGAAAGTTATGTCAAGTGGCTACAATAGAAAGAAAATGGCTGCACAAAATAAATATACACACCATTAGAAACTTGTGCACACCACCGAGGCTACTCTCCACTGTAGTCTGCACAGATTTCCCCCAATCAACCATACTTTGTGCATGTCTTTTCATTAACTCGTTATGTTGGGCAATCCTTTTATCATGTTCTAGTCGTTGGCGCTTTGACGAAGACGAAGAGCGTTTGATCTGCACCTCCCTAAGAGCCTCTTACCCTCCACAACACCATTCAATAGTGGCCACTTTCCGTGCGGCTTCCCACCACCAGCTTCACAAAGGGCTTGTGGTTCAACAGAAGAATGCTTCCAATCATAGTCCTCACCATGCATGCTTACAACCTTCTCTTTGTACAAATCCTTTAGATGGCAAACAATAATGCAAAGATGATCCAACTCTTGCTTCATATGGGAGGTGCACCATTAGATGCTCCATTGAATCGAAAAATCCAGGTGGGAAAATCTTCTCAAGCTTGCATAATAAAACTGCAATGTTCTCTTCCCATTGAAGCATCTTCTCAGGATCAACTTCTTTCCCACAAAGTGATCTGTAGAAGAAGCTTAATTCAGCCAACACATTCCACACATCCTCATCAATGAAGCCCCGGAGCATTGCTGGTAACAAACGTTCCATTAGAATGTGGAAGTCATGGCTTTTTAGTCCATTTATCTTCAGCTGGTCTAAACTAACCCCTCGCCTCAAGTTGGCTGCATATCCATCTGGGAATTTCAGATCCAGGAACCACTTCATGATCTCCCTTACTTGAGCTCTTGTCAAACAATATGGTGCCCTCGGCTTCTCCCACTTGTCATTTGGCTTTGGGACAAGGTTTAGCCTTTTTCTTTTACACAACAATGCTTGGTCGAGACGAGCTTTGGTGTTGTCCTTTGTCTTCTCGTTGTCAAGAACTGTGTTCCAAATTGCTTCAGCAACATTTTTTTCATTGTGCATGACATCAATGTTATGCCTTATCAGAAGTTTCTTGAAGTATGGCAGTTCCCACAAGACAGGAATATGTGTCCAGTTGTGTGTTGTTCCATATCCTTCAAATGACTGCGACTTCAAGTGGTTAATTCTTGCATCTACCTCCTCTCCGGTTAACCGACGAGGTGGTGGCTCAAGCACCTTAGTTCGCTTTATAAATGCATTTTCTTGCATTCGGAAAGGGTGATCAGGAGGCAGAAAACGACGATGACAGTCAAACCAACTATACTTATGTCCATTAGGTAACCATGTTGTATCGACATCATCCATGCATACTGCACAAGCCATCCCGCCATGTGTACACCATCCAGCAAACATGCCATAAGCAGGATAGTCATGCACTGAGAAAAGGTAAGCAGCCTTCATACAGAATGGTTCCTTTGTTACACTGTCATAAGTATCTACACCAGCCCATAACTGCAACAGTTCGTCAACAAGAGGACGCATGGATACATTGATATTCTTACCCGGATGCTGTGGACCAGGGATTACCATAGTAAGGAAAATATTCTCCTCACTCATACACAGTGCGGGTGGGAGGTTCAACGGACTTACAAACACCGGCCAGCATGAATATTGTGATCCTCCAAACTTAAAAGGATTGAAACCATCAGTAGCTATTACAAGCCTCACATTTCTTGCATCTTTTGCAAACTCTGGAAACTCCCTATCAAAGTCCTTCCAAGCTTCAGCTTCAGATGGGTGGCCAATTGTTCCTGCTGGGTCTGAGCGTTCTCCTTCTTTGTGCCACCGCATGTGCTTCGCAAGCTCAGCCGACATATACATCCTCTGCAACCTTGCTGTGATAGGAAGGTAATGCATCACTTTGCGAGGTATGCGGCTATGTTTTATTTCTGAGCTTTCCCCCTCAACAACTTCATACCAACTTTCTCCGCAAATATCACACTTCTCTTTCTTCTCATCTTGCTTGTAGTATAACATGCAATTATTGGTGCACACGTCAATCTTCACATATGGCATCTTAAGGACACCCAACCTATTCTTGCACTCATAAAAGCTTGAAGGCATTTTATGCCCCTTTGGCAACACGTCCCCAAGTAGGCCTAGGATGCTATTCACACAATCTGCTGGTAAATTATGTTGTGATTTTATTCCCATTAGACGTGTGACAGCAGCTAGGCGAGAGACTTGAGTGTGATCATGAGTAACCTCCTCTGCAGTAGACAACATCTTGTAGAACTCCTTGGCATATGCTGTTGGCTCGCTCTCCACATCATCAAAATGTGTTTCAGCCCCAATAATGTCAGCCAGCATATCAACTAGCGGTTCATTACTAGTGTGAGTATCCTCTTCCATTCTGGTTGTACCAACTATTGGACGCTCGCCGTGCGATGTCCATCTGGTGTAATTTGGCATGAAACCATACTGACAAAGGTGCACTCTGACTAGTTGTTTCTTCCGCCTGACTCCATTACGACACTTTGTGCATGGGCACTTCACACCAAACCGGTCAGCATTAGGCATAATCTGAAAAGCATGGTCAAGAAAAGCTGTTGTGTTGCGCACCCATTCTTCAGAATGGTGCCCCTGTTCATTCCACCCACTATACATCCAACTACGCTGTTCTTCTAGAGACATGGTTGAATAACTGGAAAAACTGGCAGCAGAGTGCAGGCGTCAAAGGACCAAAAACCTTCGTTTTATTACATTAGAGAAGGTTAAAGCAATTGTTTTCGACATAAATATGTTAAGCACATATCAGATCTGAGTACTCTGCACATGCTATCAAATTAGCCTATATTTATATCTACCAATAGGTTCA
This sequence comes from Triticum urartu, assembly GCF_003073215.2. NCBI lineage: Eukaryota > Viridiplantae > Streptophyta > Magnoliopsida > Poales > Poaceae > Triticum > Triticum urartu. The sequence continues at coordinate 56,087,915 of NC_053028.1, forward strand.
CTTTCCCTTATTTAACTATATGCAAAGGTGCAAATCTTCATTTTTCTTAATCACAACACAGATAGACAATTTATTATCCACAAAATTGCAATCTGAGCCCTAAACTGTATATATAGACGCATATAGAAAGTGAGGGAACATGGGCATGTGAGCTCACCTAACTGAACCTTGGTTCTGATTTCTGAACTTGAAGCACGCGTCTACAGCTGAGGCGGGTTGGTCTTGGTCGAGGAGGCAGGGTAGAATCCGTCCAGGGTGGCAAGGTCGGGCGAGGGTCGCGGCGACGGAGCCCTCCGCCTCCTCCGTCCGAAGCTGTCGAGGGAGGCAGGTCCGTCAAGGCCCCCGCCGCCGCCGACGGCCGCGGCGGCGGCAGCCGCGAGAGGTCAAGTCTGCAACGGCGGCAGCGGCGCCCTACTGCAGTGGCGATGGCTTGAGCAGGGCACCGGCAGCAGGACGATGGATGAGCTGCGCCGCCGCTGGTTTGGGTCAGTGTGGCGGCGCTCTCGGCACAGCGGTGGGATTTGGGGGAAGTGTACAGCGGTGGGGGGATTTGGGGGAAACCCTTGGCGCGTGTATAGGGGAAATTTTGGCGCGTGTACAGAGAAGGATTGGCGCGTACAACAAATTATGCGCGCGCTCGCTAAAAAAAAAATCTGACGGGCTCAATACGCGTGTAATACGACCAAATCTGCGCGCATGTACACTAATTTTGGCCGTACTGAATTAGCATCTGCATTTTGGCCCTACTTAACTACTTTAAGCTATTTTTAATATCTAATCTTTAAGAAATTATGCACTTATTTTCACTATTATATGTATATCTTTCCATCAAGTGTGTACAAAATAGATTGAAGAACTTATATTTTTCCCAAAGAGTGATCGATCAACCTATATTTCGCGTTATTTTCGCATGTATTTTTTTCATGTAGATTATTATATATATTTTTTGCGTGTATATTTAAAATATAACTCTTATGTATAAAACATATTTTGTAAATCAAGTGTGTGCAGATCTCCCTAGAGTTAAGACCAGAACCCTGGGGGTAGTTTACGGTGTTAGCAAGGGAACCGTGTGAAACGTTAGTGTTGTGGGCTCTTTCCCTATGGTTTCATTTTTTGACCATAGGCATAGACCTTTCCTAAGGGTTCAGAAAGTAACCCCTAAGGAACGTTGCCAACGTGGCTTTAGTATGGACCCACACGGTGAATATCCTTTGGGTCTCACAGCTAACCCTAAGGAAACAATACAATCCCTTGGGTTGTCAGTCCGCACCCTAGCAAAACTTTGTGTCCTCAGGGTGCCCTTTCTAACTCTAAGGAATCATTTCAGCCCTAGGGCTATCTGCAGATTTTAGTAGTGAATATCAAGAATCATACCTATTCTTGGTTGTATAGTCTTTACTTAAACAACATCATTCTTTTAGTATTCTTCTCAATAATACACTTAATAATAGTTCAAAAGAATAAACTACAAGATTTTAGCAGAAGTAAATAGTGGGCTTAAATCAGAACTCAAATTCAAGGGCTCACGGGGTCACCGGTCATTGACGCGATGACGCTTGAACATCGAAGATCGAGAGATAGCCTCAATTTTCCTTGCCTTTAGGCGAATAAGGTCCTCCATGTCGGTTGTCGTTCGGCCGCTCCTGGTCCTGCCCTCGGTCCTCCAGACTCCTAAAAATGACTTGCCGTGTTGGAACGGAACCGCTCGTCTCAACCAGGGATTCGTGAGAAGGAAGGAGGACTGGAACCTAGTGGAACCCTAACCTGTCGGCTGCCGCCGTGCCGTGTCGATGGCCGCCAGACAAAAGAAGGAAGAGGCGCCTCGTCGCTTCACTTGTTTCGATCGATCGCTAGACGAGGCATACATCCCGATCGGAACAGGGCCAAATGGAAGACAGAAGAGGCCCATCTACACAGGTTAAAAGGGGCCCAGATGGAAGAGATAAGAAGCCAGGCAACATGGGCCCAGATACTATTTAGAGGAGTACCGCTGCATACAAAATGTGAGGCCCCTGAAAACGGGGGGGCCCTGTCCGGGCGCATAGGTTGCACCCCCCTGGGCTCGGGCCTGATGACATGAATAACTATGGCAATTAATTTGCATGAATTGTTGATGTGAAACGGGTTGCATGCATGGGAAAAATAGTTAGTGGGAACGGAGATTAATGACGTGACAGACAAGCATGGTTTGTTGACGTGAAAGCGCCGCCGCATACTTAGGCTGGTCATAGTGGGGGTAACTTAGCTAATAACTTAACACATCCCAAGGCAATTTTGCTTATGTGGCAAGTATTTAATGAGGAAAGAGATGCTTGGAGTAACATAATATGTTACTGTAACATAGCGTTTCCCGAGATAAAATGAGTCTATAAGGCAATAAATGAAACAAACTATGACACTAGTATTAAGATACTTTGCACTATAGGGGTAGTAACTTAGACTAATGTCATGCATATGACACTAGTCTAAGTTACTCCCCACTGGTCATAGTGGGGAGTAACTTAGCTAGTAACGTAATACATCCCAAAACATGCTTGCTTATGTGGCACCTAATTAATGAGGAGAGAGGTGTTTGAAGTAACATATTATGTTACCATCACATAGCGCTTCCCAAGAAATGTTGAGTCTATAAACTAATAAATGCAACTATATATGATACTACTTATATAACACTTTGCACTATGAAGATAATAACATAGACTAGTGTCATATGTATGACACTAGTCTAAGTTATTCCCCACTATGACCAGCCTTAGACTGCTCACAGTGAGGAGTAACATAAAGTAGTAACTTGCCGATGTTACTAGTCTATGTTACTACCTCCATAATGGGTAGTAACATATGAGTGGTATCATGAAAGAGTTCATTTATTAGGCTATAGACTCATTATGTCTTGAAACGTGTGATGTTACAGTAACTAGCTAAGTTACTACGAACCCCTCTCTCCTCATTAATTAGCTGCCACATAAGTAATCTTGTATTGAAATGTGTGATGTTACTAGTTAAGTTACTTCCATTATGGATTGCAACTATTTTAGAATAGAAGATTATGCAATGTGTATGTCGGACAAAATGGACTAGTACACCCTTGTGACGAAGTTGTGCAAGAAAACACACATGAGGTATTTGAGAAAGCGGCTAAAACGAAATCTCCCCCGTGATGAAAGTTTGGCCAACCATGCATGATTATGGTGTTGAACAAAATACATGCTTATTACGGAGTACATCTAAAAAAATATACGTTGCTTATTAAGAGACTGTAGCATATGGTATGATGTGGCTGCTGCTTCACTGCACGGCTGCGACGACCGAGTCACTCACTGCCGCTTCACTGCACCGCTGCTACCTTGACAATGAACGACTTGTACCTCTCCTTGTTTTTGGCGAAGTAGGCGACGAGCTCGTCCCTGTCCGGCAGGCACCGCCTGACGACCTCGTCGGAGGTGTACTCCTTGGCCCACCGGCGCAGAGCAGGGTACTCGCCATCCTTCATCACGCGCACCCCGGTGACCTCCTCCAGCACGCCGAGCCAGTGAGCCAGCGTGCATGCGGCAAGGTCAACGAAGCCGAGCGCGTCACCCCCGAAGAACCTCTTCCCGTCGAGCTGCGCATCCAGGACCTCCAGGCTCTCCTTGGTCTCCCTCGCCAGCCACGCCTGCTCCTCGCCGTTCGTCCACATCGCCCGCCACAGCGGCTTCAAGCACTTGTTGGCGATGAAGTCGGCCCACAAGCGGGCCGTGGCGCGGTCATAGGGGTCCGCCGGGAGGAGCCGGGGCGTTGTCCCGTCATGGTCGTGGAAGGCCTCGTCGACGTACTCGACGATGAGGAGGGGACTCGCAGACGGCGCGGTCGCCATGGAGGAGGACGGGGACCGACTGGTGGATGGGGTTGTGGGTGAGCAGCAGGTCGCTCTGGTTGGTCAGGTCCTCCACGAGCAGCTCGTATGGCACCCCCTTGAGCGTGAGCGCCACCTCCACGCGGTGCGCGAACGGACTGCCGAACGCCGTGATGAGCTTCACCGGCGCTTGCCCCGGAGCCTGTGCTGGCTGCTGCGACATCCTGAGCTAAGTCAAATTCGCTGTGTCGAGAATGAGATAGATCGATCGCCGTAGGTTTTTGTTTCTTGGTGTCTGCTAGCTGTTGTATTTATATGGCTGAGGAAGAGTGGTGGTTGTGCATGGTCAGGTCAGAGATGGCGGGCTGCACGCCTCTTCGACAAGGAAAGGATATGTCGGTATCTTATCCTTTTCACACCACTTGGACTGACACTGCTGAGATTCAAACGGAAGCAACGACGGATGTTTGCCATTTAGAAGTAGCTGGTTGTTGGATGGATCAAGTGAGAACTTGAGAAGCTTCGTGAGAGATGGGAGACTATTACACGTGCAGTAGAATCGACTGGTACAGCTCAAGTGAGATAGAAGCAATGCAGCATTTGATTTACGTAACCTATCAGATCGATAAGATGAGCTGGTCAGGCGGATAACCCCTAACGTAATATAGCACAGTAGTAAACAGCATGTATCCATCCATGATGCGTTTCATAAGCAATGACTTCATCATCAGCTAGGTTGGCTAAATCATGGGCAACAAGCCAACAACACAGTTAGTCTCTTTAGGAGTAATGCTCAAAAATAATATGCAGGGCAAGCAAGGTGATATATATCATCAAAAACTGTCGTCGAAAGACTAAAAGAGCGACCTTCTTTCCTCATTATCTCTATCACCTCGATGTTCTTGAAGTTCACTTCTATACGGTTACACCGGATGATAGTTGGTGCGCCTGACCGTTTTTCTTTTTGTAGTGTGCTTTTTTGGTGTTGGGCAGGGTGCCCTATTGGCAAGCTGAGTTTTGTTTGTCTCTTCAAGTTTCTTTTTCTGGGCTGCCCTCCATAACACGCGCGTCGTTTTTTTAGGAAAGGACGATTATCCCGACCTCTGCATCAGAATGATGCATGCAGCGCTTTTATTAATCAAAGTACCCGACAAGTCTATAATCTAGAACAAGCTCACTCGGAAATTGAAAAAGTAAAAAAGTAAGTAAAATATGCCACAGCCAGGCGAAAACATGTCTAGATGACTAAACCCATATTCTATTACTGGACCGCCATACAAACGGGTTGTAGATATCCCGAGCTAACATACGCCATTGAAATCTATAAACTAGACTCAGAAAAAAAAATCTATAAACTGTATTTTGTTTTCAAATTATTTCAGTCAACACTAATCTTTTCGGTCGGTTGAATTTTTTTGGTTGTTCCAGTCAATAATAGAATAGCCATTGGCATGGCCATTATATCTTTTCCGTTATTGTGCTTTTATGGGACATGGGGTATGTGAGCTCGAGTTCACATGATCTCTGATGAAAAGTAACATCCAGAAAAATAGTAAAAAAATCAAAATTTTCTGATTTTTTGGTAATAAACATTTATGTGTTCTCTACATGCGTGCACATTTTCATGACGAACTCACATTTGTGGAGGTGTGGGCGAAAAAACAAAATTGATGCATCAATTTATGAAGGTGTGGGCAAAAAAACAAAATCAATGCTCCAAAAAAAATTGGAGCATCAGTTTTTTATTTTTGGTACACACCTCCAGAAATGTGATTCCATTGCAAAAATTTGCATGCGTGTAGAAATAGCATAATTTTTTTGCCAAAAAATTAGATTTTCTGCTCATCCGAGATCATGTGAGCCCGGGCTCACAATAGCAGTTTCACCTTTTAGGATGCTTCTCGTCCTTGTTTTTCACTGCCACGTGTAGATGATAATTTTCATTTAGATTTTCAGTTCTTTTTTGGGTTATTATTGTCGATGACGCTTCAAAATTCATGCAATGCTGCTTGTCTTCCATTTAATCGGCCGATTTAAGGCATGGTTGGCATTTTTTGGTTTTTCTTTCTTTTGGTAGGGACTTGTTATGGGCTAGGTGCCCAGAGGGTTTTTTTTCTTTCTCTTTAGGAATTTCTGGTTTTATTTATTTATGAATCTATTTTCTATTTTTATTTTATGTGATTTTAGCATTTTTCATCTATGTTCCTTGTGACCTAGATATTATTTTGCATTTGTATTATCACCTTTTCTTGTTTTCATTTTTATTTTTCCTTTTTATTGCAATTTTAAAGCTTTTTCTTGCTAACAACACGGTTGTCACTATTTTTTGTGTGTTTTAGTTATGAAGAATAAATTTATATTTTGAAATTTTGAAAATAATGTCATCCGGCTACATAATCGTCCCCGATTGCAACCACATGTCTTTAATGTTACTATAACTCACTAGTGTTTTGCCGGGGTAAGGCCAGTTGCATATGTGTCATTAGACATGCAATTGCAAGCGTCGCACTTGGGTGCAACTCTGGTATTTTGTTAGATCGCAATTGCATGTCTGTCACTAGGCACGCAATGATAAGTGTCGCCTCCGACTGCAATGACTCGTCTTCAACGCGACTACAACTCTATGGTGTTTTGTCGGGGGCAGAGGGTAGTTGCATGTCTGTCACTAGGCACGCAATGATAAGTGGCGCCTGATACGTCTCCAACGTATCTATAATTTTTTATTGCTTCATGCAATATTATATTCTGTTTTGGATGATTAATGGGCTTTGTTATACACTTTTATCTTATTTTTGGGACTAACCTATTAACCGGAGGCCCGGCCCAGAATTGTTGTTTTTTGGCTATTTCAGGGTATCGCAGAAAAAGAATATCAAACGGAGTCCAAACGGAATGAAACTTTGGGAACGTGATTTTCGGAACAAACGTGATCCAGAGGACTTGGACCCTACGTCAAGACATCAACCAGGAGGGCACGAGGTAGGGGGCGCGCCTACCAGCCCCCCCAGGCGCGCCCTCCACCCTCATGGGCCCACGTTGCTCCACTGACGTACTTCTTCCACCTATATATACCTACGTACCCCCTGTCGTGGTTCTAAGTCTGACAGTAATGTAGGGGGGTAAGTATGGAGAGGCGAGATCTTAGCTATGGAGAAGTTGTAAGAACGCAAGGTTTACGAGTTCAGGCCCTTCTCGGAGGAAGTAAAAGCCCTACGTCTCGGAGCCCGGAGGCGGTCGACTGGATTATGTGAGTATGAGTTACAGAGGTGCGAACCCTTGTCTCGGAGGAGGGGGGTGGCTTATATAGAGTGCGCCAGGACCCCGGCCAGCCTACGTTACGAAGGGTTCAATGTACATTAAGGCAGGGCGTTACTGATAACACTAGTAATAAAGTGCTATGATGACCATAAAAGCTACTTAATGACCGACCGTTAGCGTGCGGAGTGACTTTAGGTCTCCTGGCCGTCGAGTGGTTGGATCTTGGTCGAGTAATTGCTTCTTGGTCGAGTGTCTTCGAGTCTGTCGAGTGGAACACCTCCAAGTCGATTGAAAGGTGATTTATTCTAGAGGTGTCCTTGGGTAGGGCAGTTAGGACAGGTCCGTGACCCTACCCTAGGTACATAGCTTCATCATTAGCCCCCGAATGGATCGAGGTTTGAGTGGGGAAGGAGTTGAGGACTTCTCCGACTCGTTTTCCATGCCGTGAGCATATCTTGTTTCGGATCAACAGACCTGAGTGATGACAACAACTTCCTTTTCAGTCGCCTTGATCCATTCTTAATTCTTCGTCGAGTGAGTTTCTTTACTTGTAAGGCTCCGAGTGACGGTGCGGAGGAGATCTTTGGTCTGACAAGTTGTTTGCTGCCCGCGGATTTAGTGGGATCCAAATTTTGGGAAGCGCGCGGGACGGGTGTAACGCCCCGAGACCGATGTGCCAGGTGTCGTGCAGTTATTCGATGTTGTTGCGTTGTCATGTGCTTGCGTGTTGCATCATGTCACGTCATCATGTGCATTGCATCATGTCGTCATGTCATAATCTTTTGCATCTCAACTAAATAATTCGTATGGATCTTCGATCCATTTAAATCGAGGGAAGGATGCCTTCTCTTTATAACATATCCTCCCGATATTAGTGGAGCTACTATAATAAATATTCCATTCTTTTGGAATTAACCGGAACACACTTGCAAATCCCCACTCCCTTTCTACTTCAAGTTTGGTCCCCAAACTTTGCCAACATCTCTTTTCCCATTTATCGAGGCTCCTCCTAAATTCTCAACATTTTTGGAATCTTCTAAATCCTAGTCCTTGTGCAAACCTTTTTAATTAAATTCAAATGACTTTGAATTTAATTCTTGCAATCTTGCCCACTTCATTTTTCTCGGAACAAGTGCATTTTTGTGAGTCCGGGAAAATTATTCGCGTGTCCACCTTCTTCCCCTAACCTCCTCTTTCTTTTCTTTCTCTTTAATCGTTTTTCTGCAAAGAAAATAAGAGAAGGGAGAGAGTTGAGGCCCCAGTCCAGACCAGCTGGGCCTCCTCCGCGGCCCACCTAGGCCAGCCGGCCTCTTTTGCCCCTCCTTGGCTCTGCTGCCCCCCTCCTCTCTACTAGGCCTCCCTAGGCCCACTCTCGGCCGGCCTCTTTGGCCCAAGTCCTTCCGCAGCCCCGCTGCCTACCTAACCCTAGCTAGCCCCGATCCCCTGCCCTCTCCCTCTCGATCCCTCCTTGCGCCGCCAGGAGACAGCGGGCGATGCTGCCTCGCGCCCTCATCCCCTCTCTTCCCTCGTCTCCCTCCTCTCGCCGCAGAGCCCCTGCTCCCGATCCCCTCGATCTCCCTCTCCCGTCGACCCCTCCTCCACGCGCCATGGCCGCCTCCTCCTCTCGCTCTCACCAGGGGACCCGACCCCATTTCCCCTGTCATCGCCCCGCCTCGGCGCCGACGTCCTCCATGGCCGCGCCTAGCCGAGCTCGGGGCTCCGCCGCCCTGCAACCTCCGCGCCCGAGCTGCTCTGCTACTGCTCTCCTCCCTCGCCGCGTCGCCGAGGCCGCCGGGCACCACAGCGCCGCCACGGCCCTGCCGGTCCAGGGAACCGCGCCTCCGCCCCTGTCATGGCCTGCCGTCGTCGTCCTCTGCGCCCACCAGGAGCGCCCACACCAGCGCCGGCCTCGACCGCCTCCTCTGCTTCGCCTCCAGCTCCACCGCCCTCGTGTGCCTCTGCTGCGCCGGTCTGCAAGTCCGCCGCCGAGCTCCACCAGGCCCCCGCCGGCGACCTCGACTTTCAGGCCGTCGCCGACCTCCTGTCGTGGCCTCCTCCTCGCTTCAAGTCCACGCCGTCCGCGAGCGTCAGGAGCGTCCTCGCGTGATGACCGGAGCAGCGCCAAGTCGTGGCCTCTTTGCACTTATGATGTTTTGCGTGGACGCGTTCGAAACTGGATTTGGAACCTCAAGCGCCAAGTACCGTGAGCCCGAAGATCTGGGATGCACCAAGCCCCCTCGACGCCAAGTTCCCCTCCGAACGTGAACGACTACACCCGTGGATCCGACAAGTACCACGACGACGCATCATGTACCTCTACCCCGTCTTCGGAATCGCTAAGAACGTCAAGTACCCCTTCGAGATGACGAGATCGGCAAGTCCGAAGAACGCCAAGTACCCCTTCATGTCGGCAAGATCCGCAAATCGGACCCCGAACGATCGACGTCTTGTGGACCATGTACGACGACCGTCGCCGAAGACCCGTGTAACGTGAACGTGAACGACTACCGTCGCGAGTACCTCTACGTCGTCATGTACCCCTACTTCCACTACCATCGCGAGAACGACTACTTCCCCTACTTCCCACGACGACCCCGTGTACAACTAATTCCTCGTCGACACGTGTACCCCTACCGCCGAACTCGATCCGTTTCGATGATGCTCGCTTCAAAGGTATAACCCCGTGACGACCGCCGTGAACGAATGCATGTGTGATGTATGAAATGCTCGTATTAGCTCCGTGTCGGAGTTGTTCGGTGCACGTTGCCCCTCTTTTGCCTTGCCACCATCTTGTGGGAACCCGGTATCCGGGATCACCCCACCTTCTATCGCGTGTCACGCTCCCGCCGCACTTCCGTTTGCACCGGGATCTCAATCGAGTTACCGGAACCGATATGTTGCCGTGGCATCATTTTCGGATTCGTTGCCGTGGCACCCCTTTTCCCTTCCACCACAGTGACAATGCTTCATAATGCTCATGTCAACTCTTAATAAATATTGCATAACTTGTTCATGTCATCCGCATCATGATAACAACAATTAAAATTGATTAAATTGACGTTTGGTTAAATTTGCCCCTATGCCATGCTAAAATGATTTAATTCATAACTATTCAACCGTAGCTCCGAATTAAATAAACTTTATATGTAGATGGGGTAGAATTTTGCCTAGTTTATCATGGTGGCATCACTTTGCATGTTAAACAACTCTAAAATTGTGTTTAGGACAGATCGGGACCAAACCTAATATTTGCACATGAGGATTTTCCGGAATTGTTGTTCGTTGCTTCCGGCCTCATTTAAACTTGCCTAGATTAGATAGTTTTCATTTGCTTCTCCCTCTTGCCGTGTTTTAACAACATTTAATATTGTTGGGTACATAACCGAGATCGAACTAAATAATTGATGTGGTGTTTCGTCAATATGCAACTCGTTGCATATTGAGCTCCACTTAATTTGTAGGATTGTTTGTGCATTTTGCCATGCCATGCCTCTTTAAACCGGACATGCATCATACTCGATTGTGCATCATGCCATGTTGATGTGTTGGTTGTTTACTATGTTGTTTGCTCTTTTCCGGTGGTTGCTTCTTCGGGTTGGTTCCGATATCGTCGAGTTTGTGAGGATCCGTTCATCTACGTCCGTTTGTCTTCTTCATGGACTCGTTCTTCTTCCTTGCGAGATTTCAGGCAAGATGATCATACCCTCGAAATCACTACTATCTTTGCTATGCTAGTTTGCTCGCTCTTTTGCTATGCCATTGCTACGATGCCTACCACTTGCTTGTCAGCCTCCCAAATTGCCATGTTCAGCCTCTAACCCACCATTGTCCTAGCAAACCGTTGATTGGCTATGTTACTGCTTTGCTCAGCCCCTCTTATAGCATTGTTAGTTGCAGGTGAAGATTGAAGTTTGTTCCGTGTTGGAACATGGAGATGTTGTTCCTTGTTGGAACATTTATTTACTTGTTGGGATATCACTATATATCGTATTTAATTAATGCATCTATATACTTGGTAAAGGGTGGAAGGCTCGGCCTTATGCCTGGTGTTTTGTTCCACTCTTGCCGCCCTAGTTTCCGTCATATCGGTGTTATGTTCCCGGATTTTGCGTCCCTTACGCGGTTGGGCTATAATGGGAACCCCTTGACAGTTCGCCTTAAGTAAAGCTTCTCCAGCAATGCCCAACATTGGTTTTACCATTTGCCACCTAGCCTTTTCTTTCCCTTGAGTCGGCCGGCTCAAGGGTCATCTTATTTTAACCCCCCCCCCCCCCCCCCCCGGGCCAGTGCTTCTCTAAGTGTTGGTCCAACTGAGCGATGTCCGAGGCTACCAGGGGCAACTCTGGGCTGGCTTACCCGACGTCTGGCTCATCTGAGTGTGCCCTGAGAAAGAGATATGTGCAGCTCCTATCGGGATTTGTCGGCACATTCGGGCGGTGTTGCTGGTTTAGTTTTACCCTGTCGAAATGTCTTGTTGTACTGGGATACCGAGTCTGATCGGAACGTCTCGGGTGGAGGTCTATTCCTTCGTTGACCGTGAGAGCTTGTGATGGGCTAAGTTGGGACACCCCTGCAGGGATTTGATCTTTCGAAAGCCGTGCCCGCGGTTATGGGCAGATGGGAATTTGTTAACGTCCGGTTGTAGAAAACCTGAAGTCAACCTTAATAAAATGAATCAACCGCGTGTGTAACCGTGATGGTCTCTTTCCGGCGGAGTCCGGGAAGTGAACACGGTTGTTGGAGTTATGCTTGACGCAGGTAGTCCAGGATCACTTCTTGATCATACTTTTATCGACCGTGCTTTGCCTTCTCTTCTCGCTCTCATTTGCGTATGTTAGCCACCATATATGCTAGTCGCTTGCTGCAGCTCCACCTCTTACCTTTTACCTTACCCATAAGCTTAAATAGTCTTGATCGCGAGGGTGCGAGATTGCTGAGTCCCTGTGGCTCACAGATACTTCCAAACCAGCTTGCAGGTGCCGTTGAGTCCGTGCAGATGACGCAACCAAGCTCAGGAGGAGCTCGTTGATGACCTTGTTCATTTGTGTTGTTCCGTTCTAGTTGATCAGTAGTGGAGCCCAGTTGGGGTCGATCGGGGACCTTTGTCGCATTTGGGGTTCTTCTTTTATTTTGGTTCCGTAGTCGGACCATGAGTGTATTTGATTGATGTAATGTTTATTCATGTAATTGTGTGAAGTGGCGATTGTAAGCCAACTATGTATCCTTGTCCTTATTATATTACATGGGTTGTGTGAAGATTACCTCACTTGCGACATTGCCTTCAATGCGATTATGCCTCTAAGTCGTGCCTCGACACGTGGGAGATATAGTCGCATCGAGGGTGTTACAACGGGGGAGGCCGCAGTAATCGGACGGGATAGAGCGGAGCCGCCTCGATCCCCGCGCCACCTTTTTCGCCACGTATCGCTCGCGCGGTCGTTACGGGATTTGACAGAGCCATCTGGGCCTACCTTTCAGCCACTCGGAAGCGGCCTCATATAAGGCGTTGGACCGGAGTCTCCCGAACAGTGCGCCCCATTACCTCTTCTCCTCCTCACGTCTCTCCGCTGCGCTCGCTCTCGCCCCAGCGCCACCGCACCACACGCGTCTCGTCGGCGACAATGGTGAAGGAGAAGACAGCGGCTCTGGAGCGGGCAAAGAAGGCGACGGCGAGGTCGAAGGGGAAGGCGACGAGCCGGGGCGGATCTTCCTCGCGGACTGGCCTGCCGAAGGGTTGGATCCAGGGCGGCTGGATCCACTCGAGGATCTCCCAAGAAGACCTCGACGACCTGGCCGAGGGAGGGCTGATCCCCTACGACTCGGCGTGGCTTTCGGGGAAGGAATCCGAGCCGCAACCCCGGGAGGGTGAGCGTGTTCTTCTTGCCACCCACGTCGACCGTGGGTTTTCCTTGCCTCCTCATCCTTTCTTCCGAGGGTTTCTGAACTTCTTTGGGGCTCAACTCCACCATTTTACCCCCAACTCAATCGTTTATCTTGCCGCGTTCATTTCCTTGTGTGAGAACTTCTTGGGTTGTCGACCTCACTAGGGTCTTTTCAAGCATATTTTCACTTGTCGCTCCCAGACAGTGAAAAAGGCTAATCCGAGTGACGAGAGGACCCAAGTGATCCAGATGTGTGGGGGTCTTGGCATCCAGACGAGGGGAAAAAGCTCCTTTCTGGCCATGATTCTTCCCGACTCAGTTCGCGGATGGCAGTCGGCCTGGTTCTACTGTAAAGACCAGTCGACGCCAGGGCAATCGACTGGCCTCCCTCCCTTTACCATGGACCGAGTGGAAAAACCCTCCCCTTTGAAGGTGCTCCCGGAGGAGAAGGCGCACGTGAAGGTGTTGGTCAACCGAGTGGTCCAGCTCATTCGTGACGGGGTCACTGGTATGGATCTCTTGGAGGTCTTCCTTCAGCGGCGCATCCAGCCTCTCCAAGCCCAAGACCATCCGATGTGGATGTATTCGGGTCTAGAAGACTCCACTCGGATCCACCCGAAGGAGGTCGACGACGACATACTGGAGAAGTGGCTGTCGAGCATTACCGGGAACAAGGACAATCCCAGAGGAGCCAGGAGAGTTTCCCCATTCGACCAGTCGCGTGCACCAGAGCAGGTCTGATTCTGAGTTTTTGCTTGTAATCTGAATTCACTCGCGCAGCTGTCTGTATTGCGTCGACTGACTTTGTCCTCCCTGCTTTCTTTTAGGCCATTATTGAAATGTATTCGATGCCCAACGGGGCGCAAGAGCAAGCTCTGGAAGGCGAGGCAAGCGGTGGCGAAAGCGGCGAGTGGACTTCCGATGGTGAAGGGGATGGAGGAAGCAACGACTCAAGTGATGGGGAAGAAGTCGAGTCGCCTCCTCGTATAGAGAGACGATCCAAGCTTGACCAGGATCGGCCGAGTGCCCGCAACAAGGCAACTGCTCAGGCTGGTCAGTCTTCGAAGCGTCCTCGGATCTCTTCACCAACCACGACTGAGAAGGCGCCAAAGCACCCCAAAGTTGCAGAACCGAAGACTCAGAAGGCGCTGCCGAAGATCAAGATCGATATCCCTGTCGCCTCCGCGTAAGTGTCTCTCCTTGTATTCACTCGACGCTCCGCGCTGTTTGTTTTTCTTGTTTTAACTGGACGAACTGGACGAACTTTGGAATTGTCAGCGTTGCCACTTCCGGGACCTCAGCTTACAGGGATGATGATGAGGTGATGGAATATGCGGTCACTTCTAATCTGGGTATGATTTCTGCCATACTATCTTTCTTCGGTCGATTCAACTGCAACGTGCATCACTGGGTGGTGACGTGATTTTGGCAATTGAACTTTGCACAACACCCAACATTATTGACCTCCCTGATGATGATGAAGAGCCCAAGAGGCCTTTGACGAGGAAGAATAGGCGAACTCCTGCAAGCGAGGCGCTACGGTCGACGCCGAGGGCGGAACCAGTCGTTCAGGACACTGGTGACGTCAATCGGGGTTCTGTTACCTTCGCGGAGCCCCTGTCGAGTGCCTTGCCTTCTTCTTCGACTGCTCAGGCCCCTGTCGACCCGCCTTCAGTTTTTGCGACCCATCATGTCCCAGAGGACGAGGTGAATGCTGCTAGGGAAGCCATACGCCAGGCGGGCATTATGATGGAGAAGGTGAAGACGGTGCGGGACGCCAGCCAAGCCGCCTATGATGCCAGCTCGGCTCTCCAGAGCAACGTTCAGGTTAGTCGGCTATCTGAAGATTCTTTCCAAAAATCTTTGCATCTGTACACCCATTGGGTGCGTCGATTGAAGTTTTGGACTAGTGGGGGCACGCTGAGTGCACCCACTGGGTGTAGTCCCCGAGGCTATGGTGGACTGCTGGCAGTCGACCGTAGCCTTTGTATTTTGTCGAGAAAAACCGAACTGGTAGTTTGTTTCTTCCGCTCGATCTGGTCGAGTGGGATCAGGGCCGGTGGGGGCACGCAAAGTGCACCCACTGGGTGTAGTCCCCGAGACCGCGGTCGACTGCTGGCAGTCGACTGTGGTCTGAGCTCTACTTTCTCTCCCCTTTTTCTTTTTTTACTCCCTGCACTCGACTCCGGTGGGCCGGTCGAGTGGGATCATAACCGGTGGGGGCACACAAAGTGCACCCACTGGGTGTAGTCCCCGAGACTATGGTGGACTGCGGGCAGTCGACTATAGTCTTAGTATTTGTTGTTTTTGCTGTGGAATAATTTCTCCCCTTTGATTTTAGAAATCTTGTGATCTTGGAGCTCGCTTCACTGATTTGGAGAGGCACCAGATTCAACTGAAACTTGACTTGGAGCTGGCCAGGACAGAACTGCAGACGGTCAGAGACGGCGCCGCTGGTAAGACAAGATTGTCGACTGGTCAGTTTTAGGCTCGAGCATCCTTCTGCTATTTCTGAATCAATCATCATTTCTTTGCAGAAAAACTAAGGGAAGCTTTGGCGAAAAAGGATCAGGATTTGGCTGCTGCCCAGAAGGAGGCTGACGACAGGACCGCTCTGGCCGGACAGAAGCTGGCTTCAGTCGGCCAGTTGGAAGAAGAGAATACCAGGATGAAGACCGCTCTGAATGAAGCCAACAGGGAGTGCACACGCTGGAAGAAGGATAACCTCAACCTGAGCGAAAAGATGGAAGGCATCGCTCGCAGGAGGGACGATCTGGAGAGCTACCTGAGGAGCCTTGCCAAGAAGTTGTATATCAAGCTTGAAGGTGCACATTTAGTTCCGACTGATTTTTTTGTGTCGACTCAGTGTATGAAAATTGACTTATCCTTGGATCGTGAATGCAGAGTTTTGCCAGAACTTATAAGAAGAGACTGGGCGGATCGAACCAGGTTTGGATCCAATCAACTCTCCCGTGAAAGATGAAACTGCCATGAATCTGCTCCGACTGGAATCTCGCATCGACGGTGCCATGGACTACTTGGCTCGACTGAAGGTCGCCATGTCACCGATCTACCCGGCACTTTGGCCAGAGGCTACGCTCCAAAACGATCTTGAGTCTCTGATGACTCGACTTAACGGAATCCCTGACCGAGTGCAGGAGTGGAAGAAGTCTTCTGCTCATTGTGGCACTGATGTGGCTCTGTCCTTGGTTCGTGTCCACTGCAAGGAGGTGCGACAAGACAAGCTGGCCGCAATCAAGGTCGCAAACACCCAGAAGCACGACTTCCAAACTTTTATGGAGACCTTCATAGCTGCCGCCACTCAGATTGCCGATGGCGTCGACCTGGATGAGTTCGTCGAGCCTGCCAGCCCTCCTCCCGCGGAGTGAACAAACTCTTATGTCCTACCTTAAATTTGCCTCGGAATGCCGAGTGGTTTTTGTAACCATTAAACTTTTTCAGGCTGCATGCCCAAGTACCTCGATCTGTGATCCAGAACCTTTAGAATTTTATCTGAACTTGGTTTACCGTTGAATATCTTTATGAATCTCCTGCTGAGTGAAACCATTCTTCATTCGAGACAACTTTCTGTATTCGCAGCGCAGCCCCGAAGGAGAGGGAAGCAGACGACCCATGTCTTGTATTTGTAGCGAAGCTCTCCAGGAGAAGGTGGCAGTCGACCCATACCCTGTTATTGCAGAGTGGGACGGAGCGCACATTGTATTTGTGGCGAAGCTCTCTAGGAGAAGGTGGCAGTCGACCTGCCCCTCGTCGTTCTTGAGGATTGAGATGTGTTTCGTACTTAGGCGAGTACTGGACT
>NC_053028.1:56105712-56250454 GCF_003073215.2 Triticum urartu
CATTATGTTGGACTGAATACTCTGTTCTAGGTAATGCGTTCTGGATATGAATTTAGTTAAGGCCAGTCGTTTCATCCAAATTCTCATATGGCAGTATCACACCCTGAGAGTAAATTGAGGATGAAATCATCTTCTCGATTTAACAATCACCAAGTCAAGTGCCAGTCCTTGTACTGAATTTAACAGCACTAATCTCGTTTTAATAATGGAATTCGGAAACGTGCTTTCCGCAATGTCCGATTCTGAATAGACACCTCTGTTTGAGCGGGGATCTACAGAAAGCAACAGTATCAGTTCCCCAACTTGTTTCGCGCAAGTGCGCAACCACACACGCAACGCTTCTTCTCTTTTTGGCAAAGTTGAAATTTTTATTCATCATCACCCTCCGAGACAAAGTGCGGAATGAATCCTCCCGAGAGGGAGATTGATGCTTCCAAGAGCAAGCCTTGATTAAAACGGCAGCGTGAGAAGATTTGTCAACTAACAGTAAACTGCAGTACTGCACGCCAAAATCCACGGTCCATACGCCGACACGTTAGTGGCCAGATATTTATCTTGAGACCATGCTCTGCCCTTGACTCTATATTGAATCTCAAACACCAACAGGATTTTTATTTGTTTTTGGACGCGTCTAGCGGCTGCCCGCTAGTGCTTCACAGCGGCCGGTTATTAAATGGAAAGTATTTGTTTCTTTATCTCGATTAAGAAAAATTCTTATGGTTCCAGCTAGTTAAACAAAAAATATCCAACAGACATGCGTCCGGCTGTTCCTACTTTTAATGCATGGACGCACATGGCTTTGTATCATTTAATTCACGATTTACAAATTTCAAAAAGCCATAACTTTCAAACCGCGCATCAAAATTAAGATCCGTTTTCACCCTCCGAATCCTCGCGACGAGATCTTTGAAACTAGATCCCGCATGACTATGTTTCGACGAAATTTTTTTTGTGCAATTTAGTGCCTCGTTTTGTGCAACTGCCTAATAGTTGATGTGCAACTAGCTGATCGTGGATGTGCAACTTTTCGCCTATCCCGTGGACGTGCAGTTTTCACTGATGTCACCTCCACCCCCTCAAACTACCCCTTCCCGTGAGATGTGCAATTTCGTCTGTTGCGCAGGCCAACTGCCTATTAATTGATGTGCAACTTTCCTCTTGCCCGTGGATGTGCTTTCACTTTTTGCTGTACCCATCAACTTCCTAGTAGTGGATGTGCAACTTTGGATACTGCCACAACCAAATGTCTAACAGTGAGAGCAACTTTTGATCGTACCCCTCATGGATGTGTAGTTTTTTTCTTCTAGCAACCGGTCCAAACCACCCCTGTTTTTGAGATTTACAACTTTAGCACCCTGTCTATATGCAGCTTTTCACTATCCTCGTGAATATGGAATTTTCACCGTTCAACTATCCCTACTTGTGAGATGTGCAACTTCGCATGCTTTCTTGGCCAACTGCCTAGCAGACTATGTGCAACTCCGTTTGTTGCCCTCGCCAACCGAAACTGTATATCCACAAGCAGGGAGAGGAAATAGTTGCACATCGACTAATAGACAGTTGGCTTGAACAACATACTGAGTTGCGCATATCCCTAATAGGGGAGGTGGGCAGAGTATGCCAACAGTAGACATCCACAAGTAGGGAGGAGAGTTGCACATCTACAACTAGGTAGTTGGCCGGGGCAGTAGACTAGTTGCACATCACAAAAGTCGGTTGTTATGGTTGCTATGTTGTAACCTCATCGAAAGTTCAATCATGTAGCTCTAAATTTGGTTTTGAAAAACAGTTGCATCATGCAGTACTAAAGTTGCACAATGCAGTATTAAAGTTGCACCATATAGCCTCAAAGTTGGCATCGAATTTTTTTCGTCAAAACATACCCATGAGGGATCTAGTTTCAAAGATCTCGTCGTGAGGATTCGGAGGGTGAAAATAGATTTGAATTCTGATGTACGGTTTGGAAGATATGGCTTTTTGAATTTTTGAAAACCCGAAATAAATACATATGGATCTGGTCGTTTTCTAAAGTAAAGGGACAGTGTGAAGACATTTAATGCTGTAGTCATATACACTAGTGGACAAAAAAATTAAGCATGCATGCGCTGTGAGCCAGGCCGCTCGTTTCCTCTAAAAGGTGCGCGGCCACTTTTTAGATTTTAGGTTTGTTTTTTGTGGGTGAAACTCCAACAGGATTGGCAGACACGGTTGCAGGAATGCAAGCAAGTCTTGATATCCGTTGCTATCTTCGGAATCATCCATGATGTAGGAACAGTTGGATCTTGTTGGAACCTTGTCTTTTTTTTGAGAAGAACCTTGTCTTTCTTGTTTGGCACTTCATTAACCCTCGTTCTCCACTTCTCATTTCTTTAGAGCAACAACCAACAATGCATCAAGGCAAACCCCTTAACTCCTGACTTGTTCCCTCATGTTCAAGTTCTTGTACTACTACCATTGAGCAATGATCTTCTATCAAGCAAAAACAACAAATCAAAAAAATTGAACGACATGCAAAATGTTGACAAATGCAAATAATTGAGAAAAAGCAAAGAGTTTATCACCATATCAATATCGGTGGTTCCATATGTTTTTTTAACAAGGTTCCATATGGGTTGAGACGCTTCACTTGCTTTACACATGACGACCACTTCTTCTTGATTTTTTTGTCACCTATGTGTGAAAGATATATGTGGTTTCTCACTGCATACACTCTTCTTGTTGTGAAGGAAGTGGCCATGCATAAACTCCTTATATGTGTTGCCACTTTGTTCAACTGCGATGATAGGATTGTAAGCGATGGCCTGCCATGCATTAATCAAACTCACCTCTTTGTCAATTGTGTAATCGGCAACCCTTGATCCCCTCATCGGACTTGGATCCACAAAACCCTCCCCAAGTGCATCTATAGCAAACACAAGCTTGAGTTTTCGTTCTCAACATTTTGCAATGCATCACCATCCACCATGTTAAGAAATTATGCAGTGTCCAGACTACATATACCTTGCCGGCATTTCTTCGAGCACCGGCTTCGCAGCCACAATGGAGGATTCATGAGATGATGGTGTGACCTTCTCTTGTAAGGAGACAACAGAAATGTCGACGAGCTCCACAACGGGATCTGCCCCGCGCTTCCCCAGCTGCTTTCGTCAACCCTTGGGCATGTGGTACCGCAACAACCATCCAGTCGGGTGAGAGTCTACATACATCCATGGTGGCGATGGTGAACAACAGTAGTGCAGGCGCGGTGCATGCCCACTGCGAGTAGCGACGCGGTTAACCCTAGGTGGCCACACACCTCATTTTTTGATGCCGATCTACTGAGCGATGGGGGCAGGAACGACGCGAGGCAGTGTGGCCCGAGGGTAGGCCTTCCATGGTTAGTCGTTGGCGAGGGGGGGGGAGGGGGAGAGTAGGAATGTGGTGCTCCGCCTGGGAATCCTTTGCCGGCAGATGGCCGCCGCACATGCCAACCAAGTATATCACACTGGCGCGTGCTTTTACAGCACAGACATTTCTACGAGAAAGATCTACTAGCCATTGTCACTTAAACAGTACATCATGGCCATATACAACACTTTACAGAGATTGGGGCAACAAAATTTACCTTCTAATGGCAACAGGGACTCGGTGGGGCTCCAATCCACATGGATCTGGAAGGGTTACTCTCCTAGCAAACGAACACTCCGCCTTCTCGCTAGTGAAAGATGGGTCCTTTGCTAAGTCTGGTCACGTTAAAAGCCGTGAGTACTTTTAATGTACTAGCAAGTCAATCAGCTAACATATATCCCACGCAAATCAATACATAGCATACAAGCATAATGTGCAACATGTATTATATCAAGTCTAGCTAGCATGCCATCCAATCTACCACTGGAATGACAGAATGACCGAAGTAAATACAGCATGACGAAGATAAAGCATATTAAGTAAATGCATCATATTCAACTTATTCCCATGATCCTCTCCAGGTCATATCCCAGTTCTCTTGGTCATCCGACCAACATTGTCATAGTCGCCTCATGGCCCAATCTCAAGTTCAACCTATTGTCATAGGGTCTCCATATAGCTATGATGAACCTTAACTTTCCATGGTTCACTGATAATATCATTTCTTGGTGTTTATTCCTCCACATTCGACCCAGACCGAACAATACAGACTGTGTTCGCGGCCGCGGACACGGCTATTCGAATATATTGACACTATGCAGAGATTTTGCACTTTACCCACACTATGGAATTATCCTGGTTGATCGTGCCGATTTCTTAGGGCGAGCCAGGTTCACTCCAACAGAGCCGTTGTTCCAATATGTCATTTTTACCTCATCGGTAGTACCAGTGGGCACACCACAAGGGAGAACTGTTGGACGCTTGCCATATCCATGGCACTTGTCACATCCCTGTCGAGATTCGATAACTGACTAATCGACTTTTACACTAGCCTAGACTCCTATAGGTCAGACGCCGCCTACCTGGCCAGGGTAGCGCTCCGTCCACCTGCATAAGAATGTTATACATGATAAATACAAAGCGCATCAACGCAAAAGTGTAACAACCGACTCCATCATACCACATGAGTCATTCGGGCATGATGATTTTATAATGAAATGGCTAACCATGGAAGTTTCTCGCAAGCTCTCAATAACCATCACATGCAACATGACAAAGATATAACATACACATGCACAAGCAAGTCGAAGTTAATGTATCTCATTTAGGTTGGGCATTAATGATCTTCCGAACCTTTGCTGGAAAACTGGCAAATAAATCAATAGCCACCAGAGGGACAGTTCAACAATAGCTCAACAGCTGCCCCAATTCGGTTGGCTATACGGGGTAGCATAACACTTGCCGCGCGGGACTCCATAGCAGTGTTGATAAGAAGAACTTGATGGCCCAAGACGATTGGTCACGAAGATCTCTTATCGCACAGAAGTTGGGAGCGGAGTTAAGACAATAAAGTTACCAACTACCTAAGGCGGTTGGCTACGAAGAGCTCTTATCACACATGACTTGAGAGCAATGTCAAGAAAAATAAAGTTACTAGATACCCAAGACAATTGGCTACGAAGATCTCTTATCACACAGAACTTGGGAATAGTGCTAATAACAAGAAACTTCAATAGCTGCACAAGACGGTTAGCCATGGGTAGCTCTTATCTCATAGAACCTGGGAGCAGCGTTGAAATGAGAAACTTGACAATTGCCACAAGATGGTTGGCTGCGAAGAGCTCTTATCACATAGGACTTGGGAGCAGCGTCAAGAAAAATAAAGCTAGTAGTTGCCCAAGACGGCTGGCTACGAGGAGCTCTTGCCACACGAAACCTGGGAGAAGTGCCAACATAAGAAAAACAAAGGTTCATCTGAATCATGTCAAGTTTATTAAGGTTATTCTACAACTATTTCACACATTCGATATCATTTTCGTTCACGTGCAAGTCTGCAAGTTTTAAATTATATTGGGTCGAATAGTAACTCCAAAATGAGAATGCATGCAACCAACATGTGCACACAAATAAACACACACACATTTGTCACGCATAAATGCTTATAGACCTAGGAGCAATGCTTTGGGACATATATTAGTTGGTTGGCTTGGGCCTTGGGGTAAAGGATTCTCCGGAACGAAGTGCGATCATCTCACGGAAAGGATTCATCGGAGAGGACCTTTTCCGGCAAACCTATATGAAGAAGAATAAGAAAGATGCCATTTTAAGTTTGTATAAACATCATGAAAACGACACAGTTAGAACAGTCTCTTTGAATGGAGAACGTGGGTGTTGGAATCACCTCGATCGGAGTAACGAGCGAAAGTTATGAATGATGCAATGCTAGTCTGTAATTAAAATAACTACATTCGGGTCTTGACAGTTTTTTTCCCTGTGAAATGAATGAGACACGTCGGCTGGGCCGTACTGGGCCGAAGGGGCTGGACTGTGGCCGTTTCTAGGCCGCGACAGCGAGGCCGGCCCAGCTGCTCTGCAGGAGGCGCACACCGGTGTACTCCCCTAAAAAAACTGGTGTACTCCCTCGTTCCGCTACAGGAGGGAAGGCTTGAGAGGCTGACGACGCGGGCCCAGCTGTCGAGGTCGAATGTTTGCGTCTTCAACCTCGCGCCCGAAGACAGAGTCGACGCCTGCGGTGGCCGTTCCGGCGACTGGAGGCGCCGCTGCCGACGTAACGCACACCGGAGTGTTTCAGGGGAGAAATGCGCGTCCGATGGGGGCGAGGGAAGTCGCCGTCGAGCTCGGTGGTGAGCGCACCGTTGACCAAGGCGGAGGGCGGCGACGGCGATGCTGGAGAGCTCGCCACAGGCGCGGGAAGTAGGATAGGGATCGCGGGATATCTCCGATTTGATGTTTATGATTCCCTGGAGCGGTTTAATGGAGAGGGGGAGGGCTGGAAGCTCGCATTGGACCGAGGCATGGGTGGCGGCAATGGCAGCCGAAAGGGAGCACGGGAGCTCAACTATCTTGTCCCCGAGATTTCTGGGGAATACTGGAGGATCTAGAGTCGCTCAGGTGGCCTCCGAGAGGGGTTTAAATAGGGGGTGGAGCGTCGGTGGCCGCCCGGACTCTCTGAATGCCGCTCGTGTGCTCGAACTCGAAGCCGTGGAGGGTATATGGCGTCGGGGAGCTCGTCAGAGGGGTTGAGTGAGATATATAATGATCTGGGGAAGCAGGGGAGGCAGGGATAAATAACGAAGGGCAGCAGGTGGGAGCTCGCAGTGCACAGTTTTGGCAGGCTGAAGGGGTGGTCACCACCGGCATCGCGTGGCCTCGGCACTGAATGGCTCCATGACCATATTCTGGTGGGTCCTCGGCGTCGTAATAGATATACTGGAAGACTTGACAGCCAATGGGCCAAGGAGTGCAGCAAAGTGAGCTAAACACCACTCTGACCAGTAGGCGTTGGGGGTGAATGGTGGTAGATAGGTTTGGTGAACTGTCTTGAATTTTGGTGGGTGTTGATCTGACACTGAGATGAATGACACGGCAAGTTTTCAGCCAACAGGAACAAGAGAAGTGGTACTACTTGTACTTCAAAGACATAAATGTTGGTAAAATGTTGGGTTCGGATGGTTTGCTCAGTAATTGCAATAGAGCATCCAAAGTTACGAGGTAGGTGGAGAAAATTATAGGTTGAAACAACGATGTGGCAAGGTTTGAGCTCAAATGGATAAGTCTATATAGCACTTCCTTGTGTTCAGAATGCTCCAATTTGGGGGAAAGGTATTGGGTTGGAAGCTACACTCAGAAGTTGAACTTGGGGGCCTTATATTTTGATGGATAATGATCTTGTATGACCATAATAATCTACAGTACACAAATTATATGAGAGGCTAGAAAGAAACCAAAATGGTACTACTACCTTTAGAATGGTTCAGAAATTCAGTGTTGGCTAACTTGGTCATATTGATCCAAGATTGACCATCTCCAATTATTTACACGACTCTGCCACGTTCGCATCGCCGATGTAGAGGCAATTTTTTAAATATAATAATAGTATATGCCCAAACGGGAAACCGCCAAATAGACGGTGCTGGAAATACAAATCCAGACGCACATATTTTGGGCAGGCGAACAAGCTGCCTCTGCCACGTTCCCGCCGCCACCCATCGACGGCCCGACGGCCGTCTCTCCACCACCAATCGATCCACGACGGCGCCCGGAGACGGAGAGCAACGCCCAACCTGGACAGCAGGGCATGCTCTGCCACACCACCCCTTCCGATGTTCTAGGCCTTCATCCGCCGGCGCCGCGGGCCGGGGCGGGGAACAGATTTTCAGGACGCCGCGGGGCTTCAACCTCGAGCCGGCGTCCTGGCTTCTCGGCCCCTGACGGTGCGCAACCGCTTTCCATTCGAACGGCGTCTCCAGATCGTGTTCGGCGGCGCTCACCGGCGTGGCTGGGATGGGCGTCGCTGACGGGCCGCCCAGAAATCTGCCGAGGATGGGGAGCTGACTCGTCCCGGAGGGAGAAGAGAACATGCCTGCCGGACACGGCCGGCTTCGGCGATGTGGTGCTCTGCTTCGCCGGCATGCTGCCGCAAGGCAGAGCTGGGGCTTCTTCAGCGCGAGGCCCGGCGGCGCGGCGGGCGTGCCGAGCAAAGGCGACGGCGCGCGCTCCTGGCAGGCCGCTCTGCTTCGTCGCCGGCTTGGTCCGTGGGCGTGGCGGCGGCGGTGCGCGCATGAAGGCGAAGCCGCTGGATGAGCGTGGGGCGACCGGATCCTCCGATGTACGGTGGATGAGACGGGTGCCAGATCAACCGTACATCAGATCGGGAAGGCGGAGCCGCGGCTTTTGTTACTTGCGCGCGGCCGTTCGTTGGATGGCGACACGCGCGCGCGATCACGGTGGCGACACGCGCCGTAGGAAGGTCCCATTCCCACACGGATACGGGTGCGAGCCGCCTAGTGGAGTACTCCTACACGGCACGGCTGGGCAACCGGAAAATCTCCTTGCCCTTTCGACCAGGCCCATCCGTCCATCCTGTACTCCGCCGAGACCCACAGCCTCCTCGCTCCGGCGGCCGATCCGTTCGCCGATCCCGCTCCGCTGGCCCACCGAGCAACCGCCGGCGGCACGCATGTCCCTCCGCGCCGCGCCGGGGTTTACGCTTGCTGAGCCGCGCGGCGGGCGGGGAGGAGGCTGCCGCGTTTGGCGGCGCCCTGAAATTTCCGGCGTCCCGGCGCGGCCCTGCGTCAAATTCACAGTCCGCCCTCGATCTGCCTGCCGTCTCCAAGGCGCGCGAGGCCGCCGTGTCCGTGTGTGTCACGGGCACGGCACCCCGAGATCCCGACCGGCTTCGCCTTGGCGGCGGCCAGATGTGGGAGACAGGAAGCCTCGAGCCAAGCTACTGGCGTGATCCCGCTCTCGCCTCGCCGGCGCACGGCCGCGACGGGGTCATGGGATCGGGGGCGCTGTCAGTTTGACCGTTCGGGTGCTCTGGATTGGCGGCCAGAGTGAGGAGATTGTGATGCTCGTTGAGACGAGAGGATTGCATCAGCTGTTGCGCGGGAGCTGGCGAGGGGCATGGAGGGAGGGATGTATGATTTCTTCCGGGGACCGTGATCCAAGTCCAAGGTACCTTCCTGCCTGCCAACTAATATAAATTCAGTATAGTCTATACTTCACTTCTTGTTTGGGTGCGGATAGTTGAACACGCATGATTTTTTTGCAAGCCAGATCTCAGATGATTCTTAGCAAAATCTGTTAGTTTTGGTCACCCTTCCTCTGAAAATAAGCCTATATTTTTGGATTGGTAAACATGTTGTGTAAGTTTTTAGGTAGTCGCTCATGCCCACAAACCATACCAGATGTAGCTCAGTCTTGGTCCACACACACGCGCACACACACACACACACACACACACACACACACACACACACACACACACACTCACATGACCAGGGAGAAGAGAACAGAGGGGGGAAACAGGGGGGCGATAGGCCACAGCAGTTAGGACGATTCAGAGCATAAGCTTGCAGTTTAAAACTAACTGCAACCGCTAACTTATTACAACTGCTCAGTTCACCACACAATCCTAAGCAATTATCCTCGCAGCTCCATGAAGGCAGCAAAATACTACCCAGTTCAAAGCTACAGCAAAATAAGAAGACTCTCATGCACTGCAGCTCCATGAGGGTAGCTAGACGAGGCTCATCTCCTACCAATCCTAAGCAATTCTCCTCGCCGATGATCGAGCAGTCCTAGGCACTCAAGTAGCAGCGTAGCTTGGGCATTTGAGCAGAGCACCTTCCACTGCCGCACCAGAGAACCCACCGAATCCACCACGCATCTCATACTTCGCCACTTTCGCCCCTGAAAGACAAAGTCATTTCAAAGCCGCCATAAGCCCCACAAGGTAGCAGAAGTAACCAAATTAACAGCCTCATATTTCTTCACATGCTTCCAAAGGAAAGTAATCGACTTAAAATCACAAGGAGCTGGAATGTGCAGGGTCTCTGAAAGTATCTCCCACATCTGTCTAGCAACCACACAATCGAAAAAAAGATGTTGCACAGATTCTAATTCTGAACAAAAAACACAGGACATGTCAGGCACTGTTTGTCGTTTCGCTAAGTTATCCCTGGTCAGGCATTTGTTGTAAGCAACAAGCCACAAGAACACATGAATATGTGGTGGTGTTTTAATCTTCCATAGACAATCCCCAAGATCACCACACACACCACCAAAATTGATCATCTTATAGAACGATCTCATGGAATAGACACCAGATTTCTCAAGGCTCCAAACCGGTGAATCGCTCTCCACTGATATTGGAGTGTTACTGACACAATCTGTCACTTAAATGCTTCCTGTGCAAATATTTAGTAGTAGAACTTTAGCCCGCCATCTCACTCTCTCGATCTATAGCATCTATCTCCTCAGCGAGCTATTTTTTCTCTTTTTAATTGCTGGCTTCGTAATTAATGTTCCAACCCCTAAGAGCTCTCCTTAAAGCTCTGTAAAAGATCTACCACAGTAACTATCTTTCCAACATTTCATAACTACATTGTCTAAATCAGGCTGCAAGAACCAGCATAGGTCAAATCTAAACACGCTAGTTTTGTGTACTTTTACTGTTGACACATCTAGTACCAAAGGAGAAGAATAGTCAGAGAGAGTTCTGGGAAGAACATTAACAAAAACTAAAGGGAAAAAACATCTCCCATTGCATGGAAACTAAAACACTATCCAGTTTCTCTATGGTAGGATTCTCCTGATTACTTGACCAAGTAAAGCTGTAGATATCCCTACATACCTCTTATCTTCGAGAAGGAGAAAATACCGCCTCCACCACTCTCCCACCGATAATGCTCCCATCAAAAAAGATCTTGGCTTCGTCTGCTGCTTTTGGGTGAGAAAATTGCGCAATTACATTATGATCTTCATCGGCATCTAGAGAAACAACATTCCCAAATCTGCAGCACTGTTTCCATAGTTCTTCTTGCAGCTCTGAATATTTGAAAGATTCACCTTGAATATCCTGCATGGTGTTTCAGAATTGTAAGATTAAGTTATCTTTCAAATGTATATTCAGTTCACATCGACTCACCAAGTTTCTGATCTCAAGTGTTTGGCTCGGTGGGTTGTCTTTTTCGCGCTTCTCTATCAGAGATGCTACATAGTCTTCATCATATAACAGCACACGGAGATATCCCTCGGGCCCCACGAGCAACCTCAGTTCATAAGTAAAAACAGGTCCCTCTAGCTCTAAGCAAAGACGTAGGTTGTATGTCTTCGCAGCTCTCTCTAGAACTTTGCTGTTTAGGGAAATCACGTAGTCGAATGCAACATGAGATATATCAGCCCATTGGTTTACCAACGGGAGAACTTCCCTTATTTTATGCAAAATGTATCGTCCTGCATCATTTCGAGCATTTTGAAGCCTCACGGTCTCACTCAACATGTAAGGGGCAATGGATAGGCTCAGTAGTCTCTCGCTTGTTTTGTCCAATCTGTTTTGGACAGTGAAGCCCAAAAGGATGATGCGAATCTCATCAAGGACACCAAACCCCAACCTGATCTGCAACCTGAAATTTATAAATTAAAAAATTCTATTGTTAGAACAATATGTGGCAGAAAATGTCATTAGATTCATTACAAAATCTATCAACATCTACAAAAATATATTCTATAAAATATATCAACATCTACAAAACCAAAATTATTTCATTAGATTCATTATGAAATATATTTTCATACCCCGTTAATTTTTGTCTTTCGGCTGATTTATTACAAGCTGCGATCAATGATGCATACACAAAACATTTAATTACCATGCCAATCCCAGTATTGTGTGAGCAACAGTACTGCTCAATACTTCTCCAGAAGTATTGTGTGATCATCCAATGCGCAGAAGTATTGTGTGATCAATACTTCTCCAGAAGTTGCTCAGCAAATCGTGACTTCCTTTAAGTGCTCGATCGGGTCGATTCTTTCTACCTATCTTGGCCTGCCTCTGGGCACTACCAAACCGACAGTTCTAGAACTAATGCCCATCATTGACAGAGTTGAACGCAGGTTATCCATGACCCTGTCTATGATCTCTCAGGGAGCGAAACTATAGTTGGTAAATTCAGTCCTCTCCTCCCTTAGTTGTTTACACCATGTGCTCTATTAGGCTTCCACTGAAAATTGTGGAACACCTTGATAAGATAAGAAGGCTTTTGTCTTTGGCGAAAAAAGCAGGGCGACGAGACTAAGTGTAACTCGCTTGCTGCGTGGGAGCTAGTCTGTCGCCCAAAAGAGAAAGGTGGCTTGGAGGTGCTTGATATAGAAGTTCAGAACACAGGATTGGTGCTGAAACAATTGCATAAATTTTATAATTGTGTATTTACCATGGGTGGACTTAGTTGGGTCTACGTACTATCAGAATAGCGTGCCACATGCTACTGATTCTTGCGGATCGTCCCCCTGTACTTTGTAGTTATGTAAACCCTATAACTTCTTATGGCTCTATTAATATATGACAGTACGAGCCTCCCCTACTGTCCTTTAACGTTTCAAAAAAGATCATGTTTGCGGACTTTTCTATAGACAACTTAAAAAGGTTTGACTTATGAAAAACGTAGAACTTAAATTATTTTGAAACGGAGGGAGCACTTACGATCCCATGCTGTAACTGGATGAATAGGTGATGGGGAGAGATGTCATGAATTTCGGCATGACTTCACCAGCAAAGTGAAACCATCCCCCACCGTCATCAGCATTTGTTCTTGTTGCCCTAAAACCTATCATGTAGAGATTGTATTCTTGGATGAGAATGTCCACGGAAGGGCCTTTACCCACCGTATCAGTCAGTCTCACAATGTGATACGTGACGCAATCCTTGATATACGGGGGTGTCACGGGTGCGCCATTAACAAATGCTGAAGCAACGTTGCGCATGTGGTTGATTCGGTCTTCGGTAAACTGGTCAAATTGTTCCTGTGTTGCATTGACATCAATTTTGAAAACCTTGACGTCCTACATAAAAGGAAAAACAATCTATTGAGAGACTGACTTTTACACAAATTTTCTGTCCAAAGATTAAGATACACATATGTTACAAAGAGGGATATGGCTGGACAACGTACCTTCATGGAGTGCTGTTTGTTTTTGCGGACCCGCGCTTCTGATTGTTGTCTCCATCGGGGTGTCGGCCCCTTCTTCTCCTGCTTACCCTGCTGCTCCTGCTGCTTCCCTTGATTTGATGAGTGTGATTGAATTTTCTTGGTTCTCTTTGGTGGCATTGTGTAGAATCCCTGTCGCAAAGCGAATGAGTTATTTGCAGAAGATGGACTAAACAACGATAGCGAACTTTGTTGCTAAATCTCTAACATAAGCATATAAACTGCAGGTGACGTCAATGCACAAGATGGATGAAACAGTGACAATGAAGCGAGTCCAGAGAGAATCACAGGGCTCACTTCTTGGTGGACACTGGGGGCAGAAAGTCAAGGAGTGATCAGGCTGAAGATGGAGAGACCATTGGCAGCAGGTACCTGAAAATTGGAAACAGGGCATCAGTTGTAGCTCTAGGAGGATTGAAGGAAAAATAAAAATGCATGTAAACTGTAGGTGGCATGACTGGAGTTATGCATGAGAGTGACGATTAAGCGAGGCCAGAGAGAATTACAGCTCACTTTCTTGGTGGACAAAGTGGGGTCAGAGACCTAGCAATGATGAGCCTGAAGATAAAGTGACTGTTGACGGCAGCTATCTGGAAAATGGACAAGGAAACAACACATCAGTTCTAGCTGCAGCAGGGTTGTAGAGGGGATTTTTTTTTTTACATTTTGACTCATTTCATGAATAGTTATGCTATTCCAAAAACTTGGGTTTTCAGTTTCAGTCAGGAGAGAATTTAGACCCTGCTGGTCTACAAAGTCTTAATTTTGTCCTCCTCAACATCCACCCCACTAGCAAGAGCAGTCACCAAGATTTGTAGGGCCCAAAATCCAAAATTGGGGCTTTTATTCCAATAGCAAGCTAGTAGTTCCACATTCGCCCAGATTTGTAGGGCCAATCCATAGACATGGCCCTTTTTTCCAACAAAAAGCTAGTAGTTCCAAATCCGACCAAGGAAAGGAGGATTTTTAGATCTATGAACAGAAATCGGAACACAAACCCTGCTTTCCCTCCCAAAAAAGGCTCCTACAAGAGCACGCATCTCCTCCCGCCTCCCAAAAAAGAGGATTTGAGAGAGTAGAATATACTACTCGGACCGAGAGGGGATTATAATATGCAAACGGGAGCATCTTTGGGGTAAGGGAGAAAGAAACAAGGTACCGTGGTAAGTGCGGCCGCGGCTCATCAAATCATCTGGAGGCAATGCGGCCGGGGCACGGGACGGCGCGGCGAGGCGGACGCGCCGATGGCCGTCGTGCGTCGATGTGCAGCAGGGTGGCTTGCCTGGCTTGGCTTGGTAGGAGGGGTCCTAGAGGAGAAGGGGGAGAGGGGAGCCGGCCTCTCCTTTTGTGCTGTGGTCTACAGTGTAAGGATTCTTTCTGCCTTTGTTGTAAAAACAAAATAAAGAATCCACCTTTACGTTCGCGTAATGTCTATCGATGTACTCCAGTTTGTATGTGGAGTGCTATATGATTTCTTTTTTTATTATTTTTTATCAAAGAAGAGTAGAATCATCAAAATGCCTGCAAATATTTGGAATGGACCGTCAGGCACTTTTAGCCATCCAACGCGCATCATCGAATCGAGCCGGACCAGTCCGCGACGCCGGACTCTGACACTCCGGCCCCACCCCAAAACCCTCTTCGACCGGCTCTAGAACCCTTCGCGCATTCCCATCGAAATGAGCGTCGTCCACCTACCCCCAGTGACATCGGCCTCCGACCGCCCCCCAAAATTGCACCGCTCGAGCTGTTGCAATCCGGGCCCGTAGATCGTGTCCACCATTCGTCGTCATCGTGGTGCGATCGTTGGTTATGTGGTACAAGCAGCTCATGCCGGCGTGCCTCGTCGTGCCAAAATCATCATGAAGGTTCGGTGCCAGTCTCCAAGCTCCTAGGGGCCAGAGGAGGAGGTGGAGGATGGTTGGATGGCCATGCCATAGGAGGAGAAGGCGACAGAGGAGGAGGAGGAGGAGGCTATGGTCGTCAACGCTGCGCCGGCGTCCGACTATAGCAGCAGTACAACCCGGTGCTCCTGGAGGAGCACCTCGTGGCGGAGGCTTAGCTGGACGCCGACCACGCGTCTGTCGTCATCGCCGCAGTAACTGTTGAGGCGGACCCGGACATCCGTGCAAAGCGCATGCACGCTCTGCCGTTAGCGTTCACAGCTCCGCATCAACGAGGTGAAGTTCACCTAGCTCTTTGATGAGCTGGAGGCCCAGGAGGAGGAGGCGCCGGAGCAGCACGACGACGATGCTAAAGGTGCACACACGGGCAGCTTCGACTCGTTCGGGGAGGCCGCCAACAACGACGATGTTGGACCGTCTGACACGGGGTTCTTCGACCTCACCTCCAACTAGGAGGAGCGGATTAGGGTTTTTAGTTGTTTTTAGGGACCTTTTTACCGTGTAAAAGTCAATTCGAAAATCATCAAAAGAAAAATGGTGTTTGCTTTCTTTTGATGGATATGATTGGTCTTTGCGGACACTGTCCTTGCGTGTCCACATACATTTGCGGGTGAAAATTTGATGATCGGAGCCCTTACGCAGACCTGCAGTACGCGACGCAGAAAGAAATCCTGAACATAGACAACAATTCAAATTAGGTAAAAGGGGGAGAGAGGGCAATTTTAGCCGGTTAATCATCCACAACACAACCTCATTAATTTAGTTATATTTAGTGATGTGAGTAGTTTTTTTTCTTTTTCATTTAATTCATGTGTGATTTGTACTCGGGCCAATTTCATATTGAATTATTTAGTTTGCTTCGGTGATTTGAATAATCATTTGTAATGTGGATGATTGTTGTATTGTGATGTGGTATTGATATTTTTTCTGAATAATTATTCGTAATGTGGATAATTGTTGTATTGTGGTGTGATATTGATATTTGCGGACCGGCGGGAGCGGCGTAAGAGCAGACCCCGCAAAGCCGACCAGTAAAAAAGCATATTCCACGAATATCCTTTATACGGGTCCGTTTTGCGGGGTCTGACTCTGCGGCTGCCCGCGCTGGCCCGTAAAGCTGTTTTTTCATAAACTGCAAACACGTTTTGCGGGTCGGCGTTATTCGGGGCCTGCTAGAGATGCTCTTAGTCATCTCGACTTGCCGCACCCCGACCGATCACCAACATCAATGATTGGAATTGTGCATGTGGATGTGGTTTCGTATCAACCTGGGCAGACCGACAATGGACCGAGGGGACAAAACTTGTCTGCGATTTGTTTGGTTCCAAGTCTAGAGATCAAATTCACACTAGTCTACAAATTTATAAGGAGAAAATGTGTGGTACTTATATCTACATGATTTGGCCGTGGCCTAGTACACCTATATAAGATCACAAATAGGAGAACATGCAAAAAAAAGGTGACCATGTTTAGCAGATCCCTATTTTAAAAGTGCCAAACGGCTCTCTATCCCATTTTCTACCTTTTTAAAGAAAAATCATTGTTCCGCAAAGATTCCTACAAATTATTTCCCTAAAGAACTTAAACACATTTTCACACAAATTTATTTCAAACATATATTTAAACCACTTATTTTCATAATGAAATAAAGAAACTACATCCTACAATACTAATATTGTTAATTTAGCTAGGACATACTACTACACTGTCATTAAACTAGCTGTGTCCATCGTTAGAAATAGATAAATTCTACTTCTACTCCTCATCGGAGGAGATGTTTCTCACCCCGCGCAGGTGGGACCGGTCTCATCACTCCAACAACGCAAAGATTGCGTGGTTTTGTCCACGATATCCGGATTCGCCATGAGCACTTCCACGGTTAAGGCATCGTCTTCCCCCGCAACGAGTTGCGCCTCAGCCAATCTATGCTCCTCGGCGTCGGCATAGCGGTGGAGAAGCTCCTCCTCCACCTCGGAAAAAGCGGCGGCGTTGCTCCTTCCCCTTAGCTTACCGTCGGTGGTGCTCCTCATCCGCTTCCTCGAGTCATGCGCGGCGGCGCCGCTCCTCTGCCTTAGTGTAGGATCGAAAGTAGGTCTAGAGGGGGGGGGTGATTAGACTACTTGACCAAATAAAAATCTAACATTTTTCCAATTTTAAGTGTTGGCAGATTTTAGCAACTAGTACAAGTTAAGCAATCAACCTACACATGCAATTCTAAGAGTGTAACAGCGGAAAGTAAAACATTGCATATGAAGGTAAAGGAAAGGATTTGGAGAAGGCAAACGCAATGTAGACACGGAGAGTTTTGGCGTGGTTCTGATAGGTGATGCTATCGTACATCCACGTTGATGGAGACTTCAACCCACGAAGGGTAACGGTTGCGCGAGTCCACGGAGGGCTCCACCCATGAAGGGTCCACGAAGAAGCAACCTTGTCTATCCCACCATGGCCATCTCCAACGAAGGACTTGCCTCACTCGAGTATATCTTCACGAAGTAGGCGCTCCTTGCCCTTACAAACTTCTAATTGGTTCAACTACACAATCTTGTCGGAGGCTCCCAAACGACACCTAACCAATCTAGGAGACACCACTCTCCAAAAGGTAGTAGATGGTGTGTTGATGATGAACTCCTTGCTCTTGTGCTTCAAATGATAGTCTCCTCAACACTCAATTCTCTCACACAGATTTGACTATGGTGGAAAGATGATTTGAGTGGAAAGCAACTTGGGAAAGGCTAGAGATCAAGATTCTTGTGGTAGGATTGGAATATCTTGGTCTCAACACATGAGTAGGTGGTTCTCTCTCAGAAAATGAGTAGTGGAAGTGTAGGCACGTTCTGATGGCTCTCTCATAAATGGAGAAGGGGTGGAGAGGTATATATAGCCTCCACACAAAATCCAACTGTTACACACATTTGACCCAACTCGGTCAGACCGAATAGAAGAACTCGGTGAGACCGACTTAGTTCAAAATGTGAACGTTAGGAATCTCGATGGGACCGACTGGAACAACTCGTTCGGACCGATGTGCTAGGGCTAAGGGCAAACATCAACTTGGTGGCGCCGATTGCATGAACTCGGTGAGACCGATTTCAGCAAAGAGCAAACATAGTGGATGTCAAGCTAACTCGGTGTGACCGATTGCACTGACTCGGTGAGACCGGAAGATTGCAACATGTCACAAGGAGAATGGAAGGCCATCTCGGTGAGACCGAGATCTGTATCGGTGTGACCGAATTGCTAGGTTTTCTGGCAGTGGCTATGTCAACTAAACTCGGTGGCTCCGGATGGATCATATCGGTGGGGCTGAGTTTGACTTGGAGTTTTGGACATATGTGGAAAAATGGAAAGTGGCAAAGGGTTTTGGAGCAATATCACTAAGCACTTTGAGCAAGTAGACCATTAAGCAACACCTCATCCCCTTTTAATAGTATTGGCTTTTCTATGGACTCATGTGATCTTGGATCACTAAAATAAAAATGAAGAGTCTTGAGCTTTTGCCAACCTTTGTCCTTAGCATTTTGAGGGGTCCACGTCTCTAATCATGCCATGCCAATCATTGAACTTCCTGAAATATTAAGCTTGAATGGATATTAGTTCAATGAGCTATATGTTGTTATGAATTACCAAAACCACCCGAGGATTAGTTGCACTTTCAATCTCCCCCTTTTTGGTAATTGATGACAACATATAGATCAAAGCTTCAACAAATGATAATATGAATGAAATGCATCGTAGCTTTGAGAATTATGTGATAAGCAAGAGCTCCCCCTAAATTTGTTCATTATTTAAAATTTGCTTTTGAATGCAAATGCACAATCAATTAGGATCATGGGTCACTCTTCCATGTCACATACATCTTGGTGGAGCGCTCAAAGTGATAAGGGTTAAATAACATGCACTCATCACCAAGGATACAAGTGGTTGATCGTACACAAAATATCATAGATATAATCATGGAAGCACACATTAAAGCATAGTATGATCAAAACACATGATCACATAAGTATCTCACGAGCAAATCACAAATTGTAGCATAGGAATAAAAAAACCAAACGATCAAAGTAGCAAGAGAGGCAAATAAAAGCAAAACACACACTCTCTCTCGAAGCCTAAT
Organism: Triticum urartu; assembly: GCF_003073215.2. NCBI lineage: Eukaryota > Viridiplantae > Streptophyta > Magnoliopsida > Poales > Poaceae > Triticum > Triticum urartu. The sequence continues at coordinate 56,124,852 of NC_053028.1, forward strand.
GATCTATACACTTTCTCCCCCTTTGGCAACAAGTTACCAAAAAGTTTGAAACATATAGTGCTATGCGACACTCCAGGCACGATCTCCGGGAGCTCCTGAAGTGGTCTTCTGGCTTGTTGCTCCGGTGTGCGTAGACGGCATGGAGATGAGGGCATCTGCAAATGCTTCGGCAGAAGTCTGTGGAGCTGGAGGGGTTGATGCTGGAGGTTCAAGTGTGGCAGTTGCTGCAGGTGCTGGAATAGTAGTCTTGGAGTCTCTGACAACTGGCACTTCTGATGACCTTTGTTCCCTTGGCACTCTCTGGGAAGTATCTGTAGTTGGTCTATCCTCCCTGTCCTCAACATCCTCTTGGAGCTTCTCCATAGTGGTATGTATCTTTGTGACCTTAACATCTAGATCATGAAGTTTAGTCTCAATGATCCTCTCCAGACTCTCCTGATTTTGAGTCAGGGTGGCCAAGCCCTTCTCAATTCTCACTGTAGCCTCAAGCAGATAACCGAGTTGATCTTTCTTTGTCTTGAGCATCACTGTGGAAGCATCAGGTGCACTGACTGCCTTTGCCGCTTTTGCAGCCTTTGCTCTCTCTCTCTCTCTTCTCCTGGGCTTCTACACTGGTAGGATGGGATGCATCTGATGGAAATATGCCCTAGAGGCAATAATAAAATGGTTATTATTATATTTCCTTAATCATGATAAAGGTTTATTATTCATGCTAGAATTGTATTGACCGGAAACTTAAATACATGTGTGGATACATAAATAAATACCGTGTCCCTGGTGAGCCTCTACTAGACTAGCTCGTTGATCAAAGATGGTTAAGGTTTTCTAACCATAGACAGGAGTTGTCATTTGATAATGGGATCACATCATTAGGAGAATGATGTGATGGACAAGACCCATCCGTTAGCTTAGCATATGATCGTTCTGTTTATTGCTACTGCTTTCATAATGTCAAATACATGTTTCTTCGACCATGAGATCATGCATCTCCCGGATACCGGAGGAATACCATGTGTGCTATCAAATGTCACAACATAAATGGGTGATTATAAATATGCTCTACATGTATCTCCGAAGGTATCTGTTGAGTTGGCGTGAATCGTGATTGGGATTTGTCACTCCGTGTATCGAAGAGGTATCTTTGGGCCCTCTCGGTAATACACATCACAAGAATCTTGCAAGCAAAGTGACGAAGGAGTTAGTTGCAAGATGATGTAGAGACTTGCCGGTAACAAGATTGAACTAGGTATAGAGATACTGACGATTTAATCTCGGACAAGTAACATACCGACAGACAAAGGGAATTACGTATGTTGTCATAAAGGTTCAACTGATGAAAGATCTTCGTGGAATTTTTAGGAATCAATATGGGCATCCAAGTCCCGCTATTGGTTATTGACCGGAGAGGTGTCTCGGTCATGATTACATAATTCCCGAACCCGCAGGGTCGCACGCTTAACGTTCGTTGATGCTCGAGTAGTATTGGGATATTTGATGAGTGGTAACCAAATGTTGTTCGGAGTCCCGGATGAGATCCCGGATGTCACGAGGAGTCTTGGAATGGTCGAGAGGTAAAGATTTATCCATGGGAAGTCACATTTCAGGTTTCGGAAAAGGGTGCAGTTTTTTTCGGTATTGTACCGAGAAGATTTCGAAGGGGTCCGGAAGTCAACAAGTGGATTGACCATGACCCTAGGGCTATAATGGGCTGCAGGGAGGCGCCCTGGCCTTGTTGGGCTAGGTGCACCAATTCCTCAAAAGCCCATGTGTCTAGGGAAGGCAAAAAAGGAAGGAGTCCGAGTAGGAATAGGATTGGACTTGGAGTCCAAGTCCTTTGCCCCTTAGTTGCGCCATAGGGCTTGGAGGGGCTGTTTCCCACGCCCCTCCACCTATATATAGAGGGGAGGGGGTGATACGTCTCTGTCGTATCTACTTTTCCAAACACTTTTGCCCTTGTTTTGGACTCTAACTTGCATGATTTGAATGGAACTAACCCGGACTGACGCTGTTTTTAGCAGAATTGCCATGGTGTTATTTTTGTGCAGAAATAAAAGTTCTTGGAATGACCTGAAAATCAACGGAGATTATTTTTGGAAAATATAAAAAATACCGGCGAAAGAATTAAGGCCAAGGGGCCCACACCCTGTCCACGAGGGTGGGAGGCGCGCCCCCTGCCTCGTTGGCCACCTGGAGCTCCACCGACCTCAACTCCAACTCTATATATTCACTTTCGGGAGAAAAAAATCAGAGAGAAGGATTCATCGCGTTTTACGATACGGAGCCGCCGCCAAGCCCTAATCTCTCTCGGGAAGGCTGATCTGGAGTCCGTTCGGGGCTCCAGAGAGGGGAATCCGTCACTGTCGTCATCATCAACCATCCTCCATCACCAATTTCATGATGCTCACCGCCGTGCGTGAGTAATTCCATCGTAGGCTTGCTGGACGGTGATGGGTTGGATGAGATTTACCATGTAACCGAGTTAGTTTTGTTAGGGTTTGATCCCTAGTATCCACTATGTTCTGAGATTGATGTTGCTATGACTTTGCTATGCTTAATGCTTATTACTAGGGCCCGAGTGCCATGATTTCAGATCTGAACCTATTATGTTTTCATGAATATATGTGAGTTCTTGATTCTATCTTGCAAGGCAATAGTCACCTACTATGTGTTATGATCCGGCAACCCCGAAGTGACAATAATCGGGACCACTCCCGGTGATGGCCGTAGTTTGAGGAGTTGATGTATTCACTATGTGTTAATGCTTTGGTCCAGTACTCTATTAAAAGGAGGCCTTAATATCCCTTAGTTTCCAATAGGACCCCGCTGCCACGGGAGGGTAGGGCAAAAGATGTCATGCAAGTTCTTTTCCATAAGCATGTACGACTATATTCGGAATACATGCCTACATTACATTGATGAATTGGAGCTAGTTCTATGTCACCCTATGTTATGACTGTTACATGATGAACCGCATCCGACATAATTATCCATCATCGATCCAATGCCTACGAGCTTTTCACATATTGCTCTTTGCTTGGTTACTTTACCGTTGCCACTGTTACAATCACTACAATACTATCACTGTTACTTTTGCCACTGTTACCGTTACTTCCATACTACTTTGCTACTAAATACTTTGCTGCAGATATTAAGTTATCTAGGTGTGGTTGAATTGACAACTCAACTGCTAATACTTGACAATATTCTTTGGCTCCCCTTGTGTCGAATCAATAAATTTGGGTTGAATACTCTACCCTCGAAAACTGTTGCGATCCCCTATACTTGTGGGTTATCAAGACTATTTTCTGGCGCCATTGCCGGGGAGCATAGCTCTATTCTTTGAGTCACTTGGGATTTATATCTGCTGGTCACTATGAGGAACTTGAAAGACGAGAAAACAAAAATTTATCCCTCAACTACGAGGGGAGGTAAGGAACTGCCATCTAGCTCTGCACTTGATTCTCCTTCAGTTTTGAGTAAACTTGCGACACCTAAAACTGCTTCTGCTATTAATTCTAATATGTCGCATGTTATTGATGATGCCACTTCTGCTATGCATGATGCTTATGATGAAACTACTTCTATGCTTGATAATACTGTGCCACTAGGTGAATTTCTTGATGAACAACTTGCTAGGGCTAGAGAGAATGAAATTATTGAAGCTGATAATATTGATGAAAGTGATGATGAAGATTCTCCCCCCTAAATATCAATTGCCTGTTGTGCCTGAGGGTTATTTATGGATGAAGAAACTGCTAGAGATTTTCTTGCTTGCAACGATAGATCTGATCTTAAGAAATTATTAGCTAAGCTGAAAGAAAAATCTATGAATGCTAGAATGAAATATGATCCTGCTTATGCTACTTCACCTATCTTTGTTACTGATAAGGATTACGATTTCTCTGTCGATCCTGAGATAATTACTTTGGTTGAATCTAATCCTTTTTATGGCTATGAATCTGAAACTGTTGTGGCACATCTTACTAAATTAAATGATATAACCACCCTATTCACTAATGATGAGAAAACTCGCTACTACTATATCCTTAAGTTATTTCCGTTCTCATTAAAGGGTGATGCTAAAACATGGTTTAATTCTCTTGATCCTAGTTGTGTGCGTAGTCCCCAGGATATGATATATACTTCTCTGCTAAATATTTCCCCGCACATAAGAAACAAGCTGCTTTAAGGGAAATATATAATTTTGTGCAAATTGAAGAAGAGAGTCTCCCACAAGCTTGGGGGAGGCTTCTCCAATTACTTAACGCTTTGCCCGATCATCCTCTCAAGAAAAATGAAATACTTGATATCTTTTATAATGGACTAACCGATGCTTCCAGAGACCACCTGGATAGTTGTGTTGGTTGTGTTTTCAGGGAAAGAACAGTTGATCAAGCTGAGTTGTTATTGAATAATATGTTGACTAATGAAAATAATTGGACACTTCCTGAACCAACTCCGAAGAAAAGGGGTATTCTATTTCTCAGTCCTGAAGATATGCAAGAGGCAAAGAAATCTATGAAAGAAAAGGGTATTAAAGTTGAAAATGTTAAGAATTTACCTCCTATTGAAGAAATACATGGTCTTAATTTGCTGCCTGTTGAAGAAATTCATGGTCTTGATAACCCGGCACAGGTAGTAAAGGTAAATTCTCTCTATAGATTTGATGAAGGTGATATTCCTCGTTATAAGTCTGCTAGCCAATGCTTAGATGAGTTTGATGATTTTATTGTCAAATAAGAAAACTTCAATGCTTATGTTGGTAGACAATTGCAACGCCATGCTTATATGATTGAACACTTGAGTGATTATATGTCTAGAGTTAAAGGTGAACTTAAACTCATTAGTAAACATGCATCTATGGTTACCACTCAAGTAGAACAAGTACTTAAAGCTCAAAATGATTTGCTCAATGAATTAAATAATAAGGGAAACGATAATGCTGTTAGAGTTGCGACTAGAACGGGTAAAAGGACTCAGGAACCTTTGTATCCTGAGGGCCACCCTAAGAGAATTGAGCAAGATTCTCAGAGAACTAATGTTGATGCACCTAGTCCTGCTAAGAAAAACAAAAAGAAAAATGATAGGACTTTGCATGATTCTAGTGAACCTATTATAGACACAGCTGAGAATCCCAATGATGTTTCTATCTCTGATGCTAAAACACAATCTGGTAATGAACATGAACCTAGTGATAATGTTAATGATGATGTTCATGTTGATGCTCAACCTAGCAATAACAGTCATGTAGAGATTGAACCTGCCGTTGATCTTGATAACCCACTATCAAAGAATCAACGTTATGATAAGAGAGACTTTGTTGCTAGGAAGCACGGTAAAGAAAGAGAACCATGGGTTCAGAAACCCATGCCTTTTCCTGCTAAACCATCCAAGAAAAAGGATGATGAGGATTTTGAGCGCTTTGCTGAAATGATTAGACCTATCTTGCGTTTGACTGATATGCTCAAAATGAATCCTTATGCTAAGTATATGAAAGAAATTGTTACAAATAAAAGAAAGGTACCGGAAGCTGAAATTTCTACCATGCTTGCTAATTATACTTTTAAAGGTGGAATAAAAAAGAAACTATGAGATCCAGGAGTACCAACTATACCATGCTCCATTAAAAGAACTATGTTAAAACTGCTTTATGTGATCTTGGAGCCGGTGTTAGTGTTATGCCCCTCTCTTTATATCATAGACTTGATTTGAATAAGTTGATACCTACTGAAATATCTTTGCAAATGGCCGATAAATCAACTGCTATACCCGTCGGTATTTGTGAGGATGTGCCTGTTGTGGTTGCAAACGTTACTATCTTAACGGACTTTGTTATTCTTGATATTCCCGAGGACGACAGTATGTCGATTATCCTTGGTAGACCCTTTTTGAATACTGCAGGGGCTGTTATTGATTGCAACAAAGGCAATGTCACTTTTCATGTTAATGGTAATGAGCATACGGTACACTTTCCGAGGAAACAACCTCAAGTCCACAATATCAATTCTATTGGAAAAATTCCAACTATTACTATTGGAGGTTTTGAATTTCCTCTTCCTACTGTCAAGAAGAAATATGATATTCTTATTGTTGGGGATGTGCATATCCCCATTGAGTTAACCTAGTGCTATTCGAGAATTCTCCAGTTTCATGCAACTCGGAATGAGTTTGTTAACAAGACCTGATCAACCTTGTTAGTGGATTCCTTTTGATGAGCATGAGATGGATGAAGTTAGAAAGCACAACTCTCTGTACCCTCCTTTTACTTTCTGTTATTTAGTTGAAATAAAGTAAAAATAGTATTTCTGTCTGTTTTTTGAATTATCCATGCAATAAAAAAATACCCCAAAAATAGAAGTTCTCCAAATGCCCCAAAAATGAAATATGATTTTTTCTAGAATATTTGAGAATATCTTGCACTGAGAACACATCAGGGGGAGCTAGCACCTGGCCACGAGGGTCCAGGGCGCGCCCACCCCCTGGGCGCGCCATCCTGCCTCGTGGGTCAGGGTGTGCATTCGGTTTTTTTGGTTTGATTCGGTTTGGTTTATATGGTTTTCGGTTTATACGGTTTTTATACTTCGGTTATACGGTTTTATACATAGATACGGTTCGGTTTCGATAATAACCATTTAATTTTGGTTTGGTTTCGGTAATAACCAAAGTTGACGCGAATTTTTGAACAACGCATACTTTTTTATCACATGATTCAATCTGTGTATGTAGGTTAGTTTTTTCTTTTGAGAACTGTGTACGTAGATTAAATCATTAGATGGCAGACATGATTTGTTGTATTATGTACATACGACGTGCACCAGATCGAAGCAATATATGACCGCTGAGGCATTCACAAAGATGTATCTTCGTACAAGCAAAATCTAAGGACAAGACAAGGAAAGAGCACCACATGCACTAGCCTCCAGGTATTTTACGTGTAAAAATTATGGCATGAAACAACACAATGCTAGTTTGTAGCCTCCAGGCTCCTTTTTTTCTTTTGAGGATTGGCGTCCATGCTCCTGGAGTCCTGGGTCCTGGCCCAAGCGCAGCGCCAGCCTCTAGCTCTTGCGCTAGGCAGCCCAAGGCCCAGCCCCAAGCGCCAGGCGCCAGCGTGCACCAGCCGTGTCGCAAAATTTAGTACCACCTCGCGGAGCCAGCATCAAGGAGATGGGTGGATCGCTATAAAAGGAGGGGTGACGGGAGGCATCAGCTCAAGTCATCGGTTGTTTAACACACAACAAAGCTAGTTTCGGTTTAACCGAAAACCATCGGTTTTTAACCAAAAAACCGATTGTTAAATGGTTTCCAGATTTGGAAACTGAAACTGAAACCTGAAAAAACCGATTTTTTGGTTCGGTTTGGTTTTTTTGGTTCGGTTTTGCACAGGGTGACTCGTGGGCCCCTGGTGGCTCCCCTCCCCTTATTCCAGCCACCACACACTCCTTCTTCCTCCCAAAAAAATCACCAACAAGCTCAAGCATGAGTTTTAGCTCATCTTGCTGCCATTTTCGATCTCCTTGCTCAAAGCTCCATTCACAAAACTGCTTTGGGGGATTATTCTTCGGTATGTGACTCCTCCAATGGTCCAATTAGTTTATGTTCTAGTGCTTTATTGATTGCAAATTTTTGCTGCTTAGGTGACCCTGTTCTTGAGCTTGCATGTCAAATTTATTTGGTTCCAAGTAGTTCTAATGAATGATATAGTCTCTAGGCACTTGTGGGAGTAGTTGTTATCAATTCTGTTGAGTTTGGTTCACTTTTATTTGAAGGTACTAAAATTTTCAGAAAGTTTTCAGAGGAAGAAATATGTTTAGGAAAATGTACCAAGGTGGTTCTTCTAGGAAGCAAGAACCTAGGCTCGCAATACGTGATGCGGACGATGAACCACCGAGGGAAGCTCAAGTGCGGGCTTGTGAATGGCCTTCAGAGGACTTTATGGATCGAGCAGGAATCAAGGAAGAATTTAACGCATATGTGCGTAACGCTGATCTTGTGAGCTTCAAGGCAGATAAGTGCCGTCAGTACCACTATCTCGCTGATTCCTTTGTGAGAAGGTTTGAATTTTCATCATCATGCAATTCTCAAACTATCCTATTTGATCTTTATGAAAATTCTTATACTATGGACTTAGAGGATTTTAATACTGCTTGCAAACTTCCACAATGGGGTAGTCCTAGTGAACCTCGCAAGTCTGAGTTTAGAGATTTTCTTGCTAGTATAACTGTGGGGGAATCTAGAGATATCACACAAGCTACCATAGGAGCATTCATTTTCCTGCTATACATTATTTTGCTCTCTTCATAGGTAGGTGCATAAATGGTAAGGATGAAGCATGTCACATGTGTGTCCCTGACCTCAGTGTTCTCAGGAGTGCTGTATTAGGAGATAAACATTATAATTGAGGAGCCATTGTTGCACGTAGGTTGCATAATAATAGAATTAATGGAGATTTCTTTGGTGGAATTTATGCAACTCGTTTAGCTAATTTTCTTGGTATACCCATACGTGAGTATGATATTGAGTTGCCTCCCGCTTATTTAGATTATGATGCTATGGTTCGTCATCAGTTTGTTGAGAGGGACGAACCGCCCTTCAAGTACCGACTAATCTTTGACAGACGTTGCGCTGTCCATATTACTCTCCCTGCCCCTACTTTCTTTGACTTTCAGGCAAAGGGGAGACATGTTATAACCAGGGAGGAGGCAAACGAGTACGAGAGGAGGACGAGAGCAGCTCGCCTCCAAGCTGCAACCCACGATGCAATAGCCGCTGCATCTCAGTACGACCCCAATTACAACTTCGGATATCCGCCAGGCCAGCCATGGCCATAGATCAACTTAGGCTAAAAGCCTAAGCTTGGGGGAGTACGTATTTATCACCCGCATTACATTCATGTTCATGTTGATGCTCAACCTAGAAATAACAATCATGTAGAGATTGAACCTGCCGTTGATCTTGATAACCCACTATCAAAGAATCAACGTTATGATAAGAGAGACTTTGTTGCTAGGAAGCACGGTAAAGAAAGAGAACCATGGGTTCAGAAACCCATGCCTTTTCCTCCTAAACCATCCAAGAAAAAGGATAATGAGGATTTGGAGCGCTTTGCTGAAATGATTAGACCTATCTTGCGTTTGACTGATATGCTCAAAATGAATCCTTATGCTAAGTATATGAAAGAAATTGTTACAAATAAAAGAAAGATACCGGAAGCTGAAATTTCCACCATGCTTGCTAATTATACTTTTAAAGGTGGAATACCAAAGAAACTATGAGATCCAGGAGTACCAACTATACCATGCTCCATTAAAAGAAACTATGTTAAAACTGCTTTATGTGATCTTGGAGCCGGTGTTAGTGTTATGCCTCTCTCTTTATATCGTAGATTTTATTTGAATAAGTTGACACCTACTGAAATATCTTTGCAAATGGCCGATAAATCAACTGCTATACCCATCGGTATTTGTGAGGATGTGCCTGTTGTGGTTGCAAACATTACTATCTTAACGGACTTTGTTATTCTTAATATTCCCGAGGACGACAGTATGTCGATTATCCTTGGTAGACCCTTTTTGAATACTGCAGGGGCTGTTATTGATTGCAACAAAGGCAATGTCACTTTTCATGTTAATGGTAATGAGCATACGGTACACTTTCCGAGGAAACAACCTCAAGTCCACAATATCAATTCTATTGGAAAAATTCCAACTATTACTATTGGAGGTTTTGAATTTCCTCTTCCTACTGTCAAGAAGAAATATGATATTCTTATTGTTGGGGATGTGCATATCCCCATTGAGGTAACCTAGTGCTATTCGAGAATTCTCCGGTTTCATGCAACTCAGAATGAGTTTGTTAACAAGACCTGATCAACCTTGTTAGTGGATTCCTTTTGATGAGCATGAGTTGGATGAAGTTAGAAAGCACAACTCTCTGTACCCTCCTTTTACTTTCTGTTATTTAGTTGAAATAAAGTAAAAATAGTATTTCTGTCTATTTTTTGAATTATCCATGCAATAAAAAAATACCCCAAAAATAGAAGTTCTCCAAATGCCCCAAAAATGAAATATGATTTTTTCTAGAATATTTGAGAATATCTTGCACTGAGAACACATCAGGGGGAGCTAGCACCTGCCACGAGGGTCCAGGGCGCGCCCACCCCTGGGCGCGCCATCCTGCCTCGTGGGTCAGGGTGTGCATTCGGTTTGATTCGGTTTATACGGTTTTCGGTTTATACGGTTTTTATACTTCTGTTTATGCGGTTTTATACATAGATACGGTTCGGTTTCGGTAATAACCATTTAATTTTGGTTTGGTTTCGGTAATAACCAAAATAACCAAAGTTGACGCGAATTTTTGAACAATGCGTACTTTTTTAATCACATGATTCAATCTGTGTATGTAGGTTAGTTTTTTCTTTTGAGAACTGTGTATGTAGATTAAATCATTAGATGGCAGACATGATTTGTTGTATTATGTACATACGACGTGCACCAGATCGAAGCAATATATGACTGCTGAGGCATTCACAAAGATGTATCTTCGTACAAGCAAAATCTGAGGACAAGACAAGGAAAGAGCACCGCATGCACTAGCCTCCAGGTATTTTACGTGGAAAAATTATGGCATGAAACAACACAATGCTAGTTTGTAGCCTCTAGGCTCCTTTTTTTCTTTTGAGGATTAGCGTCTATGCTCCTGGAGTCCTAGGTCCTGGCCCAAGCGCAGCGCCAGCCTCTAGCTCTTGCGCTAGGCAGCCCAAGGCCCAACCCCAAGCGCCAGGCGCCAGCGTGCACCAGCCGTGCCGCAAAATTTAGTACCACCTCGCGGAGCCAACAGCAAGGAGATGGGTGGATCGCTATAAAAGGAGGGGCGACGGGAGGCATCAGCTCAAGTCATCGGTTGTTTAACACACAATGAAGCTAGTTTCGGTTTATTTCGGTTTAACCGAAAGCCATTGGTTTTTTACCGAAAAAACCGATTGTTAAATGGTTTCCAGATTTGGAAACTGAAACTGAACCTGAAACCTGAAAAAACCGATTTTTTGGTTCGGTTTGGTTTTTTTGGTTCGGTTTTTGGTTTTCGGTTCGGTTTTGCACAGGGTGACTCGTGGGCCCCTGGTGGCTCCCCTCCCCTTATTCCAGCCACCACACACTCCTTCTTCCTCCCAAAAAAATCACCAACAAGCTCAAGCATGAGTTTTAGCTCATCTTGCTGCCATTTTCGATCTCCTTGCTCAAAGCTCCATTCACAAAACTGCTTTGGGGGATTATTCTTCGATATGTGACTCCTCCAATGGTCCAATTAGTTTTTGTTCTAGTGCTTTATCGATTTCAAATTTTTGCTGCTTAGGTGACCCTGTTCTTGAGCTTGCATGTCAAATTTATTTGGTTCCAAGTAGTTCTAATGAATGATATAGTCTCCAGGCACTTGTGGGAGTAGTTGCTATCAATTCTGTTAAGTTTGGTTCACTTTTATTTGAAGTTACTAAAATTTTCAGAAACTTTTCATAGGAAGAAATATGTTTAGGAAAATGTACCAAGGTGGTTCTTCAAGGAAGCAAGAACCCAGGCTCGCAATACGCGATGCGGACGATGAACCACCGAGGGAAGCTCAAGTGCGGGCTTGTGAATGGCCTTCAGAGGACTTTATGGATCGAGCAGGAATCAAGGAAGAATTTAATGCATATGTGCGTAACGCTGATCTTGTGAGCTTCGAGGCAGATAAGTGCCGTCAGTACCACTATCTCGCTGAGTCCTTTGTGAGAAGGTTTGAATTTTCATCATCATGCAATTCTCAAACTATCCTATTTGATCTTTATGAAAATTCTTATACTATGGACTTAGAGGATTTTAATACTGCTTGCAAACTTCCACAATGGGGTAGTCCTAGTGAACCTCGCAAGTCTGAGTTTAGAGATTTTCTTGCTAGTATAACTGTGGGGGAATCTAGAGATATAACACAAGCTACCATAGGAGCATTCATTTTCCTGCTATACATTATTTTGCTCTCTTCATAGGTAGGTGCATAAATGGTAAGGATGAATCATGTCACATGTGTGTCCCTGACCTCAGTGTTCTCAGGAGTGCTGTATTAGGAGATAAACATTATAATTTAGGAGCCATTGTTGCACGTAGGTTGCATAATAATAGAATTAATGGAGATTTCTTTGGTGGAATTTATGCAACTCGTTTAGCTAATTTTCTTGGTATACCCATACGTGAGTATGATATTGAGTTGCCTCCCGCTTATTTAGATTATGATGCTATGGTTCGTCATCAGTATGTTGAGAGGGACGAACCGCCCTTCAAGTACCGACTAATCTTTGACAGACGTCGCGCTGTCCATATTACTCTCCCTGCCCCTACTTTCTTTGACTTTCAGGCAAAGGGGAGACATGTTATAACCAGGGAGGAGGCAAACGAGTACGAGAGGAGGACGAGAGCAGCTCGCCTCCAAGCTGCAACCCACGATGCAATAGCCGCTGCATCTCAGTACGACCCCAATTACAACTTCCGATATCCGCCAGGCCAGCCATGGCCATAGATCAACTTAGGCTAAAAGCCTAAGCTTGGGGGAGTACGTATTTATCACCCACATTACATTCATGTTCACACACTCATTCTAGTTGTCGGTGCTCATACTTTTTCATTGTACTATCCATGCTAGTTTATTTATCTTTTTCTAGCTTTCTTCTTGTGTGTTTGAAAAACCTTAAGAAAAACCAAAAAAAATTAGTTGTAGCTTTTAGCTAGTTTACTTTCCATGCTTGTAGTAGTAACTAAAAGAAAACCCAAAAATATTTCTCGTTCTTCTTTTGTTTGTTGGGAGCTTTCCCGTGTAAGTAGTTTTATTTCTTTTCTTTTCTTTGGGGGTTGATAGGAGAAGACCATGATGAAAATGTTGAAGTGGCTCTTATATGCATTATTGTTGATTAAACCAAGAGCCCATATTACCTTGTCTTCTCCCTTGAATTAAATGCTTGCAGATTCCAGCTTAGTCCAATGCACGTGCACTATTATTATTATCCACACCATTCGGTCGTGCAAGTGAAAGGCAATAATGACGATATATGATGGACTGATTGAGATGAGAGAAGCTGGTATGAACTCGACCTCTCTTGTTTTTGTAAATATGATTAGTTCACCATTCCCGATTCAGCCTATTATGAATAAACATGTTTGCAATGATAATTATAGATTATAGTTGCTTATGCCATGCTTAATTAGCTAGGAGTTTATAATGGTTTACCTTGCGTGCCAACATGCTATTAAAATGGTTGTGATGTGGTATAGTAGGGTGGTATCCTCCTTTGAATGATTCGAGTGGCTTGACATGGCACATGTTCACACATGTAGTTGAAACAAAATCAACATAGCCTCCACGATATTTATGTTCATGGTGAATTATATCCTACTCATGCTTGCACTCAGTGTTGATTAATTTTAATGCATGTTCATGACTGTTGTTGCTCTCTAGTTGGTCGCTTCCTAGTCTCTTTCTAGCCTTCTCTTGTACTAAGCGGGAATACTGCTTGTGCATCCAATCCCTTAAACCCCAAAGTTATGCCATATGAGTCCACCATACCTTCCTATATGCGGTGTTTACCTGCCGTTCCAAGTAAATTTGTATGTGCCAAACTCTAAACCTTCAAATGAAATTTTGTTTTGTATGCTCGAATAGCTCATGTATCAACTAGGGCTGTCTATATCTTCCATGCTAGGTGGGTTATTCTCAAGAGGAGTGGACTCCGCTCCTCACTCACGAGAAAATGGCCGGTCACCGGGATGCCCAGTCCCATGCTTTAAGCAAATCAAATCGAAATAATTACAAACAAAACTCCCCCAGGTCTGTTGTTAGTTGGATGGTACCCGTTGTTTTGGACCAGCCGTTGTCGGTGTACTAGAGTAGGGGTACCCTAGTATCCCGAACTTGTGCACGGGCAGCCGCAGCATCCCGCGGCAAGGCTTGCCGGGTGACCGCCAAGGTCCTCCGTGGTCCCTTTGGAGCCATTCAAGAACAAAGTATTCAAGCCAAGGAGACAAGGCCCCGGCAAGAGGAGCTTGCCGGGAAGGCCAACCAAGGCATCTCAAGGAACTTGCCGCGACGCGCCATGCGTCCCGGCAAGGCCCGGTGAGCGACAAGCTCCCGGACGCGACAAGACAACGACCGCGGCAAGGTGCTTGCCGCGGCAAAGCTACCACTCTATACCCGCGCTCCAGCACATCCACCAACGTGTCGCTCTGGGACCTTTCCAGGCGCACGTAGCAGGAGGCTGTGCAGCTAGCGGTGCGCGGTGGCAAGCGGCGCTGACAAGGTTGCCATCGTGGCAAGCGGTGGCGTCCCTGATGGTCTTTTCTTTGCACTATTTGGGCGACGCAGACGGGCATTCAATGCCTTTGTCCCCTGCCGTCAGGGTTAGGTATGATACACTCTACTGGTAGTTGTACCAACCGCAACACCTTTCCATTTTTACCCTTGTCTACGTTGCCACCTGTCGGTGACCCCTTGAGCATATAAAAGGAGGCCCATGCGCGACGTAGAAGGGGGGGGTAGAGGAAAAAGGACACTCACGCTCGGTCTCGTTAGCTGCTGGTGTGTACTGTAGCACTCAGCGCTCCCGAGCAAGAACTCAATACAAACCACAAAGCAGGAGTAGGGTTTTACGCATCCATGCGACCCGAACCTGGGTAAACTGCTCGTGTGCTTTGCCTCGATCTGCTCTTCGCGCGATCTCCGCCTCCCCGCCGAACCGAAAGGGGCTCGGTCCGCCGGCCCCATAGGTGTTCGTGGATCAGTTTCCCCGGCATCTTTGGCGCGCCAGGTAGGGGGCGTCGAGGTTGTGTGAACCTTATCCGGCGTTCACACGAGCTAGATCTTCATCTTCTTCATCGACATGCCACCGAAGAAGAAGGCTTCGGAGGCCGGCGGAAGAACGGGCGTCGATCAGGGAGCTCACGGTGCTGCCAGGTCCAAGGACAAAGCTGCGCTGCCCATCGGCGGCGTAGCCGGCTCCCACAATGACCGGGCACACTCCAAGACCTCGGCGTCCGTACATGCACTGCGCCCATCTCAGGAGGCGCGGGACCGGCAGCGTCATGGTACTCACGGTACCATACGTTCGTTGGACCAAGATCGAGCTGGTGTATCTCGGGGTGCTCAAGACTAGCATGCACGCCAACATGCTGGCACGAGCGAGGCACGGTCGCCTGGACGGGATACTGCTCCTTCTAACATAGTTAGAAGTCCGAGCATATCCCGCTCCTCACACCGTTCGCCACCGCCACCCAACACTTTAGCAGAAGCTTTGGTGCGAGCTCAACTGCTCCTGGATTACCCTCCAACGGCAGACAAGATCGACGAATGGAGGGCCACCATTCAGAGTCTCATCGGCTTCACCAACGGCGACACTCCACGGCAGCCGAGTACATTGCAGCCGCGGCAAGACTGCCAGGCACGAGCCGATGGCGACAAGACTGGTGGGGGTGCAACCACCGTGCACTCTCCGCCCCGAAGGCCAAGATCGCCGACTCGCCGGATCTACCTCGACAGCGACTCCACCGCATCATCAGATCCACGAGCTCGTCGCGATCAGCGCCAAGTTCTTCACGAACGACAGCAAGAAGACGCTCGTACTCGCATCGAGCGCCGAAGAGAAGCGCGGCGTCAATCGGACCAGCGTGCTGGGCCCTTTGTCGACATGCATGCGCCAGGGGAACCAGGCGACTTGCCGTACGCGGTAGGTTGCCCTGCGTTTACTCGTGAGCTGCGGCAAGTCCAGTGGCCCAGCACGAAGAATTTCAAGCCAGACGTACCAGAGAAGTACGACGGCAAGTCGCATCCGTCGGAGTTCCTCAGCATCTACACCATCGCGGTGCAAGCTGCCGGGGGGCAGGACGATAAGATCCTTGCCAACTACTTCCCGTTGGTGCTCAAGCCCAACGTCAGGTCCTGGCTCATGCACTTTCCGGACAACTCCATATCCTCCTGGGTAGACCTATGCCATCAGTTTGTCGGCGCCTTTATAGGCGGCCACAAACCTCATGGCCAAGAGAGCGACCTTCATCTGCTCGCCCAGAAGGAAGGAGAGCCCCTGCGCAAGTACATTCAGAGATTCAGCCGTGTACAGCACAACATCCCAGATGTCCACCCTGCCGCGGTCATCAGCGCATTCCATCAGAACATGCGTAACCGCAGGATGCGGCAGGAGATGGCGATGTGCAAGATCAGAGACGTCAGTGAGCTATATGCCCTGGCCGACAAGTGTGCACGTGCTGAGGAAGGGAGGAAACTCCCCGGAGAGAATACAGGAGCAGGAGGATCTGACAGCGAGGATGCTGCCCCGGCAAAGAAAAACCGGCGGCGGAACAACAGGAAGAAGAAAGGCAAAGATGTGCTAGTCGTTGAGCAGTCCGGCAACGGAGGTGGCACCAAGAAAGCCAAAACTGGTAGCTCCGGCAAGGAGATTGACGCATGCACCAACTGCCAGGCTGTGGCGGTCGCCGACAAACAGGACGGCACCGACAAGCAGTACTGCAAGATCCACCGCACCAAGGGCCATGACCTCCAGAGCTGCAAGAAGGTCGAGTAGCTTGTCGAGCAGCAAAAGGCTGAATACGAGCGACGCGACAAGGAGAAGGCCCAAGGAGGTGCTGGAGGATCCGGCAAGAAGTGCCCCGGCCGGGGAGGACGTCGCGGCAAGGAGACAGACCTCCCCGCGGCCGCGACAAAGATGAAGATGACGACGACGATGAAGATATGGATGATGTCGAGACCAGTGAGGAAGAGTTCTAGAAAGCCACAGAGGTCCTGTGCATTGACGGTGGTGCTTCTCTGCATACTTCACACCGCCAACTCAAGCAGTGGGTGCGGGAAGTCAATGCGGCAGAACCACCTGTCGAGTCACGCAAGCTTCTGAAATGGTCCAGCACGCCTATCATCTTTGATATTGAGGACCACCCTGATCGCACAACTGCGGTTGGGTGCTTGCCGATGTTGGTTTCACCAACTATCCGCAACCTCAAGGTCACTAAGATGCTAGTTGACGGCGGGGCCGGCTTGAACCTGATCTCCTCCGCGGTACTCCAGAAACTCCAGATCCCTGACAGCGAGCTCGAAGAGACCGTCACATTCCAAGGAATCAATCCGGGAAGGAGCAAGCCAAAGGGAAAGATCACGTTGCCGATGACATTTGGCAGCGAGTTGAACTTCAGGACTGGGAGGGTCACTTTTGACGTTGCTGACTTTCCATTGCCTTACAATGGGATACTCGGCCGTCCAGCACTCGCCAAATTCATGGCAGCCTCTCACTATGCATACAACATGCTGAAGATGCCAGGCCCGATAAGTGTCATCTCTGTCCCTGGCGACAAGAAGGATGCTCTTATCTGCACCGACAAGATCTACCGGGAAGCGGCAGCCGCAACAGATCACAAGTCACCTGCCGTTGAAGCTCCCGGGGGGAAGAAGAAGACCAAGTCTGGCAAGAGTTCTGATGCCCACTCCGACAAGCGCACCTCTTCGGAGTGCTACGCTACCGTCAGGGACGCACCATCGAGCTCCGCCGGCAAGTGTAAGAAGACAATGGCAGCTCCGCCAAAGACCAAGAAGGTGTCCGCCAAGGAGGACGGCACTGGTGGTACCTTCACCATCAGTGCCACTCTCGACCCTAAATAGGAAAGCGCGCTCATTGCTTTCCTGCGGGCGAACGTCGACGTGTTTGCGTGGCAACCGTCTGACATCCCCGGTGTTCCCAATAAAGTAATTGAGCACCATCTTGCTGTCTGTCCTCATGCGCGGCCCGTCAAGCAGAAGGTCAGGAAGCAAGCAGTGGAGCGCCAAGAATTCATCGCAGATGAAATCAAGAAGTTGGAAGCAGCAGGCCTTGTCAGAGGAGTGCTCCATCCTACGTGGTTGGCCAATCCTGTAGTCGTGCGTAAGGCAAACAGGAAATGGAGGCTTTGTATCGGCTTTACCGATGTCAATAAAGCTTGTCCCAAAGACCCATTTCCCTTGCCGCGCATTGACCAGATTGTAGACTCCACAGCCGGATGTGACTTGCTTTCATTTCTTGACGCGTACTCAGGATACCATCAGATCTTCATGGCAGAAGAGGATGAGGAGAAGACCGCGTTCATCACTCCATGTGGCACGTACTGTTTCATACGGATGCCTTTCGGTTTAAAGAATGTTGGTTCAACATTTGCAAGGGTAGTCCATGTCGCTTTTGCGCCACAAATACACAGAAATGTGGAAGCCTACATGGATGACATAGTGGTCAAGAGCAAGGACAAGGCAACTCTGATTCAAGATTTAGACGAAACATTTGCAAATCTGTGCAAGATCAACCTCAAGCTGAACCCTGAGAAGTGCGTCTTTGGCGTCCCGTCCGGCAAGCTTCTCGGGTTCTTCGTGTCTCAGCGGGGAATTGAAGCCAATCCCGACAAGATCAAGGCCATTGAGCAGATTGAAGCACCAAAGCGCGTCAAGGATGTACGAAGACTTGCCGGTTGCGTGGCTACTCTCAGCAGGTTTATCTCTAGGTCTGCTGAGCGCACCCTGCCGTTTTTCAAAATATTGAAAAAGGCAGGTCCGATGAAATGGACTCCGGAAGCGGAGGCTGCGCTGCAAGACTTGAAGAGATACCTGTCCTCTACTCCAACACTTGCCGCTCCTAAGCCACAAGAGAAGTTGCTGCTATATATAGCGGCAACCAATCATGTGGTTAGTGCTGCGTTAGTAGCGGAGAGGGAGGCGGATGATGAGCCAGCAACCACGGCAGATGCATCCAGCGACAAGCAAGGAACTTCACTGACAAGCTCTGGTCCCGACAAAGATGGATCTGCGCAGGCGCGTGAGGAGATACAGAAGAGAATGGTGCATCGCCCAGTTTACTTTGTCAGTTCCCTTCTGCAGGGGGCTAGGTCAAGGTACTCTGGTGTGCAGAAATTGCTTTTCGGCCTTCTCATGGCCTCGAGAAAGCTGCGCCATTACTTCCAAGCACATGAGATCACAGTTGTCACTCGTTTTCCGCTGAAGAGGATACTGCAGAATCCAGAAGCAACAGGCAGGATTGTCGAGTGGGCACTGGAACTGTCAAGCTTTGGCCTCAAGTTTGAGAGCACTTCAACTATCCAAAGCAGAGCATTGGCAGAATTCATAACAGAGTGGACGCCAACACCAGACGAAGAAATTCCAGAAACGAGCATCCCCGTCAAGGAAGCAAGCAAAGAGTGGCTGATGTACTTTGATGGTGCCTTCTCGCTGCAAGGCGCCGGCGCGGGCGTGCTACTTGTCGCACCCACCGGAGAGCACCTCAAGTACGTAGTCCAGATGCACTTTTCCAAGGAGCAAGCAACGAACAATACCACAGAGTATGAAGGATTGCTTGCCGGTCTCAGGATTGCAGCAGACATTGGGATCAAGAAGCTCATTGTCAGGGGTGACTCGCAGCTTGTCGTCTGCCAAGTGAACAAGAATTATCAGAGTCCGTTGATGGAAGCCTACGTTGATGAAGTGAGAAAGCTAGAAGAGCACTTTGACGGCCTACAGATGGAGCATGTCCCAAGAGCTCAGAACGACATTGCCGATGGCCTATCGAAGTGCGCCGCACTTAAGTTACCTGTGGAACCAGGGATCTTTGTGCTCAAACTGACTCAACCGTCCGTAACGCCATCAACTGGACAGAGCAAGAAGAGGAAGTTGATTTCCGGTGACTATTTTCCGGCAGAGCTCCCCGAAGCTGCCACCAAGAAGGTCCCCAAGATCAACACCAAGGGTGCTGAGGAGCAGTCTGCTCCGGCAAGCCCTAGGGTTTGTTCCGTTGAAGCAGACGCTCCCGACAAGTTTTGCTCCGGCAAGCTTGTCAGGGAACGTCAAGCTCCGGCTGAGCCGCATGTTCTCGCCGTAGAAGCGGATGTTCCCGCAGCAGCAGATGTGCCTTTAGTCCTTGTTGTCGAGCCACAAGCTCCAGCATGGGCACAGCAGATTGTTCGTTTGCTTCAGACAGGAGAACTTCCCGAAGAGCAAGAAGAAGTGGAAAGAGTAGCCCGGCAGTCAAGTATGTACCAGTTTGTCGACAACACACTGTACAGAAGAAGACTCAACGGTGTGAAATTGAAGTGCATTCACCGGGAAGGCGGACAAAAGCTGTTGGCAGAGATACATGGAGGCATATGTGGTCACCACATTGGTGCAAAAGCACTTGCCGGCAAAGCATTCCGGCAAGGTTTCTTTTGGCCGACAGCCCTCCAGGATGCAACTGCACAAGTAACCAAGTGTGAAGCGTGCCAGTTCCATTCCAAGCAGATACACCAGCCAGCTCAAGCTCTCCAGACGATCCCTTTATCCTGGCCATTTTTGGTCTGGGGGCTCGACATCCTCGGCCCCTTTCCCCGAGCTATCGGGGGCTTTGAGTACTTGTACGTTGCAATCGACAAGTTCACAAAGTGGCCGGAAGTGGAAGCAGTGAGGAAGGTGACAGCACAGTCAGCAGTCAAGTTCTTCAGGTCGATTGTTTGCCGCTTCAGGATCCCTAACAGGATCATCACCGACAACGGCACGCAATTCACGAGCCACACCTTCATGCAGTACGTCCATGATCTTGGCGCCAAGGTCTGCTTCGCTTCTGTTGCTCACACGAGAAGCAACGGTCAAGCGGAGAGGGCAAATGCTGAAGTGCTGCGTGGGCTCAAGACGAGGACTTTCGACAGGCTGCGCAAGTGCGGAAAGAACTGGATTGAGGAGCTGCCGGTGGTTCTTTGGTCGATCAGGACGACGCCAAATCGAGCCACTGGCCAGACACCTTCCGCTCTAGTCTATGGAGCAGAGGCAGTTCTCCCCACGGAACTCGTATACGGGTCACCTCGAGTGCTCGCTTATGATGAGCTTGAGCAAGAGCAGCTGCGACAAGATGACGCGCTGCTCCTTGAGGAAGACCGTCTTCAGGCTGCTGTACGAGCTGCTCGCTACCAGCAAGCTTTGCGCCGCTACCATAGCCGCAAAGTTAATGCTAGAAGTCTCGAGGAAGGCGACCTTGTTGTTCGACGCGTTCAGTCCGCCAAGAATGCCAACAAGTTGACGCCGAAGTGGGAAGGCCCTTACCGGGTGAAACGAGTCACTAGGCCTGGCGCTGTCCGCCTTGAGACCGAAGATGGCATTCCGGTGAGCAACTCCTGGAACATTGAGCATCTTCGTAAGTTTTACCCGTAAGGTGCGGTTGCCGGAACCTGTTCCGGCAACCACCTTTTGTACAAGTCTTGCCGCTGTTGCATGTAATCCTTTGTACAAAGCCGGGCGCAGACCCCGTGCATAAGTAAAGCTCATGTGCTCCGCACATCTTGTCAATTTCATGCTTTCTATTTTTTGCATGTGTTAACTGACACTTTGTGCAGCGCCTACCACTGGTAAGCAATAACGAGCCGTAAGGCTCCATATCTTTATTTTCTCTTCTTTCTTTTTCTCAAGGAAAGGAAGGTTCCCTCGCCCACAAGTTTTCCGGGGGGAAAGGAGAAGATAATGGTGTGGATCAGAGGTCGTTCAAGAAAGTTTCGCCTTACCGGGAAGCAAACGACAGAAAAGCTAAGTTGCCAAAGTTTGAGCAATCAGATTTTTTAAAAAAAATTTAAGTTATCTTCCTCGAACGACCGTGCTTTGTATGGAAAACCTGGGCGCGGAGGAACCAACTCGTAGCTAATTGCGCCCTTACTTTGTTTCGAGTCCGCTCAACAACTTAAGTGAGCTGCGACTAGTTGCGACAAGGTTTCTTGTCGGTAGTTGCGCCCTTACTTTGTTTCGAGTCCACTCAACAACTTAAGTGAGCTGCGACTAGTTGCGACAAGGTTTCTTGTCGGTAGCGGCACCGCCAGCAGGCCGCTGACGTCCCGCACTCAGCGCTCGCGGCTAAGGTGCCTGCACCGGCAAGTTTCCTAAAAGCGTAGGGCAAAAACATACAAAGGAAGGAATCAAGTAAAGGAAATAACATAGCAATCGCTACCCAAAATAGAGTTATATTACAAGATAGCTTGTCGCAGCTCTAACAGATTGTTCTCATAACATGACCAGCAGCGACAAGAAAAGGAGAAAACGGGCGGCCTAATCTACGCGATCGCCCTCAACCCTCTTGATCCCGCTCACCTTGTCCACAATGGGTGCGACAAGGATCTTGAGCGCTTCCAGATCAGCATCCGGCGGCAGGGTCTTGAGGACATTGGTGAGGTTGAGGCCCGGGTTGCGGAAGGCCACCTTCACCAACACCTTTTGAAGAGCTCCCACGCAGATCTTGCGCGACTCGTCGGCCAGCTGCTTTGGGATCTTCTCCCGGAGTCGCTGGAGGGCCGTCACCACGCCTTTGAAGAACGAAGTGAGCTTGGCGCTGGGTTGGAGGTTCTCATCGGAGGGATACCCGAGATCCTCCATCCCCAGCTGCGCCAGCTCCCTGTCAATGGCTGCGGCAACATCTACGAGACCCTCCGTCCAGTGCTCCACATTCTTCCTGAAAGTGTTCTGGGCGGCAGCAGCACTCGCCAGCAGCGCCTCGTCGGCCTTGATCTTCTTCTTCAAGGCCACCTCCTGCTTCCTGGCGCCGTCCAGCGTCTTGGTCAAAGTAGTCAGCTTCAACTCAAGATCTGCGTTGGAGTCCTTTGTGGCACTAAGCTCCTTGCCCTTCTCGGCGAGACGACCCTGCAGCTCGCCAAAGCTGTAGGCGTCCTTCTCGTGCTCATGCTTAAGCGCAGCAAGCTCTTCACCGCTCGCCTTGAGATCGGCCTCCAGCTGCGCCACCTTCGTCTTCAGCTCCTTCTTGGCGGCCTTGGCAGCTGCGGCAGCATCCTCTGCTTGCTTGAGAGCCCCACCGAATGTTTGCTCGCGTGTAGCAAGCTCCTCCTCATGGCTGTCAAGGTTGACCTTCCGCTGCGCCAACTCGCCCTCCCGCGTAGACAGCTTCTCGGCGGCAAGCCGCTGTTGCTCTTCAACTTCAACCTTTTCGAGGAAGAAGGCTTTCTGCTCCTCGGCGAGTTGCTCCCGCTCCTCTGCCAGGGACCGGAGAGCTTCCTGGTTGAGACCCCGGAGCTCCTCCGCGCGCTTCTCGATGTCCGCTCCCGCCTTCGCGACAAGCGCTTCTCGGGATTCCAGCTTGGCCTGTCGAGCGCGGTAGAGCGACACCAGCTTCCGCAGCAGCCGCTCCTCCTCTGGCTCGCCGCTCCTGCTGCTCGGCGCATCAACCAGCATCAGCCCAGCGGAGGCGAGCACCTCTCCATCCAAGATTTCTCCTTCGACCGGTGCCCTGGAGCTTGACGCCCAGGGGAGCTTTATGAAGACGCCATCGCCGGCCTTCAAATAGGCGCCTGGCTGGGGCTCTTCGGAGCCTGACGCTGCGGCAGCGGCGGAGGGATCGGCGGTCGGCGTAGCGCCTGGCGCTCCTGCGGCCTCAGGGCCGTCAGTGCGATCGCCAGACCCCTCGCCAGCTTCTGCGGCGGCAGCTTTGGCGGCCTCTTCGTCGGCGGGATCATCAGCGCCGGCTGCTTCTTCGGTGGCAGCGGCGTCGTCGGTATTGCCGCGCGCGTTCTCCTCGCCGGCGACCTCGGTCTCCATCGGCTCCATGGCAGATGGGTCTGACGGCCGGAAAAGGGAGAAAAGCCAAGCAAATATCCAAAAAGAAGATCAAAAGAAGAAGAATCCAAGGGAAGTTTTCAAGCGAGAGGATTACCTGTACCGGGATCTACAGTCATGGTCTCCGCCGCCGAGGGACCGCTGGTGCTGTCCCTTGCCGGAGAACTCTCCCTTGCTGGAGGGCGCTCCCTTGCCGGGGAACTCTCCCTTGGCGGCGTAGTTGAAGGAGATGGCATGTCGGGGGCGGCATCCGGGCGCTCCTGGTGAGGTTGATCTGCTCCTACACAAACCAATAGTCAGATGTCAGCAAAGAAAGAGCACCCATGCGCGCCTAACAGTGGGAAGTAAACCATATACTTACGCTGGGGGCTGCTTTGGGGAATAGTTGCCGGGTCCGGCAAGGTGGTCTTGGACACACCCCCTGCTGTCGCGGTGGGTTCGTCCTCGATGACAATCACCGGGACCTTGGCTCTCTTCGCCGCTCTCTGGGCCAGAGTCCTGAAAAGGAATGAGTTCGGAGTAGAGCAAATCGGATACAAGACAAAACAACAAGAATTGAAGAACTACAAGTATAGAAAAGAATCTTACTCTTCTTCTTCCTCGTCGGAACTGAGCGCGGAGAAGTCGAAGCCCGGCTCACCTCCGGCGCGACGAGGCGGAGGAGTAGGTTCCCTTGGCCGCTTGGCAGGGGCAGTGGCGGTGGTCTGATACGACCCCGCTCCGGCCGCCGCCGCGGCGTGAGAAGCAGCAGGAGCAGAAGCGATGGTCCGGGAGGACCCCGCTCCAGTTGCTGCAGCAGCGTGAGGTGCTCCCGCGGCAATAGTGCTTGCCGCGGTGGAGCGTATCGCGCGATGCGGCGGCTGTCGACTCGTCTGCAGCTCCGCTACGTCCCTGGCCTTGCGGAGACGCCTTCTTGGTGGAGCTGGGGGCTCTGCTTGCGGCGAGCTGTCTGAAGATGACGAGGAAGAGGAGTTGATCTCCAACGAGCCGCTCGTATCCTCGGCGGGCTCGCTCGACTCGACATCAGGCCCGGCAAGCTCTCCCTCGCCGGCAAGCCCCTCTCGCCCGGCAAGGCTTGCCGCCTCTGCTGCCTCTGCTGCCTCTGCCTCCTCCACGGTGAATCCAAACTCACCCGCGGCAGCGGCTGCCGTCGCCTCTTCCATCCTAGTGGCGATGCGCTTCATCTCCGCATCGGTGGTGTCACAAGTAAGGCTTGTCTTTTCATCGGAGCGGACCGGCACTTCTACCAAGCCGTCAAAGAACTCCTGCACGATGTCGTCTGCAGGCTCTTGCCAAGTTGGGACAATTCCATGCGAATCGCACAGCGGCATCATTGCACGGATGCGGTCGAGCGAGGAGTTGTTGCACAGCGGAACGACACCCTTTGGCAACCTAAACACTTCGGGATGTCGAGGGTCGTACTTGAACAGCTCCTGGAGCATCACGTTAAGTTCCAAGACAGTGAAGTTTAAGTTGAGGCCCGGGCGCAACCTCATGATGTCCGCCGCATTCTTGAACTCCCAGGCAGGTCTCCCCCTCTCCTGCAGAGGGGCGATGCGGCGGCGAAGAAAATCTGTGCCAACGGCGCCTACAGTGAGCCCGGCAAACCTAAGGCGTTGGATCCAGGTGACGGCAATCTTCAGCCTATCGTCTTCCGAGGCCACGTTGCTCCAATCGCTGCCGCACACTACTGGGGTTTGGCGCCAGGCGGTAAACGGCTGCGGGTTCTCCTCGACAATCCAGCACCAGTCTGCTCTCCATTCCTCCCACTTGCCACGTAGCTCTCCCTCCAGATAAGCTTCCTTCTTGTGGGCTCTCGAGATCCAGGCGATTCCACCGGATAGAGGCTCTCCTCTCTCAACTCGGGGCATAAAGAAGTGGCGAAAAAGAGCTACATTTGGATAGACTCCGACAAAGTTTTCGCAGAGATGTGCGAAAACTGCCATGGTCAGAACGACATTGGGGGTGAAGTCAAGGAGGCGGAACCCGTAGGTGTTCATAATGTTGCAGAAAAACTCAGAGAAAGGCGGGCAGAGCCCGCAGTAGAAGAACAACGCAAAGAAGGGATATCCATTTGGAGCCAGTTTCCAAGCGATGGCTGGGAGTACCTTCGTGCGCGGATGCGCTCGCGTCTCCGTCGACCAGAAGAGGTAGTAATTCTCCTTCAGCTCCTTCGCGGCGAGCTTGGGGGGGGGGGAAGATTGCCCGCTCCTTTCGCAGCGCCGCGAGCCGCTGCGCCTCGGTCGACTTCACGACCTTCCCCTTTTCGGCTTTCGGAGCCATGGCGAAGGTGGTGGGGGAGATCGACGGCGTTGGTGGTACTGGTGGCGATGGGGAGCGGAGCGCTGCTCTCTTTCAGCTTTGGGAAGAAGGGGGGAGCGGCGGAGGTTTTTGAGATTGGAATATCAACCGGCGAAATGGGCGAACTGCCCCTGTTTCCCCTGCTTATAAAGAGGGAGGAGGCGGACGTTCCGCCTTTCCGAATAAAGAAACCACCCACGATCTCTCCCGCGACGCTGCATTCAACGCGTGCCGTTCGGGAAGGGCGCGGTGGATACGGAGTGAGATACGGTGTAACCCAGGCCGCGCGTGCCCGTGCCCTGTTTTGGGCCTGGCCCAACAGCGCTCGGCACCGTGTGTGGCCCAGGCCCGGGGGCTCCTGTCGGTGTACTAGAGTAGGGGTACCCTAGTATCCCGAACTTGTGCACGGGCAGCCGCAGCATCCCGCGGCAAGGCTTGTCGGGTGACCGCCAATGTCCTCTGTGGTCCCTTTGGAGCCATTCAAGAGCAAAGTATTCAAGCCAAGGAGACAAGGCCCCGGCAAGAGGAGATTGCCGGGAAGGCCAACCAAGGCATCTCAAGGAACTTGCCGCGACGCGCCACGCGTCCCGGCAAGGCCCGGTGAGCGACAAGCTCCCGGACGCGACAAGACAACGACCGCGGCAAGGCGCTTGCCGCGGCAAAGCTACCACTCTGTACCCGCGCTCCAGCACATCCACCAACGTGTCGCTCTGGGACCTTTCCAGGCGCACGTAGCAGGAGGCTGTGCAGCCAGCGGTGCGCGGTGGCAAGCGGCGCTGACAAGGTTGCCATCGTGGCAAGCGGTGGCGTCCCTGACGGTCATTTCTTTGCACTATTTGGGCGACGCAGATGGGCATTCAATGCCTTTGTCCCCTGCCATCAGGGTTAGGTATGATACATTGTACTGGTAGTTGTACCAACCGCAACACCTTTCCATTTTTACCCTTGTCTACGTTGCCACCTGTCGGTGACCCCTTGAGCATATAAAAGGAGGCCCATGCGCGACGTAGAAGGGGGGGGTAGAGGAAAAAGGACACTCACGCTCGGTCTCGTTAGCTGCTGGTGTGTACTGTAGCACTCAGCGCTCCCGAGCAAGAACTCAATACAAACCACAAAGCAAGAGTAGGGTTTTACGCATCCATGCGGCCCGAACCTGGGTAAACTGCTCGTGTGCTTCGCCTCGATCTGCTCTTCGCGCAATCTCCGCCTCCCCGCCGAACCGAAAGGGGCTCGGTCCGCCGGCCCCATAGGTGTTCGTGGATCAGTTTCCTCGGCAGCCGTGGAGTGCTTGTTGGTGTGGGGGAGTATAAACTTTACCATTCTTCTTCGGAACCGCCTATAATGTGTGTAGCATGGAAGATATTGCTATCTCTTGGTTGTTTTGTTGACAATGAAAGTATACCGCTCAAAATATTATTTATCTCTATTTTAAAACTCGAGCTCTGGCACCTCTACAAATCCCTGCTTTCCTCTGTGAAGGTCCTATCTATTTACTTTTATGTTGAGTCATCACCCTCTTATTAAAAAGCACCAGTTAGAGAGCACTGCTGTCATTTGCATCCATTACTATTAATTTATATTGGGTATGACTGGATCTCTTTTACCATGAATTACAATGTCTAGTCGGTCCTTGATCTTTAAAGGAGCTCTGCATTTATGTTTTGCGGTCTCAGAAAGGGCTAGCGAGATATCATCTTATTATATCATATCATGATTGTTTTGAGAAAGTGTTGTCATCCAAGATTTATTATTATTGCTCGCTAGTTGATTATGCCATTGATATGAGTAAACATGAGACCTAAGTGTTATTGTGAATATGGTTAGTCATAATCTTTGCTGAAAACTTGGATGCTGGCTTTACATATTTACAACAACAAAGGAAACAAAGTTTGTAAAAGTTTTTCTTTATCACTTTCAGTTTGTCAACTTAATTTCTTGAGGACAAGAAAAGGTTTAAGCTTGGGGGAGTTGATACATCTCCGTCGTATCTACTATTCCAAACACTTCTGCCCTTGTTTTGGACTCTAACTTGCATGATTTGAATGGAACTAACCCGGACTAACGCTGTTTTCAGCAGAATTGCCATGATGTTATTTTTGTGCAGAAATAAAAGTTCTCTGAATGACCTGAAAATCAACGGAAATTATTTTTGGAAAATATAAAAAATACTGGCGAAAGAATCAAGGCCACGGGGCCCACACCCTGTCCACGAGGGTGGGAGGCGCGCTTGCCCCCTGGGCGCGCCCCCTGCCTCATGGGCCACCTGGAGCTCCACCGACCTCAACTCCAACTCTATATATTCATGTTCGGGGAGAAAAAAATCAAAGAGAAGGATTCATCGCATTTTACGATACGGAGCCGCCGCCAAGCCCTAATCTCTGTCAGTAGGGCTGGTCTGGAGTCCGTTCGGGGCTCCGGAGAGGGGAATCCGTCGCCGTCGTCATCATCAACCATCCTCCATCACCAATTTCATGATGCTCACCGCCGTGCGTGAGTAATTCCATCGCAGGCTTGCTGGACAGTGATGGGTTGGATGAGATTTACCATGTAATCGAGTTAGTTTTGTTAGGATTTGATCCCTAGTATCCACTATGTTGTGAGATTGATGTTGCTATGACTTTGCTATGCTTAATGCTTGTCACTAGGGCCCGAGTGCCATGATTTCAGATCTGAACCTATTATGTTTTCATGAATATATGTGAGTTCTTGATCCTATCTTGCAAGTCAATAGTCACCTACTATGTGTTATGATCCGGCAACCCCGAAGTGACAATAATCGGGACCACTCCCGGTGATGACCGTAGTTTGAGGAGTTCATGTATTCACTATGTGTTAATGCTTTGGTCCGGTACTCTATTAAAAGGAGGCCTTAATATCCCTTAGTTTCCAATAGGACCCCGCTGCCACGGGAGGGTAGGACAAAAGATGTCATGCAAGTTCTTTTCCATAAGCACGTATGACTATATTTGGAATACATGCCTACATTACTTTGATGAATTGGAGCTAGTTCTGTGTCACCCTATGTTATGACTGTTACATGATGAACCATATCCGACATAATTATCCATCACCGATCCAATGTCTATGAGCTTTTCACATATTGCTCTTTGCTTAGTTACTTTACCGTTGCCACTGTTACAATCACTACAATACTATCACTGTTACTTTTGCCACTGTTACCGTTACTTCCATACTACTTTGCTACTAAATACTTTGTTTCAGATATTAAGTTATCCAGGTATGGTTGAATTGACAACTCAACTGCTAATACTTGAGAATATTCTTTGGCTCCGCTTGTGTCGAATCAATAAATTTGGGTTGAATACTCTACCCTCGAAAACTGTTGCGATCCCCTATACTTGTGGGTTATCAGGGGGAGCCCCAAGAGGACACACCAAGCCCTTGGCGCCCCTCTCTCTCCCGTTACTCCGTAGTTCCACCGCCTCGTCCCGGCGACGCTTAGTGAAGCGCTGTCGGTGCTCGACCACCACCATCACCATCACGCCATCGTGTTTGTTGTGATTGCATCTACTTCTCCTCTCCTGCTTGCCGGATCAAGAAGGAGGAGACGTCATCGAGCCGCACGTGTGCTAAACTCGGATGTGTCGTTCGTTCGGCGCTAGATCGGTTAGATCCTGATCAGATCACGAAGAGTACGACTGCATCAACCGCGTGATAAACACTTCCGCTTAGCGATCTACAAGGTTATGTAGATGCTCTCCCCCTCTCGTAGCTATGCATCTCCAAGGATGGATCTTGCGTGTGCATAGATTTTTTGTTGTTTTCCATGCAACATTCCCCAAGAGTGGCATTGATAACCCATAAGTATAGGGGATCTATCGCAGTCCTTTCGATAAGTAAGAGTGTCGAACCCAACGAGGAGCAGAAGGAAATGACAAGCGGTTTTCAGCAAGGTATTCTCTGCAAGCGCTGAAATTATCGGTAACAGATACGGGTAGCAAGTAACAAAAGTAAGTAAGGTGTAGCAAGGTGGCCCAATCCTTTTTGTAGCAAAGGACAAGCCTGGACAATCTCTTATATAAAGCAAAGCGCTCCCAAGGACACATGGGAATTACTGTCAAGCTAGTTTTCATTATGCTCATATGATTCACGTTTGTTACTTTGATAATTTGATATGTGAGTGGACCGGTGCTTGGGTGTTGTCCTTGCTTGGGCAAACCTCCCACTTATGATTAACCCCTCCCGCAAGCATCCGCAACTACGAGAGAAGAATTAAGATAAACTAGTCGTGAACCCGTGCATCCGCACGGGCTAGTTATTTCCAGTTGAAACCCCTTATTTGGGATTCCACTCAATGATTTCTTTGTACCTCAGATTTCAGAAGTCTAGTAATAGTAGGTTATAAAGTATTCAGCAAAGAGATCATGGTGATAATATGAAAATATACTTCATGATCCATTATATGATATATAGATAGTCCAAAAATTTCGATTGTCATAAAAAATAATTGCAAAGAAACATCATACACTGAAAAATATTAATTTCACGTATCACCATCTATATAGACAAATATCTTATGTTTTTGTCTACTAATTTAATTTACCAAACCTGAAACAGAAAAGAAATAAGATCTACCATGAATGAATTTTTGCATCAAATGCAGGCAAGCATGCGTCTCCTTAAAAGATAGTCGAAACTATAGATGTGTCCCCGTGTAAGCATTAAGTGTGTCAAGTAGAAGGAACATATGAGATAAATATGATATAAATAATCTTGAGAAAATTCATAATGTTTCATAATCATCGTATCCATGTAGAGAAATACACTGGTTCTTGAATATGATGTCACAATTAATTAGAGCATACCGTACTTACTTTATCTGCTCACAATTCATGTCTAGTGAACTCGCACATGTATGTATAATATAAGTAAAAACTACAACAACATACAATTTAATATCATGGGATTAATCTGTACAGATAAATTTTCTTGGAAGTTACATTCTGTTACTGGATCAGATTTCAATTACATAGCAGCTCTTACTCTAAGGTCGTCCAAGGTCTATACAACAGAATAAATAACCCATACAAAAATCAACTCGCATATGAGGTTTTAACTTGAGCATAATTTCTTGACCCCCCTTGTTGCTTCGGATAAATACTGCCCAAGGTGCCACCTTCCTGGCTCTTCAAATGCACAGAGACTTCATATCTGCAAACAACACTATCGAAAATAATTACATCCAGAACATAGCATCATTTTGGCTTGGATCAGAACACTATAAAAATTGGTCATTGGGTGAGCATAAAATCGAAAGAACATATTAAAGTAAACAAAACCATAGTTTTTGCTCGTAAAAAATAGAGAGAAATAGAGTGAGGAAATTATGAAATATATACAAAGCACTAATTAATCTCTATCTGATATTTATTAGGTCTATTACATAGTCAACAGAATCACAAAGTTGAGTTACTATTAAAGGGGAACCCGGGCAAAGATCAAATGGTACCTGCCAGGGGCTGCTTGAAGCCTCAAAACCTATCTGAACAACTGTGTTCTTGAGAAACGCATCAAACTATAAATCTACAAATATAAGCACAACACTGGCACAATAACTTGTTGATTGGAGTTCATGCTCAAGCAAAGAGCAACCCGTCGACATCGAATAACATGAATTAGTCAAGCAGTCCAGGTCTCAATTGATGGCGCCGAGGTGAAGGCCCGGTCGAACAGACATACCTCCATGTTTCGTGATTTTTTAGGTTAATTAATCTAAAAATGTCTATTTTCCTTTGATCTTGACCAGCTGGCTTTTGATTGGTTTGTCTTAGAATATAAGATAATCAATGAATTGAAAGAAAGTAGGGAAGATCCCGTGAGATATATCAAAAGGACTAATGAATCTCCATTTAATATCATTAGGGTTATTACATAATCAACAAAGTCAAAAAGTTGAAGTTACTATTAAACGGCAATCCAATCAAAGCTCAAATGGTACCTGCCAGTAGTGGATCGACGCCTCAAAAATTACCTGAACAACTCCGCTCCTGAGAAAAACCCAAACTGTAAATCTACAATAAAAATCAAATGATACTGCTGCACACACATTTGAAATAAACCCATTAAACGAAAAATCAGAACATTACCTGCAAGTATGGGCACACAACTCGTATGCTCCTTTCTGCTTGCCTGTGAGAGAACTAATTATCACGTGTACGTGATGAAGGATGCATAACAACAGAAAATTCAATCGGGACATTCAAGAAAACCTAATTGTTGCAGGTTTTCTCTCCTAAAACCATCACGTGCATCAATTAGCACTTACAAACTGCAGAAAAAAATTAATTAGCTAAGAGAAAGAAGAGTGGATTTTACAATATCTTGTTGCAGCTTACACCTAATCTCCATAAGTTGGGTGGAAGAAGATGATGTACAATCTGGTTTCAAAGAAGATCATGTACAGTCCGCTTTGCATGACAATGGACATATGAAACAGCCCGAAGGATCCATGAATATAGGCAACGGAGGCAGGATCATGATAGAGATGGTGCTGGTCGATCTGTACCAACAGTAGTGGCAAAAGAAGAGCGGGGAGGCAACCACAGGCCAAGGCAGTGGAAGATGGAAGATTGTTTCCCTGCTTATTCACAGCTGCTGCGACGGCGGAAAGCACAAAAGGAAGATTGGAGGAAGATGTACGTGCAGAGGGATCATTGCAAGGTCACGTAGGGTGGGATCAGAGAGATGGCTAGGTACAATTGCATCGATTGCACAAATTGGCTGGAACGTAAAGGGAGATATGTCTTTTTAGACATGAATCTTTGTTTAATTAGCGGTGGAAGAATAATATGCCCTAAATTTTGGTATTGAGTCAGTATAATAAAATCAACTATTAGAGAGGGCAGGAATACTCTAGGTGACATCCTGTGTATTTAGGGCATCTGGTGAATGATCGGACATTGGTATAGAAGCGGCCCTATGGAGTGATAATTTGTAATATTTCTCAGGTGGGGAGTAAGCTAGGAACGACCATCTGCATCAAGATGTGTAAAACACTTAAATTTTGCATGCTATTCTTTTTCATACTTTTTTAATGTATCGAGAATGCTATGTTCCAAATAAAGTAAAAAATGCTTGCCATATCTTACTTCTTTTGACACCTAGAATAAAACCAAATCTAATAGGTTTCAAGAAATTTTAGAATAACACACGAAAGAAGCATGGATTAATTTTAGTTGCCCTTCACCTCGTCCATCACACAGCTAGCAGTGAATGTCGGACACACCTGCGCGTGCATGTAAACTGTTGGTAGCGTGCATGTAAACTGTTTTACCAACAGAGTCCACCTATATTGAAAACTCAAGAACTGCCAAGTGATGATAGTACTGTCGAGAATCGTACCTCCTGGCTTTCAAATCAACTTGCAATTTTCATCTCACATGCTTCGATGTGTAGGAAACACGATTTGTTGGAGTAGAACCACGTTGTCTCCTTGCTCAGCTGAAAGCCGATTGGTAATCACGCCGCCATAGCCACTTTGGTCTATTGGTCATCTGTTTCAAATTTGAGTTTTCTGGCAACAGTGCGTGACCATGGAGGACTATTTTTCAACCTGATTCTCAATTGTGCTTCAATGATCTAAACAGGAGAGAAATATACTCACCGTTGCCAGATTGATGTCATGGAAGGTTGTGGAGCCCAAGCCTTCGAGGAATCGCAGTATTCACATATATCTATGTTGGATCAGTCGGAGTTTGAGTGGAATTTCAATAATCTCAGATCTAACTTGGAGCAGCCGGCGGCAATATGGGGAGAAGGAAGCGAGGCGGCGGCAGTGACGACATGGAGTCGATATATCTGTTTTGAGGGCTACGTAGAGTTTTTTAGGGCTACGTAGAGTTTTTTTCTTAGAATAGCTACATGGAGCAGATAGAAGGGGCCTGTGTACAACCGTAAAAGCATTGTAGACATGTTCAATCGGCTGGGCTTTGTAATCAAAATATCTTGGGCCAAACTGAGCTGGCCTCTATTTTCCTACAACCGTGCGTGTCATGCCTTCGGTGCATTTTTTTTGCTGGCGAGAATTATAATGGTTAATCTAATCTGCACCGTAATAACTCACAGGGCCCACCATATTAACGGTTCATAATTACTGATTAACATGGAATTTTTTTGGGAGTCTGTAATTAGTATAGGTATAGATAGATAGATAGATAGGTAGATAGATAGATAGATATAGATAGATAGATATAACCATAGCACGAAACATATGGATCCAAATCACCCCCTTACGAAGCAACACATAAACTAGGCTTTAAGCTTCTGTCACTCTACACTAGTAGAAAACAGGGCTTTGGTTCAGGCCTGGCCAGCCCATTAGTCCTGGTTCAGTCATGAACCGGGACCCATGGGGGCATACGTCCTGGTTCGTGCGCCCAGGGGGCCGGCCTGGCCTCGTGGGGCATTGGTCCTGATTCGTCTGGACCCTTTTGTCCCGGTTCCAGACACGAACCGGGACCAATGGGCCTCGCTCCTGGTGAGGGAGTCCTGGACTAAGGAGTCCTCGGGCGACCGGCCTATTGGACATGGGCCGGACTGATGGGTTGTGAAGACACAAGACCAAAGACTCTCACCCGTGTCCGGATGGGACTCTCCTTGGCGTGGAGGGCAACTTGGCGATCATATATGAAGATTCCTTCCTCTATAACCGACTTTGTACAACCCTAGTCCCCTCCGATGTCTATATAAATCGGAGGGCTTAGTCCACAGGGGGAATCATAATCATACAGGCTAGACTTCTAGGGTTTTAGCCATTACAATCTCGTGGTAGATCAACTCTTGTAATACTCACATTCATCAAGATCAATCGAGCAGGAAGTAGGGTATTACCTCCAGAGAGAGGGCCCAAACCTGGGTAAACATCGTGTCCCCTGTCTCCTGTTACCATCGACCTTAGACGCACAGTTCGGGACCCCCTACCCAAGATCCGCCGGTTTTGACACCGACATTGGTGCTTTCATTGAGAGTTCCGCTGTGATGTCAAGGACGGGATTTATGGCTCACCTTATTATCAAGGACAGTATCACCTCTAGAGGAGCATTGGCCCCAGGCCAAACCCTCCTGCTGGGCGACTTTACCATGACCGCTCGTTCGGCCGTTAAGCCGACGATGACTTCTCGTGTCGTCGAAAATCTCCTCTGTGTTGACTCCAAATACTCCAATCAGATGGATCCGACAGAGTTGTCGTCTTTGAACGAGCTCCTAGATCGCATCGCCGCCCAGGGGGTCGCTACAGACTACGATCGGATTGGACTTAAACCCGACCAGAGAGAAATTAAATCTCCACCGATCACCCATCAGATAGTGGTAGTTGAGGAGCAAGACGACAACTCTTCCTCTATACTGAGGATGAACTATGTTTGGATCTCAGAGCTTGAAGAGCCGGATACCTGCCTGCGGAAAGACACGCCCTGCCCTCCGAACCCAGAATCAAACGACGGGCCTGAAAAATCAGTTGATATCCCGGAGCCCGAACTATTAAGTTCGGAAGTTTTCCAAACTCCGGATCCCAAATTGGGTCAAGGTTCGGATTTAAATCCACCCACTCGCCCAGATATAAGCAATCTCATTTACATATGACAGCAGTCTCAGGAAGCAGTCCATCACTTTTGGGCCAGATTCCTCCTTGTCAAGGACAAGATTAAAGATTGCCGCGACGAAGACGCAATCTCAGTATTCCGCAACAATTGCACGGACGAAGGAATCCTCAATGCCATCAACCGCTGTCGCGTATTACACTTTGTTGACTTGGCAACCATAGTACAGAAGTACTGCGCAACGGAAAGCGCCTGGAAAACTCAGGCAGCTCGTTGGGAACCACATGTTTCCACTCAGCCTCTCGTACGGGCAAAAAGGATGCACCCTCGTGGGGCGCCCAACCCAATAGTAAAGAAATCTAAGCCCATTACGGGGTGTGGAACCGTTCTGGAGGGATGGCTCAATAGACCATGCAAAATACACACAACACTGGATACCACACCAACCCACAGCCTCAGAGCATGTTGGATACTCCGGCAAGTGGCCAAGAGCGGCAGGATCTCCTCTCAAAAAACACCTCAGAACAACACCCCCCGGAAGACGACGACCTCAAAGTATTGACGGTCTTCGAGACTTTCGCTTCAAACAATAGGCGCAAAAGGGCACTCCGTGACCTTGCGAAGTATGCCAGTTCGCAGCAATAAACCCCTAGAACGAAACAACCATAACTTTCAATGCTGGTGACGAACCAAAATTCAGGACAGTCCGGGCACCAGTCGCCTTGGTCCTTAGTCCAATCGTGGACGGCTTTCGGCTTACCAAAGTGCTCATGGACGGCGGCAGCGGATTAAATCTCATATACAAGAACACACTCAACAAAATGGAAATAGACAGGAGCTGCATCGAGCAAAGTAGCATGACCTTCCGAGGAATTATTCCCAGTCGGGAGGCGCGATGCACGGGAAAAATCACACTTGACGTGGTATTCGGCACGCCAGAGAATTATCGGTCTGAAGAAATAACCTTCCAAGTGCCCCCTTTCAATAGTGGATATCACGCCCTATTGGGGCGAGATGCATTTACATGCTTCCAAGCTATACCTCATTACTGAAGGAAATATGCCCTAGAGGCAATAATAAAGTTGTTATTTATATTTCCTTATATCATGATAAATGTTTATTATTCATTCTAGAATTGTATTAACCAGAAACTTAGTACATGTGTGAATACATAGACAAACAGAGTGCCACTAGTATGCCTCTACAAGACTAGCTCGTTGAATCAAAGATGGTTAAGTTTCCTAGCCATAGACATGAGTTGTCATTTGATTAACGGGAACACATCATTAGAGAAAGATGTGATTGACTTGACCGATTCCGTTAGCTTAGCACTTGATCGTTTAGTTTGTTGCTATTGCTTTCTTCATGACTTATACATGTTCCTATGACTATGAGATTATGCAACTCCCGAACACCGGAGGAACACTTTGTGTGCTACCAAAAATCATAACGTAACTGGGTGATTATAAAGGTGATCTACAGGTGTCTCCGATGGTACTTGTTGAGTTGGCATATATCGAGATTAGGATTTGTCACTCCAATTGTCGGAGAGGTATCTCTGGGCCCTCTCGGTAATGCACATCGCTATAAGCCTTGCAAGCAATGTGACTAATGAGTTAGTTGCGGGATGATGCATTACGGAATGAGTAAAGAGACTTGCCGGTAACGAGATTGAACTAGGTATTGAGATACCGACGATCGAATCTCGGGCAAGTAACATACCGATGACAAAGGGAACAACGTATGTTGTTATGCGGTTTGACCGATAAAGATCTTCGTAGAATATGTAGGAGCCAATATGAGCATCCAGGTTCCGCTATTGGTTATTGACAGGAGACGTGTCTCGGTCATGTCTACATAGTTCTCGAACCCATAGGGTCCGCACGCTTAACGTTCGGTGACGATTGGTATTATGAGTTTATGTGTTTTGATGTACTGAAGGTTTTTCGGAGTTCCGGATGAGATCAGGGACATGACGAGGAGTCTCGAAATGTTCGAGACGTAAAGATCGATATATTGGAACGCTATATTCGGACATCGGAAAGGTTCTGAGTGGTTCGGATATTTATCGGAGTACCGGAGAGTTATGGGAATTCACCGGGGAGTATATGGGCCTTATTGGGCTTTAGGGGAGAGAGAGAGGGGCTGCCAAGGGCAGGCCGCGTGCCCCCCAAGGCCTATTCCGAATTGGACTAGGGGGAGGGGCGGCGCCCCCTCCTTCCTTCTCTTCTCTCTTCTCCTTCCTTCTCTCCTACTCCTACTACTTGGAAGGGGGGAATCCTACTCCCCGTGGGAGTAGGACTCCTCGGGGCGCACCATAGTAGAGGGCCGACCCTCCCCCTCCTCCACTCCTTCATATACGGGGGAAGGGGGCACCCCATAGACACACAAGTTGATCATTGATCTCTTAGCCGTGTGCGGTGCCCCCCTCCACCATAATCCACATCAGTCATATCGTAGCGGTGCTTAGGTGAAGCCCTGTGTCGATAACTTTATCATCACCGTAATCATGCTGTCGTCCTGACGGAACTGTCCCTCGAAGATCTACTAGATCGTGAGTTCGTGGGACGTCACCGAGCTGAACGTGTGCTGATCGTGGAGGTGCCATATGTTCGGTACTAGGATCGGTCGATCGTGAAGACGCATGACTACATCAACCGCGTTGTCATAACGCTTCCGCTTATGGTCTACGAGGGTACATGGACGACACTCTCCCCTATCGTTGCTATGCATCACCATGATCTTGCGTGTGCGTAGGATTTTTTTGAAATTACCACGTTCCCCAACAGTGGTATCAGAGCCAGGTTTATGCGTAGATGTTATATGCATGAGTTGAACACAAGTGAGTTGTGGGCGATAATAGTCATACTTCTTACCAGCATGTCATACTTTGATTCGGCGGTATTGTTGGATGAAGCGGTCCAGACCAACATTACGTGTACGCTTACGCGAGACTGGTTCTACCGACGTGCTTCGCACACAGGTGGCTGGCGGGTGTCAGTTTCTCCAACTTTAGTTGAATCGAGTGTGGCTACGCCTGGTCCTTGTTGAAGGTTAAAACAACACATACTTGACGAAAAATCGTTGTGGTTTTGATGCGTAGGTAAGAACGGTTTTTGCTCAGCCCGTAGCAGCCACGTAAAACTTGCAACAACAAAGTAGAGGACGTCTAACTTGTTTTTGCAGGGCATGTTGTGATGTGATATGGTCAAGACATGATGCTAAATTTTATTGTATGAGATGATCATGTTTTGTAACACAGTTATCGGCAACTGGGAGGAGCCATATTGTTGTCGCTTTACTGTATGAAATGCAATCACCATGTAATTGCTTTACTTTATCACTAAGGGGTAGCGATAGTCGGAGAAGCAATAGTTGGCGAGACGACAACGATGCTACGATGGAGATCAAGGTGTCGCACCGGTGACGATGGTGATCATGACGGTGCTTTGGAGATGGAGATCAAAGGCACAAGATGATGATGGCCATATCATATCACTTATATTGATTGCATGTGATGTTTATCCTTTATGCATCTTATTTTTCTTAGTATGGCGGTAGCATTATGAGATGATCCCTTACTAAAATTTCAAGGTATAAGTGTTCTCCCTGAGTATGCACCGTTGCGACAGTTCTTCGTGCTGAGACACCACGTGATGATTGGGTGTGATAAGCTCTACGTTCACATACAACGGGTGCAAGCCAGTTTTGCACACGTAGAATACTCGGGTTAAACTTGACAAGCTATGCAGATATGGCCTCGGAACACTGAGACCGAAAGGTCTAGCATGAATCATATAGTAGATATGATCAACATAGTGATGTTCACCACTGAAAACTACTCCATCTCACGTGATGATCGGACATGGTTTAGTTGATTTGGATCACGTGATCACTTAGATGATTAAAGGGATGTCTATCTAAGTAGGAGTTCTTTAGTAATATGATTAACTGAACTTTAAATTTATCATGAACTTAGTCCTGGTAGTATTAGCATATCTATGTTGTAGATCAATAGCTCGCGTTTAGCTCCCCTATTTTATTTTTGATATGTTCCTAGAGAAAACTAAGTTGGAAGATGTTAGTAGCAATGATGCAGATTGGATCCGTGATCTGAGGATTATCCTCATTGCTGCACAGAAGTATTATGTCCTTGATGCACCGCTAGGTGAAAAAACTATTGCCGGAGTAGATACAGACGTTATGAACGTTTTGACAAAAGCTCGGTATGATGACTACTTGATAGTTTAGTGCACCATGCTTTACGGCTTAGAACCGGGACTTCAAAAATGTTTTGAACGCCACAGAGCATATAAGATGTTCCAAGAGTTGAAATTGGTATTTCATACTCATGCCCATGTCGAGAGGTATGAGACCTCTGACAGTACTTTGCCTACAGGATGGAGGAGAATAGCTCAACCAGTGAGCATGTGCTCAGATTGTATGGGTACTACAATTACTTGAATCAAGTGGGAGTTAATCTTCCAGATAAGATACTAATTGACAAAATTCTCTAGTCACTATCACCAAGTGATTAGAACTTCGTGATGAATTATAATATGCAAGGGATAACGAAAACAATTCTCAAGCTCTTCGCGATGCTAAAATCGGCGAAGGTAGAAATCAAGAAAAACATCAAGTGTTGATGGTTGACAAGACCACTAGTTTCATGAAAAATGGTAAAGGGAAAAAGGGGAACTTCAAGAAGAACAACAAGCAAGTTGCTGCCCAAGTGAAGAAGCCCAAGTCTGGACCTAAACCTGAGACTAAGTGTCGGTGTCAAAACCGGCGGATCTCGGGTAGGGGTCCCGAACTGTGCGTCTAGGCAGATGGTAACAGGAGACAAGGGACACGATGTTTTTACCCAGGTTCGGGCCCTCTCGATGGAGATAAAACCCTACTCCTGCTTGATTAATATTGATGATATGGGTAGTACAAGAGTAGATCTACCACGAGATCAGAGAGGCTAAACCCTAGAAGTTAGCCTATGGTATGATTGTTGTTCGTCCTACGGACTAAAGCCCTCCGGTTTATATAGACACCGGAGAGGGCTATGGTTACACAGAGTCGGTTACAATGAGAGGAGATCTACATATCCGTATTGCCAAGCTTGCCTTCCACGCCAAGGAAAGTCCCATCCGGACACGAGACGAAGTCTTCAATCTTGTATCTTCATAGTCCAAGAGTCCGGCCAAAGGTTATAGTCCGGCTTCCAGGACACCCCCTAATCTAGGACTCCCTCAGTAGCCCCCGAACCAGGCTTCAATGACGACGAGTCCGGCGCGCAGATTGTCTTCGGCATTGCAAGGCGGGTTCTCCTCCAAATTCCGTATACCTGTTGAATAGTGTACGGCTTTTCGTGAATATTGCGCTCCTTGGCTTCCACGGCCAATAATGGCCATCTTCCACGTGTCAAACGAATGCGAAAAGCCAGGGTGTTTTTACATTTACCACCCTAGCTGCGTAAATGAGCTGCCTATTAAAGAGACGAGGATTTAGATCCAAATTACACCATCTTCCCTCCGCGAGCATTCATCGGAGCGCATCCAACAGAGATCCATTCCATCATGGCCGGTCGTCGCAGCTCCTCCTCTCGCCCTCCCAGCCCTCAGCCAGGAGATTGGAAGAGATGTTCCATCCTGCACAGCGAGCTAGTGATGCTTCAGACCAAGGGATTTCTTCCCCCAGCATACATGATCCCGGTTAGAGCCGGGCTCGCCACCTATAATGGCGGAGAGCAAGCGGAGAGCCTTCCCAATCCCTCCAAAGGAGAGCGGGTATGCCTTGTCCCTTATCTGGTAAGAGGGCTCAGATTTCCAATTCATCCGTTTCTCCGGGGGCTCCTGGAGTTCTACGGCCTCTAGTTGCACAACCTCACGCCCGCCTCCATATTGCATATCGCGGGCTTCGTAGCCCTTTGCGAGCTGTTTTTGGGCTGCGAGGCTCATTTCACGCTGTGGAAGAAGCTGTTCTGCCTTGTGCCCCATTCTCAGGAGGGGTCAGTATATCAAGTGGGCGGAGCCTAAGTGTGGCGCGTCGCCAGGACCGGATATCTATCCGGAACCCCAAAGAAGGCGTCCGAAGACTGGCCTTTAGAATGGTTTTATATAGAAGGCGTCCCCTTGCCGGATCCTATTCGGACTGGCCTCCCTGAGTTTGATAATGCTCCCTTGAAGAAGCGCCTAAGTTGGCGTCCACGGAGCCCTCAGAAGGAAAATGACAAGGACGTTCTTTACCTGATGAGTCGGATAAGGTTGTTAGCTCATTCCGGACTGACCATGATCGAGGTCATGGCCACATGTATCATGTGGGGGGTGCAGCCGCTTCAGTATAGAGGCCACCCCATGTGGGATTTCAACGGGGAGGATGATGCCACCCGCTGCGGCCGTAAGGGGCCGGAATCGGTTGCCGCTCTAATGAAGATCTTGTCTGCTTTGTACAAGGGAGAAGAGGAGGAATTTCTCCGCGTCAATCCATTGGGCGGATTTTCTATGTACAATCCTCCAAGCTGGGTAAGCGGACACTTTTTCTCGCCCATCCGTTTCATATTCCCATAGTTAAGTATTTAGTCTAGTGATTTCAACGCAGGAGCTGCGCCAGGCTGTAAAGGAGATAAACAGCCCTCCTCCACAACCCGAGGACCCGGAACGGTCCCTTGACCCGGCCTCCCAAGAGGATCCGGACATATCTGTGGAGCTGATTGATGGGGTATTTTACCAATTGAGCAGTGACAATGCCTTGGTGGCCATTACAGTCGATTATCCTGGACTGCTTCCAACCTCACAGGTAACTGAGACCGAAGTCCCAATACTTCGAAAATGATCCGTCCATGCTTACTTTTGATCACCGCATACCAATGGTGTTTTGCAGGGGAGGACCTCGAGGTGGAATGCCGATCCTGCGGCGACTAGCCAACAAGGGGCCGCGAGGGCGGACAAGCTAAAAAGACGCACAGTCCGGATCGAGACATCGGCGCAGCGGTATGGCGCGCCGTCTTATTCCAAGGTATTATTCTGCCGTGGCACACTAACGCTCGTGCTCTCTTTAGGAAAAAGAGCGCTCACCAGACTATATCTGGAGAGGTTGCCAATCGCGCCTCCACCAGCCAGGCTCTAGGGCCAGGTCCAGAGGTAGAGGCGATCATGAGGCGCGCACCGGATGCTCCTCCGACAGAGGATGCGGACATACTGTCCGCCACTAATTCTGAGGTGGAGAGTGCTATGAACCACAGGCGCTGCCGGACAGTTCTTCGCGACGCTTGTTTCTCCCAAGAGGCATTGGATGCCTTCAACTCGGGAGATGCGTACCTCCGTGCCGCTCAAAATGGTCTAACCAGAGCCATGGGGCAGTATGTAAAAGACATACGGGTGATAAAATTTGATGATTATGTATATATCAGTAGCCCCCGAGACTTGAAGCAGTTAGAATATGATTTAAGGATCATTTGTTATGCAGGTTCTTACGGAAAAGAATACCCAACTGTCCCAGGAGCTGGAAGAGTGCAAAGCCCAACTTTAGGCCGCACTAGCCGCAGAAGGGGAGCCCAAGAAGAACCCCTCTGGTAATATACGCCTCAATTGAGAAGTATTATGTAAAGTGCGGCGTGTATGCAAGTCTGACAATAAAATTGCAGATGGCGCCGGAGTAGATCCGGATAAGTAGCAACTCCTATGCCAGCTAAAGGCTGGTGAGAGCGTGCTTACAAAGGTGAGGCAGGAGAAGAATGATCTCCAAGATGCCAACACCCAGCTGGGCGTGGAACTAAAGGATGTTCGTGCCCAACTGTCGTACTCCGTTAAGGAGAATCGGCGGCTTCGTCACGGCATATTTAGTAAGTGCTTGAGCGAATTTTGAAAAAGAGTTCGGCGAGGAAGTCGACTAACAGAGTTATGTCTATAGGTATGCTAACAGGTCGTCCTGCAGAGGAAATGGCCAATTCTACGGGTGACCTTCTTCCCGAGCTCTCACAACTGCACGAATGAGTTCGGCAGGTGATGCAAGGCGTCGCCCAGGCCTTGTGGCCATCCGTCTCCATGCCCGAAGGCCTTAGAGAGCTTGTAGAGAAGCTGAAGGGAGCGCGGCGGTGTTTCCGATTATGGAAGATATCGGCCTGCCATCAAGGCACCAGGGAGGCCTAGGTCATGGTGAAGACGCAGTACACGAAGGCTGACCCAAACCACATGGCCGAGGTCGGACCTGTGGGGCTCGATGGGAAGGAGATCCCTGTGAGCTTAGTGTACGACCAAGTAGAATTGGCCGCAAAGTATTCCCAACAGGACTGTAAACTAGACAGCCTATTGGATGGTATTGAAGAGGAATTTAACCGGTCAAATTGTCTATGTAATTTAAGATGACATGTATAATGCCTTCTAGCCGGATTGTAGATCGTTTGTCATGGCGGACCTTTTTGCTTCAACCTCAGGACCCGACGGTCCGGAGTGTGTCCGAATACCCTCTTGGTTATGTAAGAACCGGGGCATGCATGGAGACCAGGCGTAGGGGTCATTAGTGCTTGA
Organism: Triticum urartu; assembly: GCF_003073215.2. Classification (NCBI taxonomy): domain Eukaryota; kingdom Viridiplantae; phylum Streptophyta; class Magnoliopsida; order Poales; family Poaceae; genus Triticum; species Triticum urartu. The sequence goes on from NC_053028.1 coordinate 56,168,833, forward strand.
ACAGACAAGTGCCCAACTAGTTATGTTATATTACATGGTTAGTAAGAAACATCTTCCAGGGAGAATAGTTCCGTTAGGGGTTCCTTTCCCTGGGAGGCATGCCCTAAAGTGCATGTCCGGACTGCGAAAAGAGACGCAGGAAAAACATCTAGGGGCGCATAAGTAAATAAGTGAGAAATAAACTTTAGTTCACCGACCGAATATTCTCTTAAGAACGCTAGCTTTCGGCTTCACCCAGTCTGAGGTACACATCCGGCTGACCCGGCAGTAACAATCGCAGAGGTGCTCCCCTTATGCCCTAGCCGAGTTAACGGGAACGTAGGGCATAAATACAAGAGCCAGGCAACTCAGCTTGGCCAAAACTGAAGTCATATCGATGCATATAATGGTGAATAAAAGGTACATGCGGAAGTATGACACATGTGTTGGGAATGAAGCCCGTATAAATAAGCTTCTGTTAAAGAAGCCCCCAGGTATGATGAACGCGGATGGCACGTCCGTTGTGTGCAAACAAGACACAAAATGGGCCCCTAAAGGCTGTGAGAAAAAAAGAAAAGGAGAAAAATCTAGGATAGATAATGTATAAAAAATGGACAGAGGAAGGAAACAAACACAGAGTCCGGCGCTAGGCGTAAAATCTTCGGAGCCGGGCTACGTTCCATGGGTTCGGCTCGAGTCGATTATCCGATGCATCCCGCAGATGGTACGCTCCACCAGTCAGGACTTGGTCAATAATGAAGGGACCTTCCCATTTGGCCTTTAGTTTGTCCTTTTTCTTATCCGGCAGGCGTAGAACTAACTCGTCAACATTGTAAGTTTTCCCTGCTTTGGTATCTTCGAGCCTGCTATTGATAGAATGCGGAACGGGCTTTTGCCACGTCACACTCCTCCTCCAAGGCGTCCAAACTGTCCTGCCAATCGAGCTCGGCATCTCTTTCCTCGTACATGTGCACTCGATGTGAGTCATGAATTATGTCGCAGGGAAGAACCGCCTCTGCACCGTATACCATAAAGAATGGTGTGTATCCGGTGGTGCGATTCGGCGTGGTCCGCAGCCCCCAGAGTACGGAGTCGAGCTCCTCTACCCAGTGCGTGTTAGATTCCTTGAGGGACCGCACTAATCTGGGTTTGATGCCGCTCATGATAAGACCATTTGCTCGCTCGACCTGACCGTTAGTTTGTGGGTGATAGACTGAAGCATAATCGAGCTTAATGCCTGTGTTTTTGCACCAGAGTTTTACCTCGTCGGCTGTAAAGTTCGTGCCGTTATCAATGAAGATGCTGTGGGGGACGCCGTAGCGGTGTACCACCCCAGATATGAAGTCTATCACCGGTCCGGATTCGGCCGTCTTAACAGGCTTGGCTTCTATCCATTTGGTGAACTTGTCCACCATGACCAGCAAGTATTTTTTTGTGGGTTCCTCCTTTAAGCGGTCCAACCATGTCAAGCCCCCAGGCCGCGAAGGGCCAGGTGATGGGGATAGTTTGGAGGGCGGTGGGTGTCATGTGGCTTTGGTTTGCGAAAAGCTGGCAACAAACGCAGCGTTGGACTAAGTCCTGAGCATCTGCCCGGGCCGTTGGCCAATAAAATCCTGTATGCAAGGCCTTGCTTACAAGGGTCCGAGCTGCAGCGTGGTGACCGCCGAGTCCGGCATGAATTTCAGCCAGAAGATTCCGCCCTTCCTCTTCGGAGATGCACCATTGAAGGACTCCGGTGGTGCTTTTCTTATAAAGCTCTCCCTCATGGACTTTATAGGCTTTAGATCGCCGCACTATGCAGCGTGCCTCATTTTGGTCCTCGGGGAGTTCCTGCCTAGTAAGGTAGGCTAGGAATGGTTCTGTCCATGGGGCGATGACGACCATTATTATGTGGGCTGAAGATGTTATTTCATTGGCAGAGCCTCCAATTATATTAGAGTGTTCGGTATCGGGCAGTGCGGTTGGGTCCGGGCTGTTATTGCCGGGTTCCCCTTCCCATATTACGGATGGCTTGAACAGCCTCTCCAAGAAGATGTTGGGGGGGACTGCATCTCGTTTTGCGCCAATGCGTGCCAAGACGTTTGCCGCCTGATTGTTTTCCCGGGCTATATGGTGAAATTCGAGCCCCTCGAACCAAGCTGACATTTTTTAGGACGGCGTTGCAGTAAGTTGCCATTTTTCGGATCCTTGGCAATAAAGTCTTCATTTATTTGGGATATCGCGAGGTTCGAATCCCCGCGCACCTCTAGGCGTTGAATGCCCATGGATACTGCCATCCGGAGACCATGTAGAAGGGCCTCGTATTCGACTGCATTGTTGGAGTCCATATACATTATCTGGAGTACGTATTGAACTGTATCTCCTATTGGGGACGTCAAAACGATGCCAGCCCCCAGACCAACCAACATTTTGGAGCCATCGAAGTGCATGATCCAATTGGAATATGTGCCGTACTCTTTAGGGAGTTCGGCTTCCGTCCATTCGGCGACGAAATCGGCCAATACTTGCGACTTAATAGCTCGCCGTGGCTTGTAGATTATGTCGAACGGGAGGAGCTCGATGGCCCATTTGGCAATCCAGCCCGGTGCGTCGCGGTTGTTTATGATATCATTAAGTGGCACTTCCGAGGCTACCGTTATCGAACACTCGTGAAAGTAGTGCCGCAGCTTCCGGGATGCCATGAATACCGTGTATGCTATCTTTTGATAATGCGGGTACCGTGACTTGCATGGAGTGAGGACAATGGATACATAGTAAACCGGCTTTTGAAGGGGGTATTTATGTCCGTCCGTTTCTCGTTCGACGACGAGCATGGCGCTCACCACTTGGTGAGTTGCCGCAATGTATAATAGCATTGGCTTGCCTATGTTTGGCGCGGCAAGGACTGGGTTGGTTGCCAATATTCCTTTTATTTCTTCCAGTCCTGCTATGGCGGCATCCGTCCACCCGAAGTGCTCGGTGCGCCGAAGAAGGCGATAAAGGGGTAATGCCTTTTCTCCCAGGCGGGAGATAAAGCGTCTTAGGGCCGCCACACATCCAGTTAATTTTTGTATTTGTGTGAGGTCCTTTGGGATATCCAATTGTGACAGAGCTCGGATCTTGGCCGGATTTGCTTCAATTCCTCTACCGGATACAATGAAGCCCAAGAGCTTTCCGGCCGGTACGGCGAAAACGCATTTTTCTGGGTTGAGCTTGATATCGTATGTTCGAAGGTTATCGAATGTGAGCCTCAAGTCGTCTACTAGAGTTTCGACATGCTTGGTTTTGACGACCACGTCATCTACGTATGCTTCCACTGTTTTGCCAATCTGGTTTGCCAGACATGTCTGAATCATGCGCTGATATGTTGGGCCGGCGTTTTTGAGCCCGAAGGGCATTGTGTTGAAGCAGAATGGGCCGTATGGTGTGATGAATGCCGTTGCGGCTTGGTCTGGCTCTGCCATCTTAATTTGATGGTAGCCGGAGTAAGCATCGAGGAAACACAATGAATCGTGTCCTGCGGTAGCGTCGATAATTTGATTGATGCGGGGGAGGGGGAAGGGATCCTTTGGGCAAGCCTTGTTGAGGTCCTTAAAATCGATGCATAGGCGCCAGGATTTATCCTTATTTGGTACCATCACCAGGTTTGCTAGCCAGTCCGGATGTTTTATGTCTCTGATGAATCCGGCCTCCAATAGCTTGGCTAATTCCTCTCCCATGGCTTGTCTCTTAGGTTCGGAGAAACGCCGAAGAGCCTGCTTGACTGGCTTGAATCCTTTTAGGATATTTAAGCTGTGCTCGACCAGCCTGCGTGGGATTCCTGGCATGTCTGAGGGGTGCCAGGCAAAAATGTCCCAGTTCTCACGTAGGAACTCTCGAAGTGCGGCGTCTACATCAGGGTTTAATTGTGCCCCGATGGAAGCTGTTTTCGTAGGGTCCATTGGATGGACTTGGAATTTGACTATTTCGTCCGCCGGTTTAAAGGAGGTGGACTTGGATCTTTTGTCGAGTATCACATCGTCCCTATTCACCGTGGAGCGCAGCGCAGTCAGTTCCTCGGCCGGGGCTTCGGATAGTGCCTCGAGGGCTAGTGCGGCTATCTTGTTTTCGGCGCGGAGTGCTATGTCCGGATCACTAGCAAGAGTGATGATTCCGTTGGGCCCGGGCATTTTGAGCTTCATGTACCCGTAATGGGGTATGGCTTGGAAGATTGTAAATGCCTCCCGCCCTAGCAGAGCGTGGTATCCGCTACTGAGCGGGGCCACTTGCAACGTGACCTCTTCGGACCTGTAATTATCCGGCGTGCCGAACACCACATCTAGTGTGATTTTTCCTGTACAGCGCGCTTCCCGACTGGGGATTATTCCTCTAAAGGTTGTGCTGCTTCACTCAATGCGGTTCCTGTCTATTTCCATTTTTTGAAGGGTTTCCTCATAAATGAGGTTCAATCTGCTGCCACCGTCCATGAGTACCTTGGTAAGGCGAAAGGCGTCCACTATTGGACTGAGGACCAATGCGGCTGGTGCTCGGGCTATTCGGAATTTAGGTTCATCACTAGCATTAAAAGTAATAGCCGTGTCACTCCATGGGTTTATTTTTGCTACGTGGTAGACTTCGGCAAGGCTGCGGAGTGTTCGTTTCCGCATATTATTTGATGCGAAAGTCTCGAAGACTGTTAATACCGTGCTGGTATCCCTGGGATGGTTTTTTGTGGCTTCTGGAACTAGAAGATCTTCGCCACTTTTGGCCACTTGCCGGAGTATCCAACATGCTCTAAGGCTATGAGTTGGTATGGCGCCCTCTGTACTATGAATATTACAGGGTCCATTGAGCCATCCCTCCAATACGGTTCCGTGCCCTGTAGAGGATTTTTGCTTTTTGGTGTTTAACCCAGGTGTCTGGCGATAATGCACCCATTTAATTCGGACTGGGGTTGTATTCAGGGCCGGATTGTCCCAAAATTTGATTTTTTCCAGGCGCTTTCCATCGCTGAGTACTTTAGTACTATGGACGCCAAGTCGGCGAAACGTGTAATTTCATGGCAACTTATGGTGTTGAGGATCCCCTTGTACGTGCAATTATTGCAGAAGAATGAGATTGCGTCTTCCTCGCGGCAGTCCTTGATCCTGTTCATTACTAGGAGGAATCTGGCCCAGTAATGGTGTACTATTTCCTTGGGCTCTTGCCTAATATGGGATAGATTTTTTACGTTTGGGTGGGTGGGTGTAATTGAATCCGAGACCTCACCCAATCTGAGACTCAGGGGCCAGGGAGTTTCCGAACTCGGAAGTTTGTCCAATGAATCTGGCCCGCTGCCTGACTCTAGGGTTAGGGCTTGAGTGACGTCTTCCCCTCCGCGGGTATCCGGCTTGGAGGGATTGGGAATCCGGACATACCTAGTCCTTAAGATAGATGAAGGGTCGCCGCATTGTTCCTCCACCACTGCGACGTGATGGGTGATCTGGGGAGAGTTAATCTCTCTCAGATCGGGTTTAGGCCCAATCTGATCGTAGTCCGTAGCGACTCCCAGGGTGGCGATGCGAAGAGAAGAGAGCTCCATTGGATCTAACTGCTCGGCGAGTTCCGAGTCGATGTGAAGATTGCTTTTGATGACCCGAGAAGTCATCGTCGACGCAACGGCCGAACAGGAGGTCATAAGAAAACCACCTAGCCGAAGAGTTTGGCCGAAAGCCAAAGCTCCCTTAGCAACAGTGCTGTCTTTAAAGATGGGATGAGGCATCCTTCCTGATGGCGACGGCACAGAGGAACTCTCAATGAAAGAACCAATGTCGGTGTCAAAACCGGCGGATCTCGGGTAGGGGGTCCCAAACTGTGCGTCTAGGCAGATGGTAACAGGAGACAAGGGACACAATGTTTTTACCCAGGTTCGGGCCCTCTCGATGGAGGTAAAACCCTACTCCTACTTGATTAATATTGATGATATGGGTAGTACAAGAGTAGATCTAACACGAGATCAGAGAGGCTAAAGCCTAGAAGCTAGCCTATGGTATGATTGTTGTTCGTCCTACGGACTAAAGCCCTCCGGTTTATATAGACACCGGAGAGGGCTAGGGTTACACAGAGTCGGTTACAATGAGGGGAGATCTACATATCCGTATTGCCAAGCTTGCCTTCCACGCCAAGGAAAGTCCCATCCGGACACGGGACGAAGTCTTCAATCTTGTATCTTCATAGTCCAAGAGTCCGGCCAAAGGTTATAGTCCGGCTATCCGGACACCCCCTAATCCAGGACTCCCTCACTAAGTGCTTCTACTACAAAGGGACTGGTCACTGGAAGTGGAACTACCCCATGTATTTGGCAGATAAGAAGGATGGCAAAGTGAACAAAGGTATATTTGATATACATGTCATTGATGTGTACTTTACTAGTGTTTATAGGAACCCCTCGGTATTTGATACTGGTTCAGTTGCTAAAAGTAGTAACTCGAAATGAGAGTTGCAGAATGAACAGAAACTAGTTAAGAGTGAAGTGACGACGTATGTTGGAAGTAGTCCAAGATTGATATGATCATCATCGCACACTCCCTAACTTTCGGGATTAGTGTTGAACCTAAATAAATGTTATTTGGTGTTTGCGTTGAGCGTGAATATGATTTGATCATGTTTATTGCAATACGGTTATTCATTTAAATGAGAGAATAATTGTTGTTCTCTTTACATGAATAAAACCTTCTATGGTCATACACCCAATGAAAATGGTTTGTTGGATCTGATCGTAGTGATACACATATTCATAATATTGAAGCTAAAAGATGCAAAGTTAATAATGATAGTGCAACTTATTTGTGGCACTGCCGTTTAGATCATATTGGTGTAAAGCGCATGAAGAAACTCCACGCTGATGGGCTTTTGGAATCACTTGATTATGAATCACTTGATACTTGCGAACCATGCCTCATGGGCAAGATGACTAAGACTCCGTTCTGCGGAACAATGGAGTGAGCAACTGACTTATTGTAAATAATACATACTGATGTATGCGGTCCGATGAGTGTTGAGGCTCACGGCAGGTATCGTTAATTTTTGACCTTCACAGATGATTTGAGCAGATAAGGGTATATCTACTTGATGAAACATAAGTCTGAAACATTTGAAAAGTTCAAAGAATTTCAGAGTGAAGTGGAGAATCATCGTAACAACAAAATAAAAGTTTCTACGATATGATCGCCGAGGAAAAATATTTGAGTTACGAGTTTGACCTTCAATTAAAACAATGCAAAATAGTTTCACTACTCATGCCACCTGGAACACCACAGTATAATGGTGTGTCCGAACCTCATAACTGTACTTTATTAGATATGGTGCGATATATGATGTCTCTTACCGATTTACCACTATCGTTTTGGGGTTATGCATTATAGACAGCTGCATTCACGTTAAATAGGGCACCATCTAATTCCGTTGAGATGACACCATATGAACTGTGGTTTGGTAAGAAACCAAAGTTGTCGTTTCTTAAAGTTTGGAGTTGCGATGCTTATGTGAAAAAACTTCAACTTGATAAGCTCGAACCCAAATTGGAGAAATGTGTCTTCATAGGATACCCAAAGGAGACTGTTGGGTACACCTTCTATCACAGATCCGAAGGCAAGACATTCGTTGCTAAGAATGGATCCTTTCTAGAGAAGGAGTTTCTCTCGAAAGAAGTGAGTGGGAGGAAAGTAGAACTTGATGAGGTAAATGTACCTGCTCCCTTATTGGAAAGTAGTTCATCATAGAAATTAGTGACGAAGCTAATGATGATGATCATGTAACTCCAGATCAAGTTACTACCGAACCTCGTAGGTCAACCAGAGTAAGATCTGCACCAGAGTGGTATGGTAATCCTGTTCTGGAGGTCATGTCACTTGACCATGACGAACCTATGAACTATGAGGAAGCGATGATGAGCCCAGATTCTGCGAAATGGCTTGAGGACATGAAATCTGAGATGGGATCCATGTATGAGAACAAAGTGTGGACTTTGGTTGACTTGCCCGATGATCGGCAAGCCATAGAAAATAAATGGATCTTCAAGAGGAAGACGGACACTGATAGTAGTGTTACTATCTACAAAGCTAGACTTGTCGAAAAAGGTTTTTGACAAAGTACAAGGTGTTGACTACAATGAGATTTGATCACTCATAGCGATGCTTAAGTCTGTCCGAATCATGTTAGAAAATTTCCACATTTTTTGAAATCTGGCAAATGGATGTCAAAACTACATTCCTTAATGGATTTCTTAAAGAAGAGTTGTATATGATGCAACCATAAGGTTTTGTCGATCCTAAAGGTGCTAACAAAATGTGCAAGCTCCAGCGATCCATCTATGGACTGGTTTAAGCTTCTCAGAGTTGGAATATACGCTTTGATGAGTTGATCAAAGCATATAGTTTTATACAGACTCGCGGTGAAGCCTGTATTTACAAGAAAGTGAGTGGGAGCACTACATCATTTCTGATAAGTATATGTGAATGACATATTGTTGATCGGAAATAATGTAGAATTTTCTGGAAAGCATAAAAGAGTATTTGAAAGGAGTGTTTCAAAGAAAGACCTCGGTGAAGCTGCTTACATATTGAGCATCAAGATCTATAGAGATAGATCAAGACGCTTGATAAGTTTTTTCAATGAGTACATACCTTGACAAGATTTTGAAATAGTTCAAAATGGAATAGTCAAAGAAAGAGTTCTTGCCTGTGCCGTCGACGAAAGGTTCGATGGCCCCTTCAATCATCGACAATGACGCTGTCCAAGGAGAAACCTTCCTCCCCGGACAGATCTTCGTGTTTGGCGGCTTCGCATTGCGAGCCAACTCGTTTGGCCACCTGGGTCAGATCAATAGCTACGCCCCTGGCCATTAGGTCAGATTTGGGAGCTTGAATAATGTTGCGGACATCCGTGGAGATTTGATATTCGCCGGATTCAAGACAACATCGATTGCTCCTGGTCACCTTGACGAACATGAACTAAATCGGTCGTCAAACCGCATCCTGGAGATGGCTCCTGTAACCACTCTGGCCTTAGATCCAGAGCCCACTGTGGCATCCAAGGATCGGAGGCTCGACCCCACCACGGAGGCCACAGACTCCCTGGCGTTGGAGCCGCACATGTACATAACCGTGTTGGGGATCGTAGCAGAAATTTAAAATTTTCTACGCATCACCAAGATCAATCTATGGAGTCATCTAGCAACAAGGGGAAGGAGAGTGCATCTACATGCCCTTGTAGATCGCTAAGAGGAAGCGTTCAAGTGAACGGGGTTGATGGAGTCGTACTTGTCGTGATCCAAATCACCGATGATCCTAGCGCCGAACGAACGACACCTCCGCGTTCAACACACATATGGTTGGGAGAGACATCTCCTCCTTCTTGATCCAGCAAGGGAAGGAGAGGTTGATGGAGATCCAGCAGCACGACGGCGTGGTGGTGGAAGTAGCGGGATCCCGGCAGGGCTTCGCCATGCGCAAGCGGGGAGGAAGAGGTGTCATGGGAGGGAGGGAGGCGCCAGGGCTTCAGGTGCGGCTGCCCTCCCTCCCCTCCACTAGGGGCCTAGGGGGGGGCGCCGACCCCTTGTAGATCCCATCTAGGGAGGGGGGCGGCTGCCCTAGGGGTGGCTTGGCCTCCAAGATAAGTGGAGGCGCCCCCACCCCTTAGGGTTTCCAACCCTAGGCGCATGGGAGGCCCAAGGGGGGCACACCAGCCCACCAGGGGCTGGTTCCGACGCCCCTTCAGCCCATGGGGCCCTCCGGGATAGTGGCCCCACCCGGTGGACCCTCGGGACCCTTCCGGTGGTCCCGGTACAATACCGATGACTCCCGAAACTCTCCCGGTGGCCGAAACTAGACTTCCTATATATAAATCTTTACCTCCAGACCATTCCGGAACTCCTCGTGACGTCCGGGATCTCATCTGGGACTCCGAACAACTTCCGGGTTACCGCATACTAATATCTCTACAACTCTAGTGTCACCGAACCTTAAGTGTGTAGACCCTACGGGTTCGGGAACCATGCAGACATGACCGAGACAACTCTCCAGCCAATAACCAACAGCGGGATCTGGATAGCCATGTTGGCTCCCACATGTTCCACGATGATCTCATCGGATGAACCACGATGTCGAGGATTCAATCAATCCCGTATTCAATTCCCTTTGTCTATCGATACGATACTTGCCCGAGATTCGATCGTCGGTATCCCGATACCTCGTTCAATCTTGTTACTGGCAAGTCTCTTTACTCGTTCCGTAACCCATCATCCCGTGATCAACTTCTTGGTCATATTGTGCACATTATGATGATGTCCTACTGAGTGGGCCCAGAGATACCTCTCCGTTACACGGAGTGACAAATCCCAGTCTCGATTCGTGCCAACCCAACAGACACTTTCGGAGATTCCCGCAGTGCACCTTTATAGCCACCCAGTTACGTTGTGACGTTTGGTACACCCAAAGCATTCCTATGGTATCCGGGAGTTGCACAATCTCATGGTGTAGGGAAATGATACTTGACATTAGAAAAGCTTTAGCATACGAACTACACGATCTTGTGCTAGGCTTAGGATTGGGTCTTGTCCATCACATCATTCTCCTAATGATGTGATCCCGTTATCAACGACATCCAGTGTCCATGGTCAGGAAACCGTAACCATCTATTGATCAACGAGCTAGTCAACTAGAGGCTTACTAGGGACATGGTGTTGTCTATGTATCCACACATGTATCTGAGTTTCCTATCAATACAATTCTAGCATGGATAATAAACGATTATCATGGACAAGGAAATATAATAATAACTAATTTATTATTGCCTCTAGGGCATATTTCCAACAGTCTCCCACTTGAACTAGAGTCAATAATCCAGTTCACATCGCGATGTGATTAACACTCAAGGTCACATCCCCATGTGACTAACACCCAAAGAGTTTACTAGAGTCAATAGTCTAGTTCACATTACCATGTGATTAACACTCAATGAGTTCTGGGTTTGATCATGTTATGCTTGTGAGAGATGTTATAGTCAACGGCTCTGAACCTTTCAGTTCCGCATGTGCTTTACAAATCTCTATGTCATCTTGTAGATGCAGCTACCACGCTCTATTTGGAGCTATTCCAAATAACTATTCTACTATACGAATCCGGTTTACTACTCAGAATCATCCAGATTAGTGTCAAAGATTGCATCGGCATAACCCTTTATGACAAACTCTTTTACCACCTCCATAATCGAGAAAATTCCTTAGTCCACTAGTAACTAAGGATAACCTTGACCGTTGTCCTGTGATCCTTTCCTAGATCACACTTGTACCCCTTGACTGACTCATGGCTTGGCACACTTCAGGTGCGGTACACAACACAACATACTTTAGAGCCTACGTCTAAAGCACAGGGGACGACCTTCGTCATTTCTCTCTATTCTGCCATGGTCAAGTCTTGAGTCTTACTCAATACTCATACCTTATAACACAGCCAAGAACTCCTTCTTTGCCGATCTATTTTGAACTCCTTCAAAATCTTGTCATGGTATGTGTTCGTTTGAAAGTACTATTAAGCGATTTTGATCTATCCTTATAGATCTTGATGCTCAATGTTCAAGTAACTTAATCTAGGTTTTCCATTGAAAAACACTTTTTCAAATAACCCTATATGCTTTCCACAAACTCTACATCATTTCTGATCAACAATAGTCAACAACATATACTCATCAGAGATTCTATAGCGCCCCCACTCACTTCTTTGGAAATACAAGTTTCTCATAAACTTTGTATAAACCCAAAATCTTTGATCATCTCATCAAAGCGTACATTCCAACTCCGAGATGCTTACTCCAGTCCTTAGAAGGGTTGCTGGAGCTTTGCATACTTGTCAGCATCTTTCAGGATTGTCAAAAAACTTCTGGTTTTATCACATACAACCTTTCCTCAAGAAAATCGTCGAGGAAACGATGTTTTTTGACATCCTATCTGCAAGATTTCATAAATAATGCAGTATTTGCTAATATAATTCCAACAGACTCTTAGCATCGCTACGAGTGAGAAAGTCTCATCATAGTCAACTCCTTGAACTTGTCAAAAAAACATCTTAACGACAAGTCGAGCTTTCTTAATGGTGATACTTACCATCATTGTCCATCTTCCTTTTAAAATCCATATGTACCCAACAGCCTTACGACCATCAAGTAGTTCTTCCAAAGTCTACACTTTGTTTTCATACATGGATCCTCTCTCGGATTTTATGGCCTTGAGCCATTTTTCGGAATCTGGGCCCACCATCGCTTCTCCATAGCTCGTAGGTTCATTGTTGTCTAGCAACATGACTTCCAAGACAGGATTACGTACCACTCTGAAGTAGTACGCATCCTTATCGTCCTACGAGGTTTGGTAGTGACTTGATCCGAAGTTTCATGATCACTATCATAAGCTTCCACTTCAATTGGTGTAGGTGCCACAGGAACAACTCCCTGTGCCCTGCTATACACCAGTTGAAGTGATGGTTCAATAACCTCATCAAGTCTCCACCATCCTCCCACTCAATTCTTTCGAGAGAAACTTTTCCTTGAGAAAGGATCCGATTCTAGAAACAATCCCTATTGCTTTCGGATCTGAGACAGGAGGTATACCCAACTATTTTGGGTGTCCTATAAAGATGCATTTATCCGCTTTGGGTTCGATCTTATCAGCCTGAATCTTTTTCACATAAGCGTCGAAGCCCCAAACCTTTTAAGAAATGACATCTTAGGTTTCTCTGAACCATAGTTCATATAGTGTCGACTCAAAACGGAATTGCGTGGTGCCCTATTTAAAGTGAATGTGGTTGTCTCTAATGCCTAACCCATAAACTATAGTGGTAATTCGATAAGAGACATCATGGTATGCACCATATCCAATAGGGTGCAGTTATGATGTTCGGACACACCATCACACTATGGTGTTCCAGGCGGTATTAGTTGTGAAACAATTTCCACAATGTCTTAACTATGGGCCAAACTCGTAATTCAGATATTCATCTCTATGATCACATCATAGATATTTTTATCCTCTTGTCACGATGATCTTTCAACTTCACCCTGAAATTACTTAAACCTTTCAATAATTTAGACTCATGATTCATCAAGTAAATATACTTAGCATCTACTCAAATCATCTGTGAAGTAAGAACATAATGATATCCACTACATGCCTCAGCACTCATTGGACTGGACACATCAAGATGCATTACTTCCAACAAGTTGCTTTCTTGTTCCATCTTACTGAAAATGAGGCCTTCCAGTCATCTTGCCCATGCGGTATGATTTGCATGTCTCAAGTGATTCAAAATCAAGTGAGCCCAAACGATCCATCTGTATGGAGTTTCTTCATGCATAAATACCAATAGGCATGGTTCGCATGTCTCAAGTGATTCAAAATCAAGTGAGTCCAAAGATCCATCAACATGGAGCTTCTTCATGCGTTTTATACCATTATGACTCAAATTGCAGTGCCACAAGTATGTGGTACTATCATTGCTATCTTATATATTTTGGCATGAACATGTGTATCACTACGATCGAGATTCAATAAACCATACATTTTAGGTGCAAGACCATTGAAGGTATTATTCAAATAAACAGAGTAACCATTATTCTCCTTAAATGAATAACTGTATTGCGATAAACATAATCCAATCATGTCTATGCTCAACGCAAACACCAAATAACAATTATTTAGGTTTAACACCAATCCCGATGGTAGACGGAGCATGCGATGTTTGATCACATCAACCTTGGAAACATTTCCAACACATATCATCGTCTCACCTTTGGCTAGTCTCCGTTTATTCTGTAGCCTTTTATTTCGAGTTACTAACACTTAGCAACCGAACCGGTATCTAATACCCTGCTGCTACTAGGAGTACTAGTGAAGTACACATTTAATATAATGTATGTCCAATACATACTTCTGTCAACCTTGCCAGCCTTCTCATCTACCAAGTATCTAGGGTGGTTCTGCTTTAGTGACCGTTCCCCTAATTACAGAAGCACTTAGTCTTGGGCTTGGGTTCAACTTTTGGTTTCTTCACTAGAGCACCAACTGATTTGTCGTTTCATGAAGTATCCCTTTCTTGCCCTTGCCCTTCTTGAAACTAGTGGTTTTACCAACCATCAACAATTGATGCTCCTATTTGATTTCTACTTTCGCGGTGTCGCGAATAGCTCAAGGATCATATCTATCCCTGATATGTTATAGTTCATCACGAAGCTCTAGTAGCTTGGTGGCAGTGACTTTGGAGAACCATCACTATCTCATCTGGAAGCTTAACTCCCACTCGATTCAAGCGATTGTAGTACTCGTACAATCTGAGCACATGCTCAACGATTGAGCTTTTCTCCTTAGTTTGTAGGCTTAAGAAACTTGTCAGAGGTCTCACACCTCTTGACGTGGGCACTAGCCTGAAATCCCAATTTCAGTCCTTGGAACATCTCATATGTTCTACGATGTTTCAAAAACGTCTTTGGTGCCTCAATTCTAAACCATTTAGCATTACGCATTGAACTATCATGTAGTCATCAAAACGTGTATGTCAGATGTTCGCAACATCCACAACCGACGCTCGAGGTTCAGCTCACTGAGCGGTGCATTAAGGACATAAACCTTCTGCGCAGCAATGAGGACAATCCTCAGTTTACGGACCCAGTCCGCATAATTGCTACTATCAACTTTCAACTAAATTTTCTCTAGGAACATATCTAAAACAGTAGAACTAAAGCGTAAGCTACGACATAATTTGCAAAGTCCTTTTGACTATGTTCATGATAATTAAGTTCATCTGATCATTTAATGAACTCCCACTCAGATGGACATCCCTCTAGTCATCTAAGTGATACGTGATCCGAATCAACTAGGCCATGTCCGATCATCACGTGAGATAGACTAGTCATCATCGGTGAACATCTTCATGTTGATCGTATCTTCTATACGACTCATATTCGACCTTTCGGTCTTCCGTGTTCCGAGGCCATGTCTGTACATGCTAGGCTCGTCAAGTCAACCTAAGTGTATTGCATGTGTAAATCTGGCTTACACCGGTTGTATTCAAATGATAGAATCTATCACAACCGATCATCACGTGGTGCTTCGAAACAACGAACCTTCACAACAGTGCACAGTTAGGGGGAACACTTTCTTGAAATTATTGCGAGGGATCATCTTATTTAAGCTACCGTTGTTCTAAGCAAATAAGATGTAAAACATGATAAACATCACATGCAATCAAATAGTGACATGATATGGCCAATATCATTTTGCTCCTTTTGATCTCCATCTTCGGCGCGCCATGATCATCATCGTCACCGGCATGACACCATGATCTCCATCATCGTGTCTTCATGAAGTTGTCTCGTCATCTATTACTTCTACTACTATGGATAATGGTTTAGCAATAAAGTAAAGTAATTACATGATGTTTATGTTGACACGCAGGTCATAAATAAATTAAGACAACTCCTATGGCTCCTGCCGGTTGTCATACTCATCGACATGCAAGTCATGATTCCTATTACAAGAACATGATAAATCTCATACATCACATATATCATTCATCACATCCTTTTTGGCCATATCACATCACACGGCATATGCTGCAAAAACAAGTTACACATCCTCTAATTGTTGTTGCAAATTTTTATGTGGCTGCTATAGGTTTCTTAGCAAGAAAGTTTCTTACCTACGCCAAAACCACAACGTGATATGCCAATTTCTATTTACCCTTCATAAGGACCCTTTTCATCGAATCCGATCCGACTAAAGTGGGAGAGACAGACACCCGCTAGCCACCTTATGCAACTAGTGCATGTCAGTCAGTGGAACCTGTCTCACGTAAGAGTACGCGTAAGGTCGGTCCGGGCCGCTTCATCCCACGATGCCGCTGAATCAAGATAAGACTAGTAATAGCAAGTAAATTGACAAAATCGATGCCCACAACAACTTGTGTTCTACTCGTGCATAGAAACTACGCATAGACCTAGCTCATGATGCCACTGTAGGGGATCGTAGCAGAAATTTAAAATTTTCTACGCATCACCAAGATCAATCTATGGAGTCATCTAGCAACGAGGGGAAGGAGAGTGCATCTACATACCCTTGTAGATCGCTAAGCGGAAGCGTTCAAGTGAACAGGGTTGATGGAGTCGTACTCGCCGTGATCCAAATCACCGATGATCCTAGCGCCGAACGGATGGCACCTCCGCGTTCAACACACATACAGTTCGGAGAGACATCTCCTCCTTCTTGATCCAGCAAGGGAAGGAGAGGTTGATGGAGATCCAGCAGCATGACGGCATGGTGGTGGAAGTAGTGGGATCCCGGCAGGGCTTCGCCAAGCGCAAGCAGGGAGGAAGAGGTGTCACGGGAGGGAGGGAGGCGCCAGGGCTTCAGGTGCGGCTGCCCTCCATCCCCTCCACTATATATAGGGGCCTAGGGGGTTGTTGACCCCTTGTAGATCCCATCTAGGGAGGGGGGCGGCTGCCCTAGGGGTGGCTTGGCCTCCAAGCCAAGTGGAGGCGCCCCCACCCCTTAGGGTTTCCAACCATAGGCGCATGGGAGGCCCAAGGGGGGCGCACCAGCCCACCAGGGGCTGGTTCCCACGCCCCTTCAGCCCATGGGGCCCTCCGGAATAGGTGGCCCCACCCAGTGGACCCCCGGGACCCTTTCGGTGGTCCCGGTACAATACCGATGACTCCCGAAACTCTCCCGGTGGCTGAAACTGGACTTCCTATATATAAATCTTTACCTCCGGACCATTCCGGAACTCCTCGTGACGTCCTGGATCTCATCCGGGACTCCCAACAACTTTCGGGTTACCACATACTAATATCTCTACAAATCTAGTGTTACCGAACCTTAAGTGTATAGACCCTACGGGTTCGGGAGCCATGCAGACATGACCGAGACAACTCTCCGGCCAATAACCAACAGCGGGATCTGGATACCCATGCTGGCTCCCACATGTTCCACGATGATCTCATCGGATGAACCATGATGTCGAGGATTCAATCAGTCCCGTATTCAATTCCCTTTGTCTATCGGTACGATACTTGCCCGAGATTCGATCATCGGTATCCCGATACCTCGTTCAATCTCATTACCGGCAAGTGTCTTTACTCGTTCTGTAACACATCTTCCCGTGATCAACTCCTTGGTCACATTGTGCACATTATGATGATGTCCTACCGAGTGGGCCCAGAGATACCTCTCCGTTACAAGGAGTGACAAATCCCAGTCTCGATTTGTGTCAACCCAACATACATTTAAGGAGATACCCGCAGTGCACCTTTATAGCCACCCAGTTACGTTGTGACGTTTGGTACACCCAAAGCATTCCTACGGTATCCGGGAGTTGCACAATCTCATGGTCTAAGGAAATCATACTTGACATTAGAAAAGCTTTAGCATACGAACTACACGATCTTGTGCTAGGCTTAGGATTGGGTCTTGTCCATCACATCATTCTTCTAATGATGTGATCCCGTTATCAACGACATCCAATGTCCATGGTCAGGAAGCCGGAACCATCTATTGATCAACGAGCTAGTCAACTAGAGGCTTACTAGGGACATGGTGTTGTCTATGTATCCACACATGTATCTGAGTTTCCTATCAATACAATTCTAGCATGGATAATAAACGATTATCATGGACAAGGAAATATAATAATAACTAATTTATTATTGCCTCTAGGGCATATTTCCAACAAAACGCACACAATACTTGTGTCACCGGAACTCCGGACTCATCTCCAGGTATAAATTCTGAACCATGTGAGTCCGCGGATGCCGAATTTGATCGCTTTTTTATCGATCTTCGAGTTCAGCACCGCAGACATCTTCCAGCACTTGCCCTCGGGCGATGTGCTAAACTCATTAAAAAACCTATCCTCGGCGGGGGACTCACAACCAAATTATGTCCGGTTCGAACTAGAGGTTGATGATGGAGAATTTCGCTTCCCACCCTCCACCCACTTCATAGCCACTGTCGATGACTTAACCGACGCGCTCAATTATGACTCTGAAGATTTTGACAGTATGGACGATGATGCTGGAGAAGAGGAGGCCCAACACCCGCCGTTCACCGAATGAGGGACAACCACTTCCTCATACGACGTCTACATGGTAGACACGCCGAAAAATAATGGTGACGATGACAAGGAAAACCCCACAAAGGATGACCCTCCTAAAACACAACCAAAGCGCTGGCGTGAGCGGCGCCGCTCTAAACTACGCCGCAGCAAGGACAGCAACACCGGCACAGGAGACGACAACACTTCGGACGGTGCTGAAGACGTAGAATACCACGACGAACAAACTGCCGAACAGGACAATCAGGACGATGGGCAAGTCAGCCCTGACGAACAGGCCGAAAATGAAGACTCGGAGGACAGCAGTTATCATCCGCTCTCCGAGGAGGAGGTGAGCCTCGTCAACGAAGACTTTATCATGCCCGAGGAACCCCTCGAGCAGGAGAACTTTAAGCGCCAGGTAATAGCCACTGCAAGGAGCCTGAAAAAGAAGCAGCAACAGCTTCAAGCTGATCAGGATCTGTTGAACGACAGATGGACTGATGTCCTGGCAGCCGAGGAATACGGCCTCAGATGCCCAGCAAAAAGCTACCCGCAACATAAATTTCTTCCACAGTTCGATGATGAGGCGTTGGAGCCCATACCATCATCACGAAATGCGGCTGACCGACCACCACGAGGTCGAGACAAGGCGGCAACCCAAGCCGAACACCATCCCGCTCCACCTTGCCGTAAAGTCAAGAATACAACAGCTCGGGGATGTACATACGACCTTCGACAGGACTTGGACAATAGAGCAAGACACGCAAGATCGATCTACGGATCACGAGGGCATGCCTCGACACGCGACAGCGGCTACCTATTCGGATGTGACAAACCTAGCCATGCCCGGGCCGAAAACAGCAAATGGACTACATCGGAGGTACGTCGCAGTGTGGCCCAACATAGAGGGGCCACACACTCTCTCTGCTTCACAGACGAAGTAATGGAGCATGAATTCCTAGACGGGTTCAAATCCATGAATATCGAATCATACGACGGAACAACGGATCCTGCGGTATGGATCGAGGACTTCCTCCTCCATATCCACATGGCCTGCAGAGATGACCTTCATGCCATCAAATACCTACCGCTAAAACTCAAAGGACAAGATTGGTACTAGTTAAACAGTCTGCCTGAAAATTCCATTGGCAGTTGGGAAGAATTGGAAGACGCCTTTCGCGACAACTTCCAAGGAACATATGTTCGGCCACCGGACGCCGATGACTTAAGTCACATTGACCAGCAGCCCAAAGATTCAGCCAGGAAGCTCTGGACCAGGTTCTTAGTCAAAAAGAACCAAATTGTCGACTGTCCGGACGCGGAAGCCCTCGCGGCCTTCAAACACAGCATCCGGGACGAATGGCTTGCACGCCACCTCGATCAAGAAGGACCTAAATCCATGACAGCCCTTATCGCTCTAATGACTCGCTTTTGCGCAGGAGAAGACAACTGGCTCGCTCGTAGAAGCAACAACGCCAGCGACTCGGGTACTTCCGAAGTCCGAGACGGCAATGGGAAACCACGACGAAGCAAACACAACAGCCGCGATGATAATGAAAGATCACGCGACACAGCGGTCAACGCCGAATTTAGCAATCCCAAACCCGGTCAATAGAAAAAGCCACTCAAGGTGAACCAAGATGGACCATCCAACCTAGATAGGATATTGGACCGACCCTGCCAGATTCACGGCCACCCCGATAAACCAACTAATCATACCAATAGAAACTGTTGGGTCTTCAAGCAGGCCGGCAAGCTCAATGCCGAACACAAGGGGAGGAGGCCGCCAGGCGATAGGGACGACAGAGAGGTTCACCAACCACATACCCAGGGTTAGAAGCAATTCCCCCTTAAGGATCGATCAACCCCAGAGCGGAAATAGCAGTTCGGCTTCCGCTGCCCACCTCACATACCCGCACAATTTGCACCGCGTATACATCACTACACACTCAAAATACCATGGGCATTGGAGGAAGCACACTACGGACAAGTTGGCAAGCATTCTCGTAACATTTTTTATCTACTTTCCCTTTTCTTTCTGCATTTTTTCTTAAAAACAGGTGACGCAAAGGACAAACATCTAAACCTATTCGCACACTCACCTAAGGGGCTACTTCTGTCAAGGACCCCCCTCGCCGAGGACAAGCAGCGTAGACGTGCGACAGGAGGTCCAAAATAAACTTTTTGTAGACCGCACTCTTTATTTCGAGCCTGCAATATGCCTTTTTCCTCCGCCTTCGACCCCGGGCATGTCAAATAGCCGGGGTTGTGATCTTTTTATATATAAATTAACCATTGGCGTACCGCTCAGGTCCCAGTAAACATTATCCGAATTAATCATTCGTGTATTTTCAAAAATGAATATGGCCCCTATAGCTGTTTCACAGTCATACCTCAGCACAACTTGCCAGGGGCTCGGTACGGGAAAAAATGAGTTGCCAACAAAGTCCGAACAACTTTATAAGCGTACTTCGGCGTCACGAGTTTGGCCTTATATGCATCAGCTCCGAATCATGTCTTGGGTCAATGGTTGGGTTGCCCGGCTCCTATGCTTGCTACCCTACGTTCCGCTCTATCGGCTAGGGTAGTAAAGGGAGAACTACTGCGATTGTGCTTCCGGTTCATCTGGTCAAGCACCTCAGTACTGAAAGCTGAAAACCGACTATCATGATGCTGCGAGAGCTGGTCAACCACTCGATGACTTATAGGAATCTGTCGTGATTCCCTCCGTGTGACACGAAGGACCTTTTTTCAGGTCATATATGTAACGCACCATATTGGAATAATCCGTACACATACCAGGGGCTATATTGTAGTCCCCCCTATAAAACTCCTATGGCTAAGTGAAAGTGTTAACGCCTTATAGTCTAATTGCCTGGTTTGCCGCATTATCACCTTGTTCATGGACCAAGACGTTGCATCAAGAGTGATTAAATGCTTTTCCAAACACCCCCGTACTTCCTACGAGGGGGCGGAAGCCGACAACTGGAAAACGTTCAGGTTATATTAAAACGGCTGCATAGGAGGAACACAAGCTTTCGAGCAAAACATAAAAATAGATTAACTATAAATTTGTCTTTTACAATTCTCATACACCTCACTCGAAAATTATGTCTTTTGAGCATTGAACCTCTATCAAGCGGGCGGCCTCTAGGACGTCTTCAAAATAATGCTCCGGTTTGTAACGGTCCTTGCCCTTGGGTGGACTCTTCGCCGCAACATCGATGGCCTTCATCTTCCCCCAGAATGTCTTGACTCGGGCAAAGGCCATCCGTGCACCCTCAATGCACACAGACCGCTTCACAGCATCGATAGGTGGCACCGCATCAACAAGCCGCTGCACCAAGCCAAAGTAGCTATTCAAAACAGGCTCAGTTGGCCACAACCAGATTATGACGTTCTTCATTGGAGCGCTGGATATCCTATGAAGCTCGGACCATTGGGACATCTGTTCATTCAGCAACAGAGGGAGCTTTGACGCGCCAAATTGTGACCAGAAAAGCTTCTCCGTTGCATACCGCTCCCGCGCCTGGTAAAACTGCGCTCCATCGGAAGAACTCTTCGGCAAGTCTAAAAACTCGTCCGGAGAACTCCACACTTCGTTAAGCTGAGCATATTTTGGATCGCCGAACTTAGTTTGTAGCAAAAAGGGCTTACCAGCCGCAATCTCCCCAGCTTGCCGGATTTCCTCACGGGCTGCTCTGGATTCAGACCGCGCTTCGCTCGCCTCTAGTAAGGCCTTGTCAAGTTCCGCCGTTTTGGCTTTATTCTCCTTCTTAAGAAGTTCACAGTGGCTAGTAGCATTTTTTAGTTCAAGCGCAATCGTGAATATCTTCTCCTCATCCTGGCGCCGAGTAGCTTGTTCAGCTTTCCATTCAGCCGATGCCTTTTTGGTAGCCTCATTGCTCAAACGGGCCTACTCCTTGGCCCGGGCCAGCTCCGCCCGAAGAATCTCAACGGCGGCAACACCATCTGCAGTCATGCATATCCCAGTATATCACTTTCAGCGTCATGCTTATATTACAAAAATGTATGTGAAAGGACTGCTCTGAATACATACCTTGCGACTCGTTAAGACGCATATTGATTAATGCAAAGTCATCCCCGGCCACATCAAGCTTCCGCTGCAGCTCGGCAATATCCGTAGCCCGGGAAGTAGCCAGGGGAGAAGCTGCCTGTGTTCAAGTTAATTAGATTAGTCCTTGAATTTTTCTTTTCGATCCTCCATTCGCTTCCTAGGGGAAGCCAACTTGAGCCTCAGGGGCTACTACCTATACACAAGTGCATCTTTGCGAATAAAATATAGTTGAAAACATTACATCACAAACCTCGAAGCCTTTTAGCAGGCTCATGAAGGCTTCATTCAATCCGCTCTTCGCGGACAGAATCCTCTCAACCACTGTACCAATCAAGGTACGCTGTCCCCCTGAGACCGATGCATTTTTCATCATATCCCGCAATATATCCGCCATCCCCGGGTCTCTGGAAGCCGCTCTGGGAGCATGACCATCCTGTGAAGGAACCCGTTCACCCGTCTCTAGAATCATCGTCGGCTGCAAACCGGATAGTCCGGGGCCTTCATTATTGGCCCCCGAATCCCGGACGATCGGAGGTCCACCTTCGGGTATTGCCTCTTTCACCCCTTGCACAGCTTGTTGATCAAGAAAAACCCTCCTAGATGACACTTTGGAGTCGTCCGCCTTATTGGGAGAGGAGGTCAGGGGAGGCATCTCGCTTTCCATCATCTCTGGGAGGAGGTGTCCCGAAGAAGAGGATTGCCCAGAAAAACTCTGTGCCGAACTGTAAAAATACACAGACACGTTACGTATCTTTCCAGTAAGAGGAAAAGAATGTGACGCTCTCAAAGCACCTTAGATTCACTTACTGTTTGGTTGAGGGCTTGTCCTCATGATGGGGCTGTTCAACGGTGTCGCCTTCCAAACCCGAGCCGCTCGACGGTGGAATCTTGCCTCTCTTAGGAGACCGCCCCTCCCAACCTTCGGAGGCAGCCCTTTTCCTCCTGAATGGAGACGGGATACTGGCCTCTCTTTCGCCTTTGTCTTGAGGCGAGGAAATATCGATTTCTCCGGACTCAGTATCTGACTTACCTCCAGAACAAAGGTCATCCCAGGTCTTCTCACTCTCCACCTTGCCCTCCCATGCCGGCACCTGGTACGGTGCCAGTGCCAGCATCCTTGTTAACACGGGGTTTGCTGAGTCTTCGGGAAGAGGGGCCGTACACCTAATTCGTTCCGCTTTCTTCAGCCAGCCCTAGAAAAGGATGGTTTGCTCAGTATCTTACCACAGGATATCTGATTATGAGGTGTTTGGCGGACCAGTACTTACCGGGGTATCCAGATGGTTGCAGTCTAGGCCAGTATCTTCGGTGGTGTTCGACCATTGTTTTCGTTTTCCGAAAAATAATTTCCAAATTCCTTCGTGTGTAATGCCAAAGAAGTGCTGAAGAGTCTATGGCCCTTCTGGGTTAAACTCCCACAGGCGGAGAGGCCGTCGCTGGCACGGCAGGGTCCAGCGGACTAGCATTACCTGTATAATGTTGACAATATCGATGTCCTTCTCCATGAGGCTTCGGATGCGACTTTGTAGAGTCCGCACCTCATCAACTGATCCCCAGTCCAATCCCTTATTAATCCACAATGCGAGCTGAATTGGAGGGTTGGATCAAAACGCAGGCGCAGCCGCCCACTTGGAACCATGGGGCTCGGTGATATAGAACCACTCCTGCTGCCATAAGTCGGAAGATTCTTTGAAAGATCCTTTTAACCAAACAACGTTGGTAAGCTTGCTCACTAAGGCACCACCGCACTCCACCTGCTCCCCCTCTATCATCTGCGGCTTCACATTGAAGGTCTTGAGCCACAAGCCGAAGTGTGATGGAGTTCAGAGGAAGGCTTCGCACGTGACGATATAAGAAGAACAGAGTTCGGGACGAGATCGTGAAAATCTAGTCCATAATAGAACATGAGCCCCCGGACGAAGGGATTAAGGGAGAACCCTAATCCTCGGAGGAAGTGGGAAACGAACATGACCCTCTCGCCGGATCCGGGGGTAGGGATAACCTGCCCCTCCGCGAGAAGCCAATGGAGGATTTCTGCGGTCAGATATCTGGCCGCCCGAAGTTTCGCGATATCCTCCTATTTGACAGAAGAAGCCATCCACCGGCCTTGATGGCTGGATCCGGACATGACGGAGGCTTGCGGAGGGTGAAACCCGGGTGCTGGAACTCGAGGTGGTAAGAGTTGAGGAAGAAGCAAGCGTGGAGGGGAAAGGCGGGTCTGTACCCCTTTATAAAGGCTGAGAATATCAAACGCCTCCCCCCGTGCCTTAAAATTCGCCTATTTCCAAGGAGTTGTACCCCACGCACGGTTGGGTTACCCACGCCTATGTCGATAAAAGAATCCCTCAATAAGGGGACATGATCTCTGTTTGGATAAGACGTGCCAATGACAACCACGTTTTGGAACGTTGGGCCGCAGGCGAAACAATGGTTCGAAACAATGACCAGACTGAGATGATGTCATGTTGTAAAAAGTTGTCAGCGGATTGGACTCATGGAAGTATTATATCTCTCTGCGGTTGTGTGTGGTGTGTGTTACAGGTTCGGATACAATCCTTGCGTTTGAAGACTATCTAGGAATTTGGAAAGGGGAACTCGCCTTGCAATGCCGAAAACAATCTGCGCGCCAGACTCCTCGTCATTGAAGCCAGGTTCAGGGCTACTGAGGGAGTCCTGGACTAAGGGGTCCTCGGGCGTCCGGCCTGTTATCGTGGGCCAGACTTATGGGCTGTGAAGACACAAAGACTGAAGACTCCACCCGTATCCGGATGGGAATCTCCTTGGCGTGGAAGGCAAGCTAGGCGACCGAATATGTAGATTCCTTTCTTTGTAACCGACCTTGTGTAACCCTAGATCCTCCCGGTGTCTATATAAACCGGAGGACTTAGTCCAAAAGGGAGAGAGACTCATGACCATAGCCATTCAGGCTAGACTTCTAGGGTTTAGCCATTACGATCTCGTGGTAGATCAACTCTTGTAATACTCATATTCATCAAGATCAATCAAGCAGGAAGTAGGGTATTACCTCCATAGAGAGGGCCCGAACCTGGGTAAACATCGTGTCCCCTGTCTCCTGTTACCATCGACCTTAGACACATAGTTTGGGACCCCCTACCCGAGATCCGCCGTTTTTGACACCGACACTGACCACGACAGAAGATAGAAAGAGAATGAAAGTCATTCCCTATGCCTCAGCCATAGGGTCCATAAAGTATGCCATACTGTGTACCAGATCTATTGTATACTCTACACTGAGTTTGGCAAGGGAGTACAATAGTGATCTAGGATTAGATCACTGGACAGTGGTCAAAATTATGCTTAGTGGAATAAGGATATGTTTCTCGATTATGGAGGTGACAAAAGGTTCATTGTAAAGAGTTACGTTGATGCAAGCTTTGACACCGATCTGGATGACTCTAAGTCTCGGTCTAGATACATATTGAAAGTGGGAGCAATTAGAAAGAGTAGCTCCGTGCAGAGCATTGTTGACATAGAAATTTGCAAAATACATACGGATCTGAATATGGCAGACCCGTTGACTAAACTTCTCTCACAAGCAAAACATGATCACTTTTTTTCGAGGGTACGCCAAAGGCCTACCATAGCTTGATAGAAGGAGAGAAAGATATGTACAAGATATTACATGGAAGGTAGAAGGCCCCCCACGGAGCGTATCCACCAAACCCTCCACTCATCCTAGCTTAACCCTACTACCCACACCACGTAGAGACTCCTGAAGCTCCTGCTCTAGACCACATATCTAGCTCTTGCCAGATCAAGTCCACAGTTTCATTTACATTTCTCGTATCATTCCTCCCCAAAACCCTACCATTCCGTTGTTTCCATATGTTCCAGCATATTGACGTGACCACTGAATCAAAACCCTTCCATCTCCCTTTCGGCATAGTCTTCCTCGTCGTACTCCACCAATCACCAATCACAAGCAAAACATGATCACACCTTAGTACTCTTCGGGTGTTAATCACATGGTGATGTGAACTAAGATTACTGACTCTAGTAAACCCCTTGAGTGTTGGTCACATGGCTATGTGAACTATGGGTGTTAATCACATGGTGATATGAACTATTGGTGTTAAATCACATGGCGATGTGAACTAGATTATTGACTCTAGTGCAAGTGGGAGACTGAAGGAAATATGCCCTAGAGGCAATAATAAAGTTGTTATTTTATATTTCCTTATATCATGACAAATGTTTATTATTCATGCTAGAATTGTATTAACCGGAAACTTAGTACATGTGTGAATACATAGACAAACAGAGTGTCACTAGTATGCCTCTACAAGACTAGCTCGTTGAATCAAAGATGGTTAAGTTTCCTAGCCATAGACATAAGTTGTCATTTGATTAACAGGATCACATCATTAGAGAATGATGTGATTTGCTTGACCCATTCCGTTAGCTTAGCACTTGATCGTTTAGTATGTTGCTATTGCTTTCTTCATGACTTATACATGTTCCTATGACTATGAGATTATGCAACTCCCGAATATCGGAGGAACACTTTGTGTGCTACCAAACATCACAACATAATTGGGTGATTATAAAGGTGCTCTACAGGTGTCTCCGATGGTACTTGTTGAGTTGGCATATATCGACATTAGGATTTCTCAATCCGATTGTCGGAGAGGTATCTCTGGGCCCTCTCGGTAATGCACATCACTATAAGCCTTGCAAGCAATGTGACAAATGAGTTAGTTGTGGGATGATGCATTACGGAACGAGTAAAGAGGCTTGCCGATAACGAGATTGAACTAGGTATTGAGATACCGACGATCGAATCTCGGGCAAGTAACATACCGATGACAAAGGGAACAATATATGTTGTTATGTGGTTTGACCAATAAAGATCTTCTTAGAATGTGTATGAGCCAATATGCGCATCCAGGTTCCTCTATTGGTTATTGATCAGAGACGTGTCTCGGTCATGTCTACATAGTTCTCAAACCCGTAGGGTCCGCACGCTTAACGTTCGGTGACGATCGATATTATGAGTTTATGTGTTTTGATGTACTGAAGGTTGTTCGGAGTCCCGGATGAGATCAGGGACATGACGAGGAGTCTCGAAATGTTCGAGATGTAAAGATCGATATATTGGAAGGCTATATTCGGACATCAGAAAGGTTCTGAGTGGCTCGGGTATTTATCAGAGTACCGGAGAGTTACGGGAATTCGCCGGGGAGTATATGGGCCTTATTGGGCTTTAGGGGAGAGAGAGAGGGGCTGCCTAGGGCAGGCCGCGTGCCCCCAAGGTCTAGTCCGAATTGGACTAGGGGGAAAGGCGGCGCCCCCTCCTTCCTTCTCTTCTCTCTTCTCCTTCCTTCTCTCCTACTCCTACTACTTGGAAGGGGGGAATCCTACTCCCGGTGGGAGTAGGACTCCCCAGGGCACGCCATAGTAGAGGGCCGGCCCTCTCCCTCCTCCACTCCTTTATATACGGGGGAAGGGGGCACCCCACAGACATACAAGTTGATCATTGATCTCTTAGCAGTGTGCTGTGCCCCCCTCCACCATAATCCACCTCGGTTATATCGTAGCGGTGCTTAGGCGAAGCCCTGCGTCAGTAACTTCATCAAACCGCGTTGTCATAACACTTCTGCTTACGGAACTCTCCCTCGAATCTCTACTGGATCGTGAGTTCGTGGGACGTCACCGAGCTGAACGTGTGCTGATCGTGGAGGTGCCGTACATTTGGTACTAGGATCGGTCGATCATGAAGACGTATGACTACATCAACCGCGTTGTCATAACGCTTCTGCTTACGGTCTACAAGGGTACGTGGACGACACTCTCCCCTCTCGTTATGCATCACCATGATCTTGCGTGTGCGTAGGATTTTTTTTTGAAATTACTACATTCCCCAACAATTACGGTACATGAAGCTCAAGATGCCTAGGCCAAATGGCATAATCACTCTTGCCGGTGATCCAGACATAGCACTCTGCGCCGAAAATAAAACCGCATCCCTGGCCCTCGAGGCATTGTCTGAAGCCCTCGCGGCCAAAGAATTAACCGCACTACGCTCCACGGTGGATAGGGATGATGTAATCCTGGACAAACGACCCAAATCCACCTCCTTTAAACCAGCAGATGAAATAGTCAACATCCATCGGGGCACAACTAGACCCAACGGTTGACGCCACGCTACGAGAGTTCCTGCGCGAGAACATGGATATATTTTCCTGGCACCCTTCTGATATGTCAGGAATCCCACGCAGGTTGGCTGAACACAGCCTCAATATATTGAAGGGATATAAACTGGTCAAACAAACACTGCGGCACTTTTCCGAACCCAAACGTCAAGCTATGGGGGAGGAGCTAGCCAAGTTAATCGAGGCCGGATTCATTAGAGAAATAAAACACCCGGACTGGAGAGCAAACCTGGTGATGGTGCCAAATAAGGATAAATCCTGGCGCCTGTGCGTCGATTTCAAAGACCTCAATAAAGCCTGCCCTAAGGATCCCTTCCCGCTCCCCCGCATCGACCAGGTTACCAATGCTACCGCAGGACACGACTCACTGTGCTTCCTCGACGCATATTCCTGATACCATTAAATCAAAATGAAGGAGTCCGACCAAGCCGCAACGACAGTCATTACCCCATATGGGCCATTTTGCTTCAACACTATGCCCTTCGGGCTCAAAAACGCTGGGGCCACCCCACCAACGCATGATTCAAACATGCCTGGAGAAACAGATCGGCAAGACAGTTGAAGCATATGTGGATGACGTCGTCATCAAAACTAGGCACGTCGAGTCATTGATAGACGACCTACGTCTTACATTCGACAACCTCCGTACATATGACATCAAGCTCAATCCGGAAAAGTGTGTTTTCGGCGTCTCCGCTGGAAAACTGCTGGGCTTCATCGTTTCCAATAGAGGAATTGAGGCAAATCCAGCTAAAATCCGAGCTTTGTCACAATTGGCTACACCAACAGACCTTAAACAGGTCCAAAAACTAGCCGGATGCGTGGCAGCTTTAAGCCGCTTCTTCAGATTGGGAGAAAAAGCATTGCCACTTTATTGCCTCCTCCGACGCATCGACCACTTCGAGTGGACGGATGCAGCAACGGCCGGACTGGAAGAAATAAAGGCCCTTTTAGCGAGCAACCCAATCCTGGCCGCGTCGAACATCGGCGAACCCATGTTATTATACATATCGGAAACACACCAGGTGGTGAGCGCCGTGCTCGTCGTTGAGCGAGAGCAGGACGGACACAAGTTCCTGCTCCAGAAACCGGTATACTACGTATCTAGTGTCCTCACACCATGCAAATCCCGATACCCGCATTATCAAAAGATAGCATACACGGTCTTCATGGCATCCCGGAAGCTGCGACACTACTTTCAAGAGTGCTCGATTACGGTGGCTTCCGAGGTACTACTCAACAACATAATAAACAACCGCGATGCCACATGCCGGATTGCCAAGTGGGCCATTGAGCTCCTTCCATTCGACATAACATACAAACCGCGCCGAGCTATTAAATCCCAAGTACTGGCTGACTTCGTCGCTGAATGGATAGAGGCCGAACTTCCTAAAGAGTACGACACATATTCCAACTGGGTTATGCACTTCGATGGTTCCAAAATGCTGGCGGGCTTAGGAGCGGGCGTTGTCTTAACGTCCCCCACTGGAGACGCAGTTCAGTACGTACTCCAAATATTATACACAGACTCCAACAATGCAGCCGAATACGAGGCATTATTGCATGGTCTTCGGATTGCTGCCTCCATGGGCATATAGCGCCTGGAAGTGTGCGGGGACTCAAACCTCGCAATATCTCAAATAAATGGATGTTTCGATGCCAAATATCCGAAAATGGCTGCTTACCATAACGCCGTTCTCAAAATGTCAGCTCGGTTCGAGGGGCTCGAGTTTCATCATGTGGATCAAGAAAGTAATCAAGCGGCAGATGTCCTCGCTCGCATCGGCGCCAAGCGCGACCCCCTCCCATGTAACATCTTTCTGGAAAGGCTTTTCAAGCCGTCCGTGGTGTGGCAAGGGGAGAGCGGCAATACCAGTCCGGATCCGACTATAACCCCAGATTCCGAACACACCGATATCATCGGGGGCTCAGCCACCGAAATAACACCGTTGGCCCACCTTATCATGGCAGTAGTTGCCCCATGGACCAAACCCTTCTTGGCCTACCTTAATAGGCGAGAACTCCCTGAGGATCAGAATGAGGCTCGCCGCATTGTCCGGCGCTCGAAAGCCTAAAAGGTTCACGACAGAGAACTCTACAAGAAAAGCGCTCACGGAGTACTTCAAAGATGTATCTTCGAGGAGGAGGGGCAGCTGCTCTTGGCTGAAATTCATGCCGGTCTCGGTGGTCACCATGCCGCGGCTCAGGCCCTTGTAAGAAAGGCCTTCCATACAGGTTTCTATTGGCCGACGGCCCGAGCAGACGCACAGGTCCTTGTCCAACGTTGCGTCGGATGCCAACTTTTCGCCAACCAAAGCCATATGCCACCCACCGCTCTACAAACAATTCCCATCACTTGGCCTTGTCTGGGGGCTTGATATGGTCGGATCCCTTAAAGGAGGAAGCCATAAGAAAAAATATCTGCTGGTCATGGTGGATAAATTCACTAAGTGGATAGAGGCCAAACCAGTTAAAACGGCTGAAGCCGGACCAGTGATAGACTTCATATCCGGTGTTGTGCACCGTTATGGTGTCCCACACAACATCATCACCAATAACGGCTCCAATTTCATAGCTGATGAGGTGAAAACCTAGTGTGCTAATCTGGGCATTAAGCTTGATTACGCCTCCGTCTATGACCCACAAACAAACGGTCAAGTCGAACGAGCCAATGGTCTCATCATGAGCGACATGAAGCCCAGACTAGTGCGGTCTATGAAAGAATCAGAAAAGCACTGGGTTGAGGAGCTCGAATCCGTACTCTGGGGGCTGCGGACCACGCCCAATCGCACTACCGGATATACACCTTTCTTCATGGTGTACGGCACAGAGGCTGTGTTGCCCTGCGACATTATTCATGACTCACCTCGAGTGCGCGTGTATGAAGAGAGAGAGGCCGAGCTTGATCAGCAGGACTGCCTAGGTGCCCCGGAGGAGGAGCGCGACGTTGCAAAAGCCCGTTCTGCATATTATCAACAACAAGCTCGCAGATATCAAAGCAGAGAAGTGCGGGCCAAGACTTATAATGTTGGCGAACTCGTTCTACGCTTGCTAGAGAAGAAAAAGGACAAACTCAAGCCCAAGTGGGAGGGTCCCTTCATCATCGATGAAGTCCTCACCGGAGGAGCGTACCGCCTGCGTGACGCATCAGACAATCGCCTAGAGCCGAACCCATGGAACGCGGCTAGACTCCGAAGATTCTATGCCTAGCACCAAACTCTTTGTTCGTCTCCTTCTCCCTTTTGTTTCAATTACCTTCCCCTCTCTTTTCACTTTTTTTAGCTTTAAAGCTTTCGTGCGGCTAAACCGTGCACCTATGACGTACACATCCTTAAATATGTACGTCCATTATACCTGGGGGCTTCTTGCACAGAAGCTTATTATTGTTATTTTCATAGCATCAAGCTCATCACATATGCGCTTTTCCTCATATGTACCTTTTCTTCGCCACAATATGCATCGATATGATTTAAGTTTTGGCCAAGCTGGCTTGCCTGGCTCCTGTGCTTATGTCTTACGTTCCCGTTAATTCGGCTAGGGCATAAAGGGAGGACCTCTGCGATTGTTACTGCTAGGTCATCCGGATGTGTACCTCAGACTGGATGAAGCCGAAAGCTAGCGTTCTTAAGGGAATATTCGGTCGGCGGACTGATACATCTCCAACGTATCTATAATTTTTGATTGCTCCATGCTATATTATCTATTGTTTTGGACAATATTGGGCTTTATTATTCACTTTTATATTATTTTTGGGACTAACCTATTAATCGGAGGCCCAGCCCAGAATTGCTGTTTTTTGCCTATTTCAGAGTTTTGTAGAAAAGGAATATCAAACGGAGTCCAAACGGAATGAAACCTTCAGGAATGTGATTTTCTCACCGAACGTGATCCAGGAGACTTGGACCCTAAGTCAAGGAAGCTTCGAGGAGGGCACGAGGTAGGGGGACGCGGCCACCCCCCCAGGGCACACCCTCCACCCTCGTGGGCCCCACGTTGCTCCACCGACGTACTTCTTCCTCCTATATATACCTACGTACCCCAAACGATCAGATACGGAGCCAAAAACCTAATTCCACTGCCACAACCTTCTGTACCCACGAGATCCCATCTTGGGGCCTGTTCCGGAGCTCCGCCGGAGGGGGCATCCACCACGGAGGGCTTCCACATCATCACCATAGCCCCTCCGATGAAGTGTGAGTAGTTTACCTCAGACCTTCGGGTCCATAGTTAGTAGCTAGATGGCTTCTTCTCTCTTTTTGGATCTCAATACAATGTTCTCCCCCTCTCTCGTGGAGATCTATTCGATGTAATCTTCTTTTTGCGGTGTGTTTGTTGAGATCGATGAATTGTGGGTTTATGATCAAGATTATCTATGAACAATATTTGAATCTTCTCTGAATTCTTTTATGCATGATTGGTTATCTTTGCAAGTATCTTATCAGTTTGGTTTGGCCTACTAGATTGGTTTTTCTTGCAATGGGAGAAGTGCTTAGCTTTGGGTTCAATCTTGCGGTGTCCTTTCCCAGTGACAGTAGGGGCAGCAAAGCACATATTGTATTGTTGCCATCGAGGATAACAAGATGGTTTTTTTATCATATTGCATGAATTTATCCCTCTACATCATGTCATCTTACTTAAGGCGTTACTCTGTTTTCATGAACTTAATACTCTAGGTGCATGCTGGATAGCAGTCGATGAGTGGAGTAATAGTAGTAGATGCAGGCAGGAGTCGGTCTACTTGTCTCGGACGTGATGCCTATATACATGATCATACCTAGATATTCTCATAACTATGCTCAATTCTATCAATTGCTCAATAGTAATTTGTTCACCCACCATAAAATACTTATGCTCTTGAGAGAAGCCACTAGTGAAACCTATGGCCCCCGGGTCTATCTTCATCATATTAATATTCCATCACTTTATTATTGCCTTTGCTTTTTTACTTTGCTTTTTATTTTACTTTGCATCTTTATCACAAAAATACCAAAAATATTATCTATCATCTCTATCAGATCTCACTCTCGTAAGTGACCGTGAAGGGATTGACAACCCCTTATCGCGTTGGTTGCGAGGAGTTATTTTTTTTGTGTACGTACTGAAGGAAATATGCCCTAGAGGCAATAATAAAGTTATTATTTATTTCCTTATATCATGATAAATGTTTATTATTCATGCTAGAATTGTATTAAGCGGAAACATAATACATGTGTGAATACATAGACCAACAGAGTGTCACTAGTATGCCTCTACTTGACTAGCTCGTTAATCAAAGATGGTTATGTTTCCTAACCATGAACAAGGAGTTGTTATTTGATTAACGAGGTCACATCATTAGTAGAATGATCTGATTGACATGACCCATTCCATTAGCTTAGCACCCGATCGTTTAGTATGTTGCTATTGCTTTCTTCATGACTTATACATGTTCCTATAACTATGAGATTATGCAACTCCCGTTTACCGGAGGAACACTTTGGGTACTACCAAACGTCACAACGTAACTGGGTGATTATAAAGGAGTACTACAGGTGTCTCCAATGGTAGATGTTGGGTTGGCGTATTTCGAGATTAGGGTTTGTCACTCCGATTGTCGGAGAGGTATCTCTGGGCCCTCTCGGTAATGCACATCACATAAGCCTTGCAAGCACTGCAACTAATATGTTAGTTGTGAGATGATGTATTACGGAACGAGTAAAGAGACTTGCCGGTAACGAGATTGAACTAGGTATTGGATACCGACGATCGAATCTCGGGCAAGTAACATACCGATGACAAAGGGAACAACGTATGTTGTTATGCGGTCTGACCGATAAAGATCTTCGTAGAATATGTAGGAGCCAATATGGGCATCCAGGTCCCGCTATTGGTTATTGACCGGAGACGGTGTCTTCGGTCATGTCTAACATTGTTCTCGACCGTAGGGTCCGCACGCTTAACGTTACGAGACAGTTATTATGAGTTTATGCATTTTGATGTACCGAAGTTAGTTCGGAGTCCCGGATGTGACCACAGACATGACGAGGAGTCTCGAAATGGTCGAGACGTAAGATTGATATATTGAAGCCTATGTTTGGACATAGTAAGTGTTCCGGGTGAAATCGGGATTTTACCGGAATACCGGCAGGGTTACCGGAACCCCCCGGGAGACTAATGGGCCTATTGGGCCTTAGTGGAAAAGAGAAAAGGGGCAGCCCATAGCTGGCCGGCGCCCCCCCTTCCCCAAGTCCTAGTAGGACTAGGAGAAGGGGCCGGCCCCCCTCTCTCTCCTTTCCCCCTTGAGAGTCCTAGTTGGAATAGGATTGGAGTAGGACTCCCCCTGCGCCTCCCTCTCTCTGGCCGGCCGGCCCCCCTCCCTCCAACCTTTATATACGGGGGCAGGGGGCACCCCAAGACACACAAGTTGATCCTTGAGATCGTTCCTTAGCCGTGTGCGGTGCCTCCTGCCACCAAATTCCACCTCGATCGTACCGTTGTAGTGCTTAGGCGAAGCCCTGCGTCGGTAGTACATCAAGATCGTCACCACGCCGTCGTGCTGACGAAACTCCTCCCCGAAGCTTTGCTGGATCGGAGCCCGGGGATCGTCATCGAGCTGAACGTGTGCTAAGAACTCGGAGGTGCCGGAGTAACGGTGCTTAGATCGGTCGGATCGGGAAGAAGACGTACGACTACTTCCTCTACGTTGTGTGATCGCTTCCGCAGTCGGTCTGCGTTGGTACGTAGACAACACTCTCCCCTCTCGTTGCTGTGCATCACCATGATCTTGCGTGTGCGTAGGAAAATTTTCGAAATTACTACGTTCCCCAACAGTGGCATCCGAGCCTAGGTTTTATGGTTTGATGTTATATGCACGATTAGAACACAAGTGAGTTGTGGGCGATACAAGTCATACTGCCTACCAGCATGTCATACTTTGGTTCGGCGGTATTGTTGGTTGAGACGATCCGGACCAACCTTACGCGTACTCTTACGCGAGACCGGTTCCCTCGACGTGCTTTGCACATAGATGGCTTGCGGAAGACTGTCTCTCCAACTTTAGTTGAACCAAGTGTGACTACGCCCGGTCCTTGAGAAGGTTAAAATGGAGTCTATTTGATGAACTATCGTTGTGGTTTTGATGCGTAGGTGAGATGAGTTCTTACTTAAGCCCGTAGCAGCCACGTAAAACTTGCAACAACAAAGTAGAGGACGTCTAACTTGTTTTTGCAGGGTATGTTGTGATGTGATATGGTCAAGGCATGATGCTGATTTATTGTATGAGATGATCATGTTTTGTAACTAATTTATCGGCAACTGGCAGGAGCCATATGGTTGTCGCTTTATTGTATGCAATGCAATCGCGATGTAATGCTTTACTAGATTACTAAACGGTAGTAATAGTCGTGGAAGCATAAGATTGGCGAGACGACAACGATGCTACGATGGAGATCAAGGTGTCGAGCCGGTGACGATGGTGATCATGACGGTGCTTCGGAGATGGAGATCACAAGCACAAGATGATGATGGCCATATCATATCACTTATATTGATTGCATGTGATGTTTATCCTTTTATGCATCTTATCTTGCTTTGATTGACGGTAGCATTATAAGATGATCTCTCACTAAATTATCAAGAAGTGTTCTCCCTGAGTATGCACCGTTGCCAAAGTTCGTCGTGCCCAGACACCACGTGATGATCGGGTGTGATAAGCTCTACGTCCATCTACAACGGGTGCAAGCCAGTTTTGCACACGCAGAATACTCAGGTTAAACTTGACGAGCCTAGCATATGCAGATATGGCCTCGGAACACAGAGAACGAAAGGTCGAGCGTGAATCATATAGTAGATATGATCAACATGACGATGTTCACCATTGAAAACTACTCCATCTCACGTGATGATCGGTTATGGTTTAGTTGATTTGGATCACGTGATCACTTAGATGATTAGAGGGATGTCTATCTAAGTGGGAGTTCCTAAGTAATTTGATTAACTGAACTTAAACTTATCATGAACTTAGTACCTGATAGTATCTTGCTTGTTTATGTTGCTTGTAGATAGATGGCTCGTGCTATTGTTCCGTTGAATTTTAATGCGTTCCTTGAGAAAGCAAAGTTGAAAGATGATGGTAGCAATTACACGGACTGGGTCCGTAACCTGAGGATTATCCTCATTGCTGCACAGAAGAATTACGTCCTGGAAGCACCGCTGGGTGCCAGGCCTGCTGCTGGAGCAACGCCAGATGTTATGAACGTCTGGCAGAGCAAAGCTGATGACTACTCGATAGTTCAGTGTGCCATGCTTTACGGCTTAGAATCGGGACTTCAACGACGTTTTGAACGTCATGGAGCATATGAGATGTTCCAGGAGTTGAAGTTAATATTTCAAGCAAATGCCCGAATTGAGAGATATGAAGTCTCCAATAAGTTCTATAGCTGCAAGATGGAGGAGAACAGTTCTGTCAGTGAGCATATACTCAAAATGTCTGGGTATAATAATCACTTGATTCAGATGGGAGTTAATCTTCCAGATGATTGCGTCATTGACAGAATTCTCCAATCACTTCCACCAAGCTACAAGAGCTTCGTGATGAACTATAATATGCAAGGGATGAACAAGACTATTCCCGAGCTCTTCGCAATGCTGAAAGCTGCGGAGGTAGAAATCAAGAAGGAGCATCAAGTGTTGATGGTTAGCAAAACCACTAGTTTCAAGAAAAAGGGCAAAGGAAAGAAGAAGGGGAACTTCAAGAACAGCAAGCAAGTTGCTGCTCAGGAGAAGAAACCCAAGTCTGGACCTAAGCCTGAAACTGAGTGTTTCTACTGCAAGCAGACTGGTCACTGGAAGCGGAACTGCCCCAAGTATTTGGCGGATAAGAAGGATGGCAAAGTGAGCAAAGGTATATGTGATATACATGTTATTGATGTGTACCTTACTAGAGCTCGCAGTAGCACCTGGGTATTTGATACTGGTTCTGTTGCTAATATTTGCAACTCGAAACAGGGACTACGGAATAAGCGGACACTAGCAAAGGACGAGGTGACGATGCGCGTGGGAAACGGTTCCAAAGTCGATGTGATCGCGGTCGGCACGCTACCTCTACATCTACCTTCGGGATTAATATTAGACCTAAATAATTGTTATTTAGTGCCAGCGTTGAGCATGAACATTATATCTGGATCTTGTTTAATGCGAGACGGTTATTCATTTAAATCAGAGAATAATGGTTGTTCTATTTATATGAATAATATCTTTTATGGTCATGCACCTTTGAAGAGTGGTCTATTCTTGTTGAATCTCGAAGATAGTGATACACATATTCATAATGTAGAAGCCAAAAGATGCAAAGTTAATAATGATAGTGCAACTTATTTGTGGCACTGCCGTTTAGGTCATATCGGTGTAAAGCGCATGAAGAAACTCCATACTGATGGGCTTTTGGAATCACTTGATTATGAATCACTTGGTACTTGCGAACCGTGCCTCATAGGCAAGATGACTAAAACACCGTTCTCCGGTACTATGGAGAGAGCAACAGATTTGTTGGAAATCATACATACCGATGTATGTGGTCCGATGAATATTGAGGCTCGTGGCGGATATCGTTATTTTCTCACCTTCACAGATGATTTAAGCAGATATGGGTATATCTACTTAATGAAACATAAGTCTGAAACATTTGAAAAGTTCAAGGAATTTCAAGAGTGAAGTTGAAAATCATCGTAACAAGAAAATAAAATTTCTACGATCTGATCGTGGAGGAGAATATTTGAGTTACGAGTTTGGTGTACATTTGAAAAATTGTGGAATAGTTTCGCAACTCACGCCACCCGGAACACCACAGCGTAATGGTGTGTCCGAACGTCGTAATCGTACTTTACTAGATATGGTGCGATCTATGATGTCTCTTACAGATTTACCGCTATCGTTTTGGGGTTATGCTTTAGAGACGGCCGCATTCACGTTAAATAGGGCACCATCAAAATCCGTTGAGACGACGCCTTATGAACTATGGTTTGGCAAGAAGCCAAAGTTGTCGTTTCTTAAAGTTTGGGGCTGCGATGCTTATGTGAAAAAGCTTCAACCTGATAAGCTCGAACCCAAAGCGGAGAAATGTGTCTTCATAGGATACCCAAAAGAAACTGTTGGGTATGCCTTCTATCACAGATCCGAAGGCAAGACATTCGTTGCTAAGAATGGATCATTTCTAGAGAAGGAGTTTCTCTCGAAAGAAGTGAGTGGGAGGAAAGTAGAACTTGACGAGGTAACTGTACCTGCTCCCTTATTGGAAAATAGTACATCACAGAAAACTGTTTCTGTGACACCTATACCAATCAGTGAGGAAGCTAATGATGATGATCATGAAACTTCAGGACAAGATTCTACTGAACCACGTAGATCAACCAGAGTGAGATCCGCACCAGAGTGGTACGGTAATCCAGTTCTGGAAGTCATGCTACTAGATCATGATGAACCTACGAACTATGAAGAAGCGATGGTGAGCCCAGATTCCGCAAAGTGGCTTGAGGCCATGAAATCTGAGATGGGATCCATGTATGAGAACAAAGTATGGACTTTGGTTGACTTGCCAGATGATCGGCAAGCAATAGAGAATAAATGGATCTTCAAGAAAAAGACTGACGCTGACGGTAATGTTACTGTCTATAAAGCTCGACTTGTCGCAAAAGGTTTTCGACAAGTTCAAGGGGTTGACTACGATGAGACTTTCTCACCCGTAGCGATGCTTAAGTCCGTCAGAATTATGTTAGCAATTGCCGCATTTTATGATTATGAAATATGGCAGATGGATGTCAAAACTGCATTCCTGAATGGATTTCTGGAAGAAGAGTTGTATATGATACAACCAGAAGGTTTTGTCGATCCAAAAGGAGCTAACAAAGTATGCAAACTCCAGCGATCCATTTATGGACTGGTGCAAGCATCTCGGAGTTGGAATAAACGCTTTGATAGTGTGATCAAAGCATTTGGCTTTATACAGACTTTTGGAGAAGCCTGTATTTACAAGAAAGTGAGTGGGAGCTCTGTAGCATTTCTGATATTATATGTGGATGACATATTGCTGATTGGAAATGATATAGAATTTCTGGATAGCATAAAGGGATACTTGAATAAAAGTTTTTCGATGAAAGACCTCGGGGAAGCTGCTTACATATTAGGCATAAAGATCTATAGAGATAGATCAAAACGCTTAATTGGACTTTCACAGAGCACATACCTTGACAAGATTTTGAAGAAGTTCAAAATGGATCAAGCAAAGAAAGGGTTCTTGCCTGTGTTACAAGGTGTGAAGTTGAGTCAGACTCAATGCCCGACCACTGCAGAAGATAGAGAGAAAATGAAAGATGTTCCCTATGCTTCAGCCATAGGCTCTATCATGTATGCAATGCTGTGTACCAGACCTGATGTGTGCCTTGCTATAAGTTTAGCAGGGAGGTACCAAAGTAATCCAGGAGTGGATCACTGGACAGCGGTCAAGAACATCCTGAAATACCTGAAAAGGACTAAGGATATGTTTCTCATATATGGAGGTGACAAAGAGCTCACCGTAAGAGGTTACGTTGATGCAAGCTTTGACACTGATCCGGACGATTCTAAATCGCAAACCGGATACGTGTTTAATTTAAACGGTGGAGCTGTCAGTTGGTGCAGTTCTAAACAAAGCGTCGTAGCGGGATCTACATGTGAAGCGGAGTACATAGCTGCTTCTGCAGCAGCGAACGAAGGAGTCTGGATGAAGGAGTTCATATCTGATCTAGGTGTCATACCTAGTGCATCGGGTCCAATGAAAATCTTCTGTGACAATACTGGCGCAATTTCCTTGGCAAAGGAATCCAGATTTCACAAAAGAACCAAACACATCAAGAGACGCTTCAACTCCATCCGGGATCTAGTCCAGGTGGGAGACATAGAGATTTGCAAGATACATACGGATCTGAAAGTTGCAGACCCGTTGACTAAGCCTCTTCCACGAGCAAAACATGATCAGCACCAAGGCTCCATGGGTGTTAGAATCATTACTGTGTAATCTAGATTATTGACTCTAGTGCAAGTGGGAGACTGAAGGAAATATGCCCTAGAGGCAATAATAAAGTTATTATTTATTTCCTTATATCATGATAAATGTTTATTATTCATGCTAGAATTGTATTAACCGGAAACATAATACATGTGTGAATACATAGACCAACAGAGTGTCACTAGTATGCCTCTACTTGACTAGCTCGTTAATCAAAGATGGTTATGTTTCCTAACCATGAACAAGGAGTTGTTATTTGATTAACGAGGTCACATCATTAGTAGAATGATCTGATTGACATGACCCATTCCATTAGCTTAGCACCCAATCGTTTAGTATGTTGCTATTGCTTTCTTCATGACTTATACATGTTCCTATAACTATGAGATTATGCAACTCCCGTTTACCGGAGGAACACTTTGGGTACTACCAAACGTCACAACGTAACTGGGTGATTATAAAGGAGTACTACAGGTGTCTCCAATGGTAGATGTTGGGTTGGCGTATTTCGAGATTAGGGTTTGTCACTCCGAT
Source organism: Triticum urartu (assembly GCF_003073215.2). Taxonomy (NCBI): domain Eukaryota; kingdom Viridiplantae; phylum Streptophyta; class Magnoliopsida; order Poales; family Poaceae; genus Triticum; species Triticum urartu. Next base: position 56,209,687 of record NC_053028.1, read on the forward strand.
TGTCGGAGAGGTATCTCTGGGCCCTCTCGGTAATGCACATCACATAAGCCTTGCAAGCACTGCAACTAATATGTTAGTTGTGAGATGATGTATTACGGAACGAGTAAAGATACTTGCCGGTAACGAGATTGAACTAGGTATTGGATACCGACGATCGAATCTCGGGCAAGTAACATACCGATGACAAAGGGAACAACGTATGTTGTTATGCGGTCTGACCGATAAAGATCTTCGTAGAATATGTAGGAGCCAATATGGGCATCCAGGTCCCGCTATTGGTTATTGACCGGAGACGTGTCTCGGTCATGTCTACATTGTTCTCGAACCGTAGGGTCCGCACGCTTAACGTTACGATGACAGTTATTATGAGTTTATGCATTTTGATGTACCGAAGGTTGTTCGGAGTCCCGGATGAGATCACGGACATGAAGAGGAGTCTCGAAATGGTCGAGACGTAAAGATTGATATATTGGAAGCCTATGTTTGGACATCGGAAGTGTTCCGGGTGAAATCGGGATTTTACCGGAATACCGGGAGGGTTACCGGAACCCCCCGGGAGACTAATGGGCCTATTGGGCCTTAGTGGAAAAGAGAAAAGGGAAGCCCACTAGCTGGCCGGCGCCCCCCTCAAGTCCTATTAGGAATAGGATAAGGGGCCGGCCCCCCTTCTCTCTCTTTCCCCCCCGGGAGTCCTAATTGGATTAGGATTGGGGGAAGGAGTCCTACTCCCAGTGGGAGTAGTACTCCCCTGCGCCTCCTCTCCCTGGCCGGCCGGCTCCCCCTCCTCCAACCTTTATATACGGGGGCAGGGGGCACCCCAAGACACACAACTTGATCCTTGAGATCGCTCCTTAGCCGTGTGCGGTGCCCCCTGCCACCAAATTCCACCTCGATCGTACCGTTGTAGTGCTTAGGCGAAGCCCTGCATCGGTAGTACATCAAGATCGTCACCACGCCGTCGTGCTGACGGAACTCCTCCCCGAAGCTTTGCTGGATCGGAGCCCGGGGATCGTCATCGAGCTGAACGTGTGCTAAGAACTCGGAGGTGCCGGAGTAACGGTGCTTAGATCGGTCGGATCGGGAAGAAGACGTACGACTACTTCCTCTACGTTGTGTGATCGCTTCCGCAGTCGGTCTGCATTGGTACGTAGACAACACTCTCCCCTCTCGTTGCTGTGCATCACCATGATCTTGCGTGTGCGTAGGAAAATTTTCGAAATTACTACGTTCCCCAACAGGTACGAGGGACTCGCGCGTAGCCTCCTACTGGATTGATACCTTGGTTCTCAAAAATTGAGGGAAATACTTACGCTACTTTGCTGCATCATCCTTTCCTCTTCAAGGAAATCCAACGCAGTGCTCAAGAGGTAGCACGGACAAAAGATGCTTTTACATTCATTACACTATGAACCCCCAGATGTTATGTATACTGCGATTTTTTCACTCACAGTTCGGACATGCACATTAACGCATGTACACCCAGGGAAAGGAACCCTTAACGGAACTATTCTCTCTGGAAGTTGTTTCTTACAAATCACAATGTAATATAATATAGCTAGCCGGATACAACTTGTCTGTTCAAGCAACTATGACCCCAACGCCTGGTTTCCACGCATACCCCGGTCTATTTTGCCGCTCAGGTTTTCGGAAAGACTCCGCACCTTCGAGTCCGGAGGTCGAAGCGAAAAGGTCTGCCATGAAAAACGTCTTAGAATCCGACTAGGGACAAATATGTCAAGGAAAGTACATAGTCACTTGGACTAAAAAATTTCTGCCTCTATACAATCCTGTTGGGAATATCTGGCGGCTACTTCTACTTGGTCATATACCAAATTAACGGGAATTTCTTTTCCATCTCACCCTAGAGGTTCGACCCGGGCCATATGGTTTGGATCAAGTTTGGTATACCGTCTTTTCACCATGGCCCAGGCTTCTCGCGCACCTTCCCGGTAGGCCGATATCTTCCATAATCGGAAACGCCACCGTGCTCCCTTGAATAGCTGTATAAGCCCCTCCATACTTCCTGGAGGGGAGGCGGATGGCCATAAGGCCTTGGCAACACTTCGCATCGCCTGCCGAGCTTGCTCGTGCATTTGCGACAGCTCTTGTAGCAGATCGCCCGAGGATCCGGACATCTCCTCTTCGGGACGGCCAGTCAGGATACCTACAGACCTAACTCTGTCAGTTGCTTCCATCTCCGAATTACACGGAGGTACGTTTGACCACATACTAAATATGCCGCCTCGCAGCCTCTTATTTTCCTTCACGGAGTCAGCCAGCTGGGCCCGCACATCTTTCAGTTCTTCTCCCAGCTGGGTGTTGGAATCCTGGAGCTTGTTTTTCTCCTCCCTGACTCGTGTCAGCACACGTTCGCCTGTGGCCAGTAGTCTTTTGGCTTCTTGTTCTCCCGCTTGGGCGGCTTTCAGTTGCTCCTCCAGTTGATATGACGATCCTAACATGAGATGAGCAACAGTGTTAGCATTGCTAGAAATAATTATGTTTTCTCGATGGAGAGGAACATTACCAGGTGATGCCTTCTTGGATTTCTCCAGCTCGGCGGTAGCAGCAGTTAGCTGGGTCCGACACTCTTCTAGTTCTTGAGACAACAGGTTGTTCTTCTCGTAAGCACCTGGTTATACAATGATCCTTAAATCAGTTGTACCAACTGCTTCAAGTCTTGGGGGCTACTGGTATATAATTATCAGATTTATATAATATGAACTTACCTGCATATCATTCAAATGCTGGTGTGCGGCTCTGGTAAGGCCGTCTCGAGCATCTCGGATGTATGCATCCGTCAAGCTGAAGGCATTGAATGCCTCTTTTGTAAAGTCGGGGTTGCGAAGAGCGGCCCTCTGCTCTCCACTTCCGAGTTTGTGACAGATACATCATCCGAATCCTCGGCCAAAGGACAATCCAGCGTCACTCCCGTATCTGACCTTGTCTTTACGGCAGGGTTTGGAACCTAATTGTTGGGGACGTTACTGGCAGGATCCTCAGACATAGTTCGACGAACGCTTTTCCTGATAAGACACAATGGATAATGTCACAGTTGGATGTGATTGCCAAGGGGCATGTTTACAAAGCCATACCTCCTTGATGAAGGCTCGGTCGTGTCTTCGTTTGCCTTCCTCTTTGAAGGATTGCTCGGTGTGGGTGCCGCTCTCTTTGGAGTCGCCTCTGGTGCAGATCAACGCGCCAAGCATCTCCCCTTTGGTGCACGAGACAGTGCGGTGGGTGAGGCAGAATGAGGAGTCTCTTTTGGAGTAGATGTCTCCTGATTACTTACGTGTGAGGCAGGAAGGAGGCCGGGATAGTCGGCTATAATGGCCACATCTGTGCCATCGTAGCTCGCCTGGTGAAATACTCTCTCCTCAAGCTCTACAAATATGTCCGGATCCTCTTCTAATCCGGGGCAAGATCCCGGTTGTGGTCCTCCGGCTGGGGAGCAGGGCTGCAGATCCCCGCAATGACCTTTCGCCATTCCTATTACAAATGGACGGGTCGTATCAATTGAAAGTGACTCAGGGAAAGGATTGAGTAAGATGGTGGGATTAAAACTCACCCAGCTGGGAGGATTGTACATGGAAAATCCCTCTCAACGCTTGAGACGAGCGAACTCCTCTTTCTCCCCTTTATACAGGTCGGCCAATATTGTGGCCAGGGCTATGAGGGAATCCGGACCCTTTCGTCCACAGCGTGAGGTGTCATCTTCCCCATTGAATTGCCACATAGGGAGCCCCTATATTGGAGCGGCTGAACCCCTCGTGCTATGGAAGTGTCCATTACCTCGATTATTGATATTCCGGATTGGGCGAGTGTCTTTATCTTGCCCATCAATTGGCGAACTTTCGTGCTATCTTCCTCCTCGAGGCTCCGAGGGCGCCAGCTGTGGTGTTTCTTCAACGGAGCGCTCGAAAATTTGGGCAGACCCATTCGGACTGGGTCAGGAAGGGCGACATCCTCAATGTAGAACCACTCGGAAGGCCACTCTTCGGATGCCTTCTTCGGCGTGCCAGATAGGTATCCGGTCCCGGCGATGCGCCATACCTCGGCTCCGCCCACTTCGAATATTAATCCCCCTTGGTTACGAGGGACGAGGCAGAATAGTTTCCTCCATAATTCAAAATGGACCTCACAGCCCAGGAATAGCTCACAAAGAGTGATGTAACCCGCAATATGCAGGATGGAGGCAGGAGTGAAGTTGTGCAGTTGGGGGCCATAATACTCTAGAAGCCCTTGGAGGAACGGATGGATTGGAAATCCGACGCCTCTTAGCAAGTAGGGAACGAAGCACACTTGGTCCCCCTGGATGGATTGGGGAAATTCGCCGCCTGAGCCCCGCAGTTGAGGGAAGTCAATCCTGCTCGAACGCAGACTAGATCTGCGGGGGGAAGAAATCCCTGTGTTTGCAGCTTCACTAGCTGACTGTGGGATACGGAACACCTCTCCCAATCACCTTTTTCGGATCCATGGGGATGGGAGGAAGAACTGGGAGCGCTAGTCATGCTGGAGTGGTTCCTCCTAGCAAGCTCTGAGGATTTTTCGCGTGGTGTGGAACGGATCTGAGATCCAATCTCTTTAAATAGACGCTTTTCTTACCCTGACCTCTCATATTCGCTCGACACGTGGAAGCTGAAGTCGTGGATACACAGAAGTCGAGGGGTACGACATTAAATGGAGTGCCGAATACATCTCTTTGAAGTCATCGGAGGAAGTACCCACCTTGCAATGCCGAAGACAATCTGCGCGCCGGACACATCGTTATTGAAAGCCTGGTTCGGGGGCTCCTGAGGGAGTCCTAGACTAAGGGGTCCTCGGGCGACCGGCCTATTGGACTTGGGCCGAACTGATGGGCTGTGAAGACACAAGACCGAAGACTCTCACCCGTGTCCGGATGGGACTCTCCTTGGCGTGGAGGGCAAGCTTGGCGATCGGATATTAAGATTCCTTTCTCTATAACCGACTTTGTACAACCCTAGTCCCCTCCGGTGTCTATATAAACCAGAGGGCTTAGTCCGCATGGGGAATCATAATCATACATGCTAGACTTCTAGGGTTTTAGCCATTACAATCTCATGGTAGATCAACTCTTGTAATACTCATATTCATCAAGATCAATCAAGCAAGAAGTAGGGTATTACCTCCATAGAGAGGGCCCGAACCTGGGTAAACATCGTGTCCCCTGTCTCCTGTTACCATCGACCTTAGACGCACAGTTCGGGACCCCCTACCCGAGATCCGCCGGTTTTGACACCGACACCTGGCCCACATCCATTGGTCCAAGTTCGTGGCTGGAGCCGGGACCAAAGGGTGGTCTTTAGTCCCGGTTCCAGCCACGAGGGGAGAGCTTTGTGGTGCTCTAGCTCACCTCCTATGCACATGAGGTGTTCGATAAAATGCCCGAGCCACACTAGTTAAGATTTCTCCTCTCGAAGCTCCACCTCCATGCTCCATTTTCCTCGAGATTTGTCTAGGTTTAGCGGTTTGTCAAGTCCCATCCCCGTCTTCACCGCCGTCGATTGCCCGCGCCGATCTCGTCGCTGGCACCACCATGGTGAGTCTCTTGTTCTTCTTTCTAAAAGAAAAAAATTCTTACTTCTATGATTAGATAGATACTCGTCTAATTTTCTTACTTTTATTATTTCTTGTTATTATATAGTTCGATGGTTTTGGTATCCGCCCCCGTCGGCCCTAGTCCTATCTATGATTAGGATGTGGTATATATTATCTTTTATAACTATTTGGTTCATTTATTGTTTACGACAATTATGCCGACCAACGTGACATAGATTTTATTTATCTAGGAGGTATGTGAACCAGAAATTCCAATCGACCCTATTGTCGAGAGGTTAAATTTAGTTGAAGAAGAAAACAATTATTTGAAGGAAAAAATAAAAAAATTGAGGAGGAGAAGATGATATTGGACTTGCATGTTGCGGATGTCGTCGATGATCACAAGATCAAGTTGGATGCAATGTGTTTGAAGATTAGAAAGATTAGAAAATATGCCATTCATACCGAGGCTTGGTATCATTATGCCGTTGGATCAAGTGTTACCTTGGTTGCGATTATGATCGCATTTGTTGTTGCATTGAAATGTTTTACATAGTTTCAATGTATGGTTTAATTAGATGCTTTGGAGAGCTATATGTTGTTCAATGAGAACTATGTATGTACTTTGGTTTTAATGTGATGATGAACTTCTATCAATTTGGTCACTTATCTATTCAGGATGTTCTGTAATGGTTTTTGACACACTTAATTATATATAATGCACGCAGATGAACCGGCAATGGATGTACGGTGACAGACACACCTCCGAGTACATTAAGGGTGTGCATAATTTTCTCGAAGTGGCTGAGGCAAACAAGGAGAATGGTTTTATGTGTTGTCCATGCCTTATATGTGGGAATACGAAGTCTTACTCTGGCCAGAAAATCCTTCACAACCACATGCTTTATAAGGGTTTCATGCCACACTATAATGTTTGGACGAAGCACGGAGAAATATGGCTTATGATGGAAGACAACGAAGAAGAAGAGGATGATGACAACTATGTGCCCCCTGAATACGGTGATGCTGCAACGGGGGAAGCTGAAGATCAAGAGGAACCAGACGATGTGCCCGATGATGATCTCCGCCGGGTCATTGTTGATGCAAGGAGACAGTGTGAAAGTGAAAAGGAGAAGCTGAAGTTCGATCGCATGTTAAAGGATCACAAAAAAGGGTTGTACCCCAATTGTGAAGATGGCAACACAAAGGTTAGTACCATACTGGAATTGCTGCAGTGGAAGGCATAGAATGCTGTGCCTGACAAAGGATTTGAGAAGCTACTGAAAATATTGAAGAAGAAGCTTCCAAAGGATAACGAATTTCCCGACAGTACATACGCAACAAAGAAGGTCGTATGCCCTATAGGATTGGAGGTGCAGATGATACATGCATGCCCTAATGACTGCATCCTCTACCGCGGTGCGTACGAGGATTTGAACGCATGCCCGGTATGCGGTGCATTGCGGTATAAGATCAGACGAGATGACCCTGGTGATGTTGACGGCGAGCCCCCCTAGAAGAGGGTTCCTGCCAAGGTGATGTGGTATGCTCCTATAATACCACGGTTGAAACATCTATTCAGAAACAAAGAGCATGCCAAGTTGATGTGGTGGCATAGAGAGGACCGTAAGAAAGACAGGAAGTTGAGAGCACTCGTTGACGGGTCGCAGTGGAGAAAAATCAAGAGAAAGTTCCGGGCTGAGTTTGCAGGTGTCGGTGTCAAAATCGGCGGATCTCGGGTAGGGGGTCCCGAACTGTGCGTCAAGGCCGGATGGTAACAGGAGACAAGGGACACAATGTTTTTACCCAGGTTCGGGCCCTCTCGATGGATGTAATACCCTACTCCTGCTTGATTAATATTGATGATATGGGTAGTACAAGAGTAGATCTACCACGAGATCGAGGAGGCTAAACCATAGAAGCTAGCCTATGGTATAATTGTTGTATATGGAGTTGATTCTGTCCTACGGACTACAACCCTCCGGTTTATATAGACACCGGATAGGGTTAGGGTTACATAGAGTCGGTTACAATGGTAGGAGATCTTGAATATCTGCATCACCAAGCTTGCCTCCCACGCCAAGGAAAGTCCCATCCGGACACGGGACGAAGTCTTCAATCTTGTATCTTCATAGCCCAGGAGTTCGGCTGAAGGTATAGTCCGGCTACCCGAACACCCCCTAATCCAGGACTCCCTCAGTAGCCCCTGAACCAGGCTTCAATGACGACGAGTCCGGCGCGCAAATTGTCTTCGGCATTGCAAGGCGGGTTCCTCCTCGAAGTCCTTCATAGAAGATTGTAAACACCAAGAGTAGTGTCCGGCTCTACAAAATAAACTTCCACATATTGCCATAGAGAGAATAATATTAACACAAATCAAATCTGCTGACGTATTCCGCAGTGCGTCATCACACTACGGCCAAGTCCTTCACTCGAATCGTTTTCACTTTTCCACCTCCACATGTTTTGCGAGGCGGTTTCCTTGGCACGTCTTGTCGAAGCAGAGATCGTGTACCCCCCCCCCCTTTTACGGGATTCTCATCAATACGGATGTGGGTAACCCAACTGCGCCACTTATCATGGCGCTTGGGAGGCAAGCGAGTTTTACTAGGCAAGTGGGGACGCACAGCCGCATCCGCCCATATAAGGGGACAAGGATCCACCTTTTTACCTATGCCTTCTTCCTCCCTTGCCTACCCATCTCTCGCGCACCCGAGCTCCAGCGCCCAAGCCCGCACTTCCCACCTCAACCTTCTCCAGCAATGTCCGGAGTGGGAGGCAAGTGGATGGTCTCCTCCGTCATGGAGGGCAAAGTCAAGAAGCTAAGGAAGGCCGGGTATCTGTCCAAGGACATCGCGCACCGGCTTCCCGAAGAGGGGCAGCTTATCCCCACCCCAAGGCCCCATGAGAGGGTAGTATTTCTCCCCCACTTCCTCCACGGACTGGGTTTTCCACTCCACCCATTTGTCCGGAGGCTCATGTTCTACTACGGCCTGGATTTCCATGATCTGGCTCCGAACTTCATCCTCAACATCTCGGCGTTTATCGTCGTGTGCGAGGCCTTTCTCCGTGTCCTCCCCCATTTCGGCCTCTGGCTCAAGACCTTCAACGTCAAGCCCAAGGTGGTGCGCGGCAGCCAGGCGGAGTGCGGAGGCGCCATGGCGGGCAAGATGGCCAACGTCCTATGGTTCGAGGGCTCCTTCGTGGAGACCCTAAAGGGATGGCAAGCCGGGTGGTTTTATATCACCGAGCCGCGCGATCCGGAATGGACCGCAGCCCCCGAGTTCCGATCCGGACCCCCCACACGGCTTATGTCCTGGAAAGAGACGGGCCTGTCGTGGGGTGACGAAAAAGAGGTGACCGGATTGCAATCATGCATCCAGTCCCTGGTGAACAAGCCAGTCCGGCTTGTTAATGTAATCCAGGTTATGCTCGTCCGCCGGATCCTCCCGTGCCAACAACGGGATTTTAATCTGTGGGAGTTCGACCCGGCGCAGGATCAAACCCTTAACAGGCTCTTCGACACGACGTACGAAGACGCCTGGGAGATGCTTTTCAAGGGCGCCGAGGCTCCCGCATCCGCTTCCGAGGACCGCGGATACAGCTCACGGCATCACGCTAGCGAGGTAAGCCATCTACACCTTTTACAGGATGTTTAAGCTTTTTTCATAGTTTGACTCTATGCGGGATCTAAACTCCCTTACCTTTGACAGGCTTGGCGGGCAGTATCCGGACCGATTAACTGTCCGGCTCCGCTGCCCGAAGACCCATCCCAGCTCTACTAGTGAAGCTGCTAGCTCCGGCGCCTTATGTGGTGCCGGAGAAGAAGGCCAAGAAGAAGAAGACCACAGGGACTCGAAGGAGTGCCCACAACGTGGTGGTGTCGGACTCGTCATCTGACGAGTCCGAGACGCCCTCCTCCCATGAAAACGAGGAGGAGGAAGAAGAAAACTCTCCCCCCAGCGGAGGGAGCAGAGAAGAGGAAGGCCCCCCCAACGGGGGAGGCCAAGGGGTCTAGGAAAAGGAATACCCCTCCGCCGGACTACGCCCCCCGACGCCGAAGAGGGCGAAGAGGAGTGGCCGAACAGGGCCAAGCATCCGGCGAAATCGTAAGTTCGGATATCAGAGTAACTCATGATGTTCCTTTGTTGCATAGCTTTCCCTAATGTCGAATGTAATTATGCAGTCCACCCTGGGCCGAAGTCGACGAATCGTCGGGCGGCTCCCTGGACTCATCGGACGTGAACTCAGTTCCGCCCGCTGTCTCCCCCCCCCCCCCCCCCCCCCCCCCCCCGACCGCGCCGAATTGGCGTCGCAACAAGCCCCGGGGCAGGAGGAGGTTGTCCCGGAGGAGCCACAAGGCAACCTCCCGGACTCCAGAAGTGAAGGGGACAAGACCCCCCAGGGCTCCAAGTACGGCTTTGAGCTGGACACCGCACCGGAATCTACAACAGTTTCGGACTGCGGTAGGTGAACTCCTTCCAAGAGGAGTAAGCCATCTGAGCTGGCGTCCTCCATCCAGCCGGAGGCGCCGGACAATCTGCTGGAGGAGCTTAAGGGCGCTTCCATAGACGAGGAGCACCGTACTATTATGAGTACGGTGATCCAGAAGGTTCAGTCCGCCAAGAGCGGACTGACTGAAGCTTGCGCCAGCCTTCTAACAGGCTTTGAGGTAAGTAAAAATGTAAAAATATTACCGCATAGACAGTAGCCCCTGATGCTCTGTTTGGCGTTCGGAAAGAAAAGCCGAATAGAGGATCTATTAAATTTCGCAGGAGTCTAACAACAAAGAGTCAATATGCGCATGCAGGCTTCGCTGCTAGCCACCGCCGCACTGACTGCGGAGGTGGGTGCCCTGAAACAGGGCCTTGAGCGGACCGAGCAAGAGCTCGGCCTTGCCAAACGGCAGCTCAAGGAGAAAGAAGGTAAGAAATACCTTACAGAAAAAGTGCCTATAAAAAGACGTGATTGCAAAAAATAACAGGATTGTACTGCTTATTGTAGGGGCCACGACTGAGGTGGCGTCCCTCAAGCAGGCGCTGTCCGAGGCCGAAAAGAAAACGGCTGTGGAGTGCACCGAGCGAGAGAAACTTGAGGCCCAGGTCGGCGAGGTGCAGCGGGAGCTTCAGGCTCTCGTGAAAAAACATGAGAGTTTGGAGCTTGAGTCCAAGACTCGAGCGTCCGAGCTCGCGGCGACCCTTGAGGCTGCCAAGTCTACCAAGGCCGAAGCCCGAAAGGCCCTCCAAGAGTTGGAGGAGATGAAAAAGATAGCGGCGGGTAAGGCATTCTTTATGCAAAGCAGAAGTATAAAAGTGAAGTACTTGTTACTTACCCGAATCCGGAGCTCTCCAGGGGCATTCGCAGATCTTCCCCGTAGCGTATCCGACGCCGCCACATTTTATTGAGCCGAAGAGGGCAGCTCGACGGAGAAGGTGTTCTGGTCTCAGCATGCTGAGGCCGGACACCCTATGCCCTTGAGCGACCAGCTGCAACAGCTGTTCGAGCTCCACAAGGTGGCCGAACAGGCCATGAAGGGCTTCATAGTTCGGCTGTGGCCCAGCAAGGCCCTGCCTGGGAGCTACTTCGGGCTGGTGCGGTGACTGGTGGAGGCTTGTCCAAGGCTCGAGGTCATCAAGCGCTCTATCTGCATCGAAGGTTCCCGTAGGGCCCTTGCCCGTGCAAAGGTGCACTGGGGCAAGCTGGACGGTGAGAAGCTTGTGAGGGATGGGCCGCCGCTGGGGAAGGAGCATCGCAAGCCCGAGAACTACTATAAGGATGTTCTAGCGGGTGCCCGCCTTGTGGCGAATGAATGTACCAAGGATGTAATTTTTGGGTGAACTCGCTCGTGTTTATCCTGTGCGCTAAAAACTTGTTCATATGCGCTAAGCAATGCTTGTTGAATTTAAAATATTACTTTCTGTGCGGCCGTTTATCGAAAATTGAGAGATGGCCAGTCGTCGGCTTCTGCCCCCATGCCACTAGTGCTGGGGTGTTCGAGATAAACCTGAGCGCTCTTTTTCCCATAGTTGGGTCCTTCGAGGGAGGCGCTTAGCACAACGAACCAGGCAATCGGACTATAATGCTTGAACACTCTCACTTAGCCATAGAACTCTATAATTTTAAATTTCGGCGAAGCCCCTAGTTCGAAAGACCGAGTTTGGGGCGCTATCAACGCCTTGGCCGGACAAAGCCGGCTCCTCGCTCGAAGCGGCATAAGTCTTTAGGGACTCGAAAAACCTCTCGAACAGCGACCGGTCTCTCGCCATATCATGACAGTCAGTTTTAGCTTTCTCCACTGAGGTGCTTAACCCAGCTCAACCGGGGCACAATCGCAGTGGTTCTCCAAGTGCTACCTTAGCCGATATAGCGGAACGTAAGGCACCAAAACATAGGAGCCGGGCAAACCCTACTATTGACCCGAATCATGATTCGGAGCCGATGTATATAGTGCTATAAGTTCGGGGTGCCGCACTTGTGAAAGTGTACGGACTTGTCACGCCATATTTATGGGTACTAAAGCCCCCGACGTATTTTGCCGTACCACAGTGTACGGGTGCAACATGTCATAAACATATATATGAAAAGGAGATAATGCAAAACATAGATAAGAAGTTAAGCATTGTTTATAGAGAGGCTATTTATCAAAGCCGAACGATACAAATAGTGCGGTAAGCAAAAGATATTGGACTATTTAGTATGTCCTGACCAGGGGTAGGCCGCGGAATTGTATTTAAAACAGGTATACTGCTCGTAAGAGAGACCACCTGGGAGTTCCATAATGCGGCATGGCTTGTCTGCCTCCCTGGATCTTGCATCGTTTGTGCGGCAGTCGAATTGCCGAACAGGTCGTCCGAAGTATGGAGTCCTAAAAGTAAGAAAAAAATAAAAAAAGAATCCGGCAGCCCCTAGTATGTTTTGAGCCGTATTTTGGGCGTGCCGTTATTGTGCCCCTTCCCCTGTGCCCATGGTATTTCATGGGCGTAGTTATGTACGCGAGGTACTGGTTTCGCTATGTCGTGAAAGCTGGGGTTGGGGCCACATTGCTATGCTTGCTCAGAGTGGGCCAGACGGTCCTGCTGTTGGTTACTCTGGGCGCGCTTGGCAGTGTCTGGCTTTTTAATGGCCGGACTGGAGAATTGCCTGAGAAGGATACTTTGTACCTCCGCTGCGAGAGCCGCCGTATGCTCCTCCGTGCGGAGGGAGCGTTCGGTGTTTCCATTGACCGTAATGACTCCTCGAGGGCTTGGCATCTTGAGCTTGAGATATGCGTAGTGCGGCACCGCATTGAACTTTGCGAATGCGGTTCGTCCGAGCAGGGCATGATAGCCACTGTGAAACGGGACTATATCGAAGATTAACTCTTCGCTTCAGAAATTGTCCGGGGATCCGAAGACCACGTCAAGTGTTACTGAGCCTGTATAGTTGGCTTCTACACCTGGTATAACGCCTTTAAAGGTCGTTCTTGTGGGCTTAATCCTTGAGGGATCTATGCCCATCTTCCGCACTGTATCCTGATAAAGCAGGTTCAGGATACTGCCGCCGTCCATGAGGACTCTTGTGAGATGAAATCCGTCGATGATTGGGTCGAGAACCAATGCGGCGAAGCCGCCATGACGGATGCATGCCAGTGGGATGGTCCCTTCGATCAAAAGTGATCAGGCATGAGGACCATGGGTTGAACTTTGGGGCGACTGGCTCCATCGCGTATACGTCCCGTAGCGCACGCTTCCGCTCCCGCTTGGGAATGTGGGTTGCGTATATCATGTTCACCGTCCGCACTTATGGGGGAAAGCCCTTCTGTCCATTATTGTTCGGCGGCTTGGGCTCCTCGTTGTCGCTGTGCAGCCCCTGGTCTCTGTTTTCGGCCCTTAACTTGCCTGCCTGCTTGAACACCCAACAGTCCCTGTTAGTGTGATTGGCTGGCCTTTCGGGGGTGCCATGTATCTGGCACAAGCGATCGAGTATTCGGTCCAAACTGGACGGGCCCTGAGTATTCTTTTTGAATGGCTTTTTCCGCTGACCAAATTTATAGCCTTTGAATCCAGCATTGACTGCCGTGTCTTCATTGCTGTCGCTGCTAACGCGGCGTTTTTGCTTATTCCGACGTGTCCTGCCACTTTTGTCCTTGGTATCTGAATTACCAGGGTTCTTTGATAAGTTGTTACTACGAGCTAGCCAGCTGTCTTCTCTCGCGCAAAAGCGGGTCATGAGTGTCGTGAGGGCTGCCATGGATTTCGGCTTTTCCTGTCCCAGGTGCCGGGGAAGCCACTCGTCGCGGATGTTATGCTTGAAGGCTGCTAGGGCCTCTGCGTCCGGACAGTCGACTATCTGGTTTTTCTTTGTTAGGAACCGTCTCCAGAATTGTCTGGCCGATTCTTCTGGCTGCTGAATTATGTGGCTTAAGTCGTCGGCATCCGGTGGTCGCACGTAAGTGCCTTGGAAGTTGTCGAGGAATGCGGCTTCCAGGTCCTCCCAAGAACCGATTGAGTCTACTGGCAAGCTGTTAAGCCAATGCCGGGCCGGTCCTTTAAGTTTGAGCGGGAGGTATTTGATGGCGTGTAGATCATCGCCGCGTGCCATGTGGATGTGAAGGAGATAATCCTCGATCCATACCGCCGGATCTGTTGTGCCGTCATATGATTCGATGTTTACGGGTTTGAAACCCTCTGGGATTTTATGATCCATTACTTCATTCATGAAGCATCGCGGGTGTGCGGCGCCTCTGTACTGGGCTTTATCACGACGCAGCTCGGAAGAGCTATGTCTGTTGTGTTCGGCCCGGCCGGATTTGTTGTATCCGGAGTGAAGATCATTGTCACATGTCATAGGGCGCCTGCGCGATCTGTAGATCGATCTTGTTTGTCTTGCCTTATCCTCCAGTATGTCTCGCAGGTCGGGCGCATTTTCCCGTGCCTGAGTTGAGCGGCGTCGGGGCATGGCTTGGGTGGAGGGCCGAGAGGCCTCTCTGTCGCGGTCGTGAGGTGGCCGGTCTGCCGTGTCATGCGCTGGTGATGTAGGTGCTTCCTCCTCTGATCGGAGTAGTGGCTTGCGCTTCGGGTAACTCTTGGAGGGGCATTCGAGTTCATACTCTTCGGCCGCAAGGACTTCAGTCCATCTGTCAGCTAGCAAATTTTGGGCAGCTCTAAGCTATTGCTACTTTTTCTTGAGGCTGCTTGCCGTGGCTAAAAGCCTGCGTTTAAACCGCTCTTGTTCGGCGGGGTCTGATGGTATGACGAATTCGTCGTCATCGAGGCTTGCCTCGTCTTCGGAGGGAGGCGTATAGTTATCATCCTCGACCTCTCGGTCTGCTGCTCTCTCATGAGGGCTGGCTTCTCCATCTTCCTATGCCGAATCTTGCTAAGGTGGGTGTTCTTCGGCGTTATCCGGGGTAGTATTATCTCCCGTGCCAGAATCACCGTTTTTGCTTTGGCGGGATTTAGAGCGGCGCCGCTGACGCCGACGCTTTGGCTGTTTCTTGGGGGCGTCATCCCCCACTGTTCCATTACCATCTCCATCTTTTGGAGTATCCACCATATATATGTCATATGACGAGGTGGCCTTCCAGCGCCCTACAGGTGCTGGTTCCAGTTTGTCTCCTACATCGTCGTCCATGCCGTCGATGTCTTCGGAGCCGAAGTCAAGCATGTCAGTTAGATCGTCGACAGTGGCTATAAAGTGGGTGGCGGGTGGGCTTTGAATTTCCTCATCGTCCGTATCCCACCCTCGCTGACCGTAGTCCGGCCAGGGCTCTCCTGATAAAGAGAGAGACTTAAGAGAATTCAGGATGTCGCCAAAAGGCGAATGCTGAAAGATGTCTGCGGCGGTGAACTCCATTATCGGCGCTCAATCGGATTTGATTGGCACGGGCGCGGGGGGTTCGGAGTCCGGGACGGAGTCTGGATCCTCGGAGTCACGGGTCGTGCAGACTGCAGGGCTGGAGTTCGGCTCGATCGCCTCTGAGATCGCAGCCCCTGAGGCAGCGTCCAACCGCTGATCCTCGATCGGCGCAGTAGGCTCTGAATCAATGGTCGGAACCGGTGCGTGTGCGGCGTCCAAAGCGCTGTTCGGCGGCAGAGCTAAATCATGCCCATCGAGACAGTGCGGCGCGTTTGGCTGTGGCTCGAATCCATCGAAGATCAAGTCCCCGCGGATGTCGGCCATGTAGTTTAGGCTTCCAAACCTGACCTGATGGCCAGGGGCGTAGCTTTTGATCTGCTCAAGGTGGCCGAACGAATTGGCCCGCAGAGCGAAGCAGCCGAAGACGAAGATCTGTCCGGGGAGAAAAGTCTCACCCTGGACCGCATCGTTGTCGATGATCGAAGGAGCCATCGGGCCTGAAGGCGACGACATAGAGGAACTCTAACAATGAAAGCACCAATGTCGGTGTCAAAACCGGCGGATCTCGGGTAGGGGGTCCCGAACTGTGCGTCAAGGCCGGATGGTAACAGGAGACAAGGGACACGATGTTTTTACCCAGGTTCGGGCCCTCTTGATGGATGTAATACCCTACTCCTACTTGATTAATATTGATGATATGGGTAGTACAAGAGTAGATCTACCACGAGATCAAGGACGCTAAACCATAGAAGCTAGCCTATGGTATAATTGTTGTATATGGAGTTGATTCTGTCCTACGGACTACAACCCTCCAGTTTATATAGACACCGTATAGGGTTAGGGTTACATAGAGTCGGTTACAATGGTAGGAGATCTTGAATATCCGCATCGCCAAGCTTGCCTTCCACGCCAAGGAAAGTCCCATCCGGACACGGGACGAAGTCTTCAATCTTGTATCTTCATAGTCCAGGAGTCCGGCTGAAGGTATAGTCTGGCTACCCGAACACCTCCTAATCCAGGACTCCCTCAGCAGGTGACCTAAGGAACGTATGGTTTGGTTTAAGCATGGATGGAATTAATCCTGTCGGGGAGCAGAGCAGCAATCAAAACACCAGACCCGTGACTCTATGTATGTATAACCTTCCTCCTTGGATGTGCATGAAGCGGAAGTGCACTATGATGCCAGTTCTCATGCAAGGCCCTAAGCAACCCGACAACGACATTGATGTGTACCTAAGGCCATTAGTGGAAGAACTTTTACAGTTGTGGAATGGAAATGGTGTACATGTGTGGGATGAGCACAAACAGGAGGAATTTAACTTGCATGCGTTGCTGCTTGTAACCATCAATGATTGGCCTACTCTCAGTAACCTTTCAGGACAGACAAACAAGGGATACCACGCATGCACGCACTGTTTAGCTCACACCGAAAGTATATACCTGGACAAATGCAGGAAGAATGTGCACCTGGGGCATCATCGATTTCTTCTGGCCAACCATAAATGTCGGAAGAAAGGCAAGCATTTTAAAGGCGAGGCAGATCACTGGAAGAATCCCGCCATGCGTACCGATGATCATGTACTTGCTATGGTTAATGATTTACACATAATATTTGGAAGGCATCCCGGTGGACTATCTGTTCCGAATGATGCTGAGGGATGTGCACCCATGTGGAAGAAGAAATCTATATTTTGGGACCTACCCTACTGGAAAAACCTACATGTCCGCTCTTCAATCGACGTGATGCACGTGACGAAGAACCTTTGCGTGCACCTGCTAGGATGTGTATGGGAAGGCACAAGATACATCGAAGGCACGGGAGGACCTGCAACGTTTGCACGAAAAAGACGGCATGCCTCCAAAGCAGTATGAAGGCCCTGCCAGCTACGCTCTTACCAAAGACGAGAATGAAATGTTCTTTGAATGCCTGCTCAGTATGAAGGTCCTGTCTAGCTTCTCCTCTAATATAAAGGGAATTATAAATATGGCTGAGAAAAAGTTTCAGAACCTAAAGTCTCATGACTGCCACGTGATTATGACGCAACTCCTTCCGGTTGCATTGAGCGGGCTTCTACCGAAAAACGTTCGATTAGCCATTGTGAAGCTATGTGCATTCCTCAATGCAATCTCTCGGAAGGTGATCGATCCAGAAATCCAACCAAGGCTAAGGAGTGATGTGGCGCAATGTCTTGTTAGTTTCGAGCTGGTGTTCCCACCATCCTTCTTCAATATCACGACGCACGTCCTAGTTCATCTAGTCGACAAGATTGGCATTCTGGGTTTGGTATTTCTACACAATATGTTCCCCTTGAGAGGTTCGTGGTAGTCCTAAATAAATATGTCTGTAACCGTGCTAGGCCAGAAGGAAGCATCTCCATGGGCCATCAAACAGAGGATGTCATTGGGTTTTGTGTTGACTTCATTCCCGTCCTTAAGAAGGTTGGTCTCCCTCAATCACGGTATGAGGGGAGATTGACTGGAAAAGGCACGCTTGGAGGGGACTCAATAATATGTATGGACGGGCATTCTTGGTCTCAAGCACACTACATAGTTCTACAGAACTCTACCTTGGTGACCCCGTATGTCGATGAACACAAGAACAGTCTGCGCTCCAAACACCCGGAGCAGTGTGACGACTGGATTACATGTGAACACATCAAGACTTTCGGCAGTTGGTTGGAAACACGTCTAAGAGGTGACAACTCTGTTTCTGATGAGCTGTACTCCTTGTCCAAGGGACCATCTTCGACTGTATTGACTTACAAAGGATACGAGATAAATGGGAATACATTTTATATGATCGCCCAAGATCAACAGAGCACCAACCAAAACAGCGGTGTTTGCTTTGATGCAGCAACCAATAGGGGAAAGGACACATATTATGGTTACATAGTGGACATATGGGAACTTGACTACATACATGATTTTAAGGTCCCTTTGTTTAAGTGAAAATGGGTCAATCTGTCAGGAGGCACTACACCACAACACTAATGTAAGGACAGTAAAACTACCGGGAGAAGGCTCTTTAAAGGGCAGACAAACTGCCGGGACAGTGGTTCTCCCGGCAGATAAACAAGTCCCGGCAGTTTGTCTGCCATGACCAGTGTATTTGCCGGCAGTTTGTTTTTTCCTAGCAGGTTATTCACATAGTAGGAACTACATCTTACCGGCAGTTTGACTGCCTATGCAAAGACGTTTACCCGACAGTTTGCCTGCCGTGACCAGTGTATTCTGCCATCACACGTGTTGTTTCACAAGCTGTGCAATACATCCCTAATTTTAATACACAATCAGTATGTTGAGGCAAATCAGGACAGATCACAAAAGTTATACATACACTTTAATCAATGTTACATGCAAGGCCTCATTCAATAATATTAATGAATCAAATACATAACCTTGTGCCACAATGCAAAGTACATCAGTTTCTAGGAAAAGAAATTGTGGCACAATCAAGATGAGAATTCTCTGGCTTATGTGCCAAAACAACCACCAAAATGGCAAAGTGAAACTTAACAACATCTCCAGGCTCAACAAACAAGGCATATTACATACTCCCTCTGTCCCAAATTGTTTGTCTAGATACGGATGTATCTAGACACGTTATAGTCCAAGACAAGTAATTTGGGATGAAGGTAATATATATTTTCACTCCACCAACTTGTTAGATCGTCCAAACATCCAGCAACTTGTAGATCTTCAAACCTCCAGCAACTTGTGTATATTTGAGAAACCTGCAACTATATACATAAGAATTACAATATATAATCTTGTAGACAAGATACTATAGTTTTCTTTATAGTATTCACAAATTCTGGACCTATGCATACATTGGTCATAGCTGGCTACAAGAACAGAAATCAATGCATCTTATAAGCTACTCCCTCCATCCCGTAATATAAGAGGTCAAAAAAACTCTTATATTATGGGATGGAGGGAGTATTATACATGATATAGTTATGCAAAGAAATAGATCAATTAGTACTATGAAAGCTGGCATCAAAGTAACTCAGATAAGTAAAAGCAAATATATCAACTCTGTTTATGACTAAAAACAATTTTCAACTTTGGCTCATATACAATACCAATCTGATTACATCAAGAAGGGTGAAATTGCAAAGAAATAACAAAGTAGGCACGAGAAGTTCATCGAGCAAAGAATTGACCACCTGTGTTGGTTAACCCCAATCTATGTTACTTATGAATCATGCATAAGGTACCAGTTCAGGAGCATATTGCTGATCTTGAGGTCATTGTCAAACTTGTCACGAGACATATAGCCATCACTTAATTCCGAGTGATGTCATTACTGATATAAGTATTGCTGCAAGATATAACTGTATTATGGTTTGATGGTGTATAACTACTGAAGTAATTTTCTAGTGTAGGCATAAATAAAAACTGTGAACTTTGCCATAGTTCAGAGGCTGCATATTATGCTTCAATTAATGCAAGGTTCTTCTTTCAGATTGAAATAAATCTACCTTCATAATCAACATTGATCGCCAGTGTGCCAATTTGGTGATTAAGCTTTGCTATACTATTTACTAGGAATGCCTGGGAATCAATCAATCAATTAAATGCACTGGCAGTACAATGAGATGTATACTGTGCCAAGAGGACAAGTCATGTTTCTACCAAGCAAAAGCAGCATACTACTTCCGTTTTTTCATCATGCTACACTCAAGTTCCGAATCAACATGAGCTGACAGTATCTAACTAAAGTATGCTTCTAGAATAAAGCTTGGAGCTATCATGAAAATAACGGCCATTTTAAGTGCAATCGTGAATTCCAAGTTTCCAACACGGCATTATGCTATTTCACAGTTTTTGCTAATATACAGGATACACATGTACAAGAAAGGTGCAACTAATGCCTTGGAGAAAACTGGTTTCAAAAATTACTACTTTACAAGGGGTGAGACAGCCACAGATCTAAACAATGTAAAGAGGTAAGTGAGTACAAGGCTTATTACCCCACCTTGCTTTTGGTCGCATTGCTGCTTCTGCCATACGCTTAGAATCCACTTCCAGCTTCATTAGAAGCAAAGATTTTTATGAAATCAACCATAATGTTCATTGGTAAATATAATCACAAGAACTATTGCTTACATGCTTGTATCTTCTAGTATCCCCTTGTCCTCTTTTATCTATTTTTCAAATGAACATGCCAGCTTCTGTAATGATGGTTACTTGGTTAGCAACAGAACGAGTATAGTGTAGTTGGTATTTATACTTTTAGTCTTCGACAATCGAACACAATACAAAATGTAAAATATTTGTTTTAATTCTCAACTTCACCTTATGTTTTCTCCGGTGGCATATACTGATATAATAATGATGATGCAATATTTTTCTCAAAGACACATATAAATATATACATGCCATTCTGTATCAGAAGAAAGCCGATGAGGTGCGAGATTACATATCACAAAGGCAATTTTTTTTAATAATGTAGCATAATCGAAACAACTGATGAAAATTGCCAAATCTCGAGATTTTGTTAGCAGAAGAACATTGCACAAGTTCGAAGGTTCCGAACTGTTCATATTTGGGCGGCAATCTCACCCGCAATATTTATCTTCGAGAGATGGATAAGAACTGAAAGTAAATATCAGTAGCATAGCCTTCTTTTTTAAACGAAACATGGCCCACATTCTAAGAATCTTCCATCTCACCTCGTATACTATACCTGACCCTTTTCTTGTTTTGTTTTTAAAACTGACTCTTTGACCTGAAATAGAACTGGCTATTTGAGCTGAAATAGGATCATATACTTTTGCTATTATACCTGATAAGTACAAACTCAACTATATGGTTTCTCCACCATATGGCAAATTGGAGCAACAAACCTTCACAGAACGTACGCATAACTGAACTAATGCTCGACGCTTAAACCATGCGTACTGCTATGTATATTGGTTAATTAAAGGTAAAAGTTCCATTACGTTATCAGAATACTAGGTAAGTTTGTAAATGAAAATTACTTCATAATTCTCCTACAATAATGGTTATTTGATACACAAGGTTTAATTGGTGCTTTATGAATGTGAGTGTGTCCTTGATGTACTCTATAAACAAAAATGGAAGGGAAAAAACAGGGGATGGCATCTTGATCCATACATACAGGAATTTGAGCCTGACGATGATGATAGAAGCACTGTGCCATCCGTCCTCCATAGCAGCAGGTGCTGCACGCCTACACCCCCAGAAGGTGCACGCCCCATGAAGAAGAGGAACGCTCGATGTCGCTCGATGTCGATGTAGCTCGTGGTCGATCTGCCACGATGGAGGAAGTCCATGGAGGGTCCGCCGGGGACGAGCTCCTCGGGAGACAGGCGGCTACTCTCCAGGTCTTACCCTCTCATGGATCTGGGCGAGACGGATGAGATGCGATGGGGGAAGTGGCGGTGGAGAGGTGAACAACCGGGGCGGCGTTGATGAGGCCCGGAGGCGACCAGATCTGGCAGCACCGATGACCAGTGCGGTGAGATCCGGCCATGATTAGGCTGGGCTGCTTCCACTGAATTGGAGGTCAATGGAGGAAGACAGGTAGGGGTGACGGCGCACAGGGAAAGGGAGAACGGGGTGGCTAAGACTAGGGTTCGGTAGGGACAGCGGTGGAGTGGTTGGGTGGCGGCGGTGGGTCTGGGTGGAGGGATTTGGGAAGGGAAATTGGGCTTGGGGGCTAGCGCGCGTTTAGGCCCCATATCTCGCGCCACTCAGTCCCTGGCAGATAATGGGCCGAGGGGTACTTCTCCCGGCAGATAGAGTGACCTAAGAAGCGTTTGTCATTGCCGGCAGTTTAGGTGCCCTCGTTGCTCATCTTCTCTCGGCAGTTATTCTGCCCTTAAGTACTTCTACCGGCAGTACTAAAATTCCCGGCATATGGTTTGCCCTTATTCTTCTATTTCTCCAGGCAGTTAATTGCCCCCAATTAGGTGTTGTGGTGTAGTGAGGCGGGGTACAGGTAGATCCACAGTACGGAATGACAACAGTGGATCTGAACAATCTTTGGTACACAGACGAACCGTTTGTACTAGCCAATGATGTGGCGCAGGTTTTCTATGTGAAGGACATGTCTACCAAACCGAGAAAAAGAAAAGATAAGGAAGCACATACATCATATGATGAGCCAAAGCGCCACATAGTTATTTCAGGAAAAAGAGACATCATGGGATTGGAGGGCAAGACAGACATGTCTGAAGATTGAAAAGTTTCATGAAATTCCTACCTTCAAAGTCAAGGCTGACCCAAGCACCCTGTTAAGCGATGAAGAATATCCATGGTTACAGTGCAATAAGCAAAGGACACAAGAGAAGAAAAAGTGGAGACTTTCTCTACACAACTATTATGATGATGCCTTTGATCTAGAATATCACTGCAGTTACATGTGAAGAAATGAAATGCCTTTTGTAACAGACGAGTTTCCGTATGAAACCCTGATACTTCGAAAGAGATTGTCTGTTTTGTACACGAAGTGCATCCAGTTTTGCCGTAACCCTCTCAACTTTTTAGCACATGTGTCGGAGTAATGGGCCACGGGTAGGCAAACCCAGAGCCCAGAACCTTTCAAGACATCGGGGCTGACTGCGCCCATCAGGACGCCAAGATGAAGGGCCGCCTTCTGAAGGCCGGCTGCAGGAACAGCCGACTCCCCACATACGGCTGAGTCTTGGAGGCGAGTTCAAGACAAGCCGACTCCTCTCTGGCGGCTTCCAGCGAAGCCGTCCATGGGGAGTCGGCCCACAGCACCGACAATACCCGAGCCCTCATCAAGGGGGACGAGACAGGGAGTGGCTACAGCGAAGCCCACTCCCTCCCCGTTCCAAAGGTTGGCGTGGCTACAGTGCGCTGTACCCGCGGAGATATCCGTCCGGCGCGGCACTGTTGCCATGCCATCCCTGAAATCAGCACCAGTAGGCAGAGTCCTGCACCCACGATGACCTATCTGTACGACCTAGGGACGACGGGACCCACCAGTCAGCGAGAGTCCAGAAGACGGCAAGAGCGCCACTAGTCGGACCCGTTGGGAGTCGGCCCCCCAGGAGTCGGCCAGTCCCTCCCACGGGTCCCACGCGCCATTAACCAGACGAGACGGGGAGTGGCTACAGTAATCTCCTGCCAGGTGGCGGAGCTGTAGCCACGACCCCATGACCAAGCCTGCGTCATTAGAGGCACGACTACAGTAATCAGCAGCTGGCAAGACCCGTAAGCGGCGGACACGGCCTGTCGGCGGGGCCCAGCAGTCAGAAGAGAAGACGAAAACCGAGAGACTGGCGGCTGGGCCCTGCGCCCGGCCAGATTACCATTGTACCCATGGGGGGTAGGCCTATATAAACCCCCCCAGGACACCCATGCAAAGGGTTCGAATCCATTAGCACTATATAGGAAGGAGAGAGCTAGCCTTGCCTTCTCCTACCTCCCGCATACAGCTCAAGGAGCGATCTTGTACTCACTTTGCCTTAGTGATCATGCGGAGACCCCGCAGGGTAGGACTAGGGGTGTTATCTCCTAGGAGAACCCCGAACCTGGGTAAAGTACGCCGGTGTTCGTGTCTACGCCTCATCCCGCTTCCTGGCACCGGCGACGTTCTACTCGCTCCCACCATGATAAGCCATCCTTTGGCATATGTCGCACCCAACACTACAAAAAAAATACACTTCCGTGATGATACATGTTTGTCACAGTAGGTCACTCTTTTGTCATGCATGTACATCCATGACAAATTTATGACAGAATCAAGATAGTCATACATGTGCTGTCGTAGAAGTGTTCCATGACATTACCAAAATTATCATCATGGAAGTTACCACTTCCATGACGATAAATCGCGTGTCACAGAAGTGCTTTCGTCAAGGGTGACCGACACGTGGCATCCACCGTAACGGAACGCCGTTAAGCTATTGGGTCAGGTTTTGGATCCGATAACCCATTAACAGCCCCGACCAATGGGAAATTTCCACGTGTAAAATTCTTATTGGCCGGACGAAACATGTGTCAGCTCATCAGAGGGTTAGATAGGCGCCTATGATACGTCGACACATGGCACGGCCCAACAGAGGCCCATTCCCGTGAAAAGTCCGGCCCGTTTGACTTGGTCAAAAGGTGGCAGGCGGGCCCATGGAAAGCCTGTTAACGGTCTGTTCGCATATAGCCCATTTACAGCCCGCTAACCGAAGGCCCGTTATGCCCTATCCGAATTATGCCCAGTAGCGTCATCTGGGCCATTCAATATGATTCCAGCCCGTTTTCACTTCTGGCTCATGTATGGCCCATGACGTCTTTCGGCCCATATGAGGCCCTATGTAACTCTTGGCCTATTAACGGCCCGTGGTGAAACTGGCCCGTAATGAACAGTTTATCACTTTACACCCATTAACGGCCCGTGGTGAAACTGGCCCGTAATGAACAGTGTATCACTTTATACCCATTAACGGCCCGTTATTCCGTTGGGCTATTTCCAGCCCATGTTATCTTTCGGCCTTCTCAGAGCCCATTTATTCTTGGGCTCATTTCCAGCATTTGTTTACTTACGGCCCGTTACTGTCATTTTCTGCTTGTGGGCCAAATTCAGCCCGTGGTTACAGTTGGCCCGTTTGTGGTCTGTTAATTCATTGGGCCGTTTTCATAGCGTCATCAAATATGGCCTATTAACGATGGCCCGTTATGGTCGGCCCGTGAACAGACGATTCCAACTCTAGCCCGTTTACGGCCATAATGAGGCCTGTTATTGGCCCATGTTTGGCCAATCGATCATACGGCCCGTATAAGGCCCATTGATGATATGGCCCATAGAAGGCCCATTGTTTCTACGGCCCGTAGAAGGCCTACTGTTTCTACAGCCCATAGAAGGCCCACTGTTTCTACGGCCCGTAGGAGGCCCAGTGTCACTACAGTAAATATTAGCCCATGGTTATTGTGGCCTAGTTTTAAAAAATAGGTTATTGCAGCCACTAGCAAACCCCGGAAATAGAACTGCACTGACTACAAGCAAACAAATAAACAAGACAACAAGGAAATAAATAAGCAAGCAACTTATGCTAGGCTATCACGACTATTACACATATTACATCCACTGGGCATCAAAGTTCGCCACCAGTGCAAATATAGGGAACACAGCAGCATATAAATGCCACAGCAAAACAAGTCCGGAACTGAAACCACTTCAGAAGAGCTCAAGAAACAATATCCTGGGTACCCATAATGCTGGCAAGATGCTTAGCAAGCTTATTTAACTTTCTCTTGTTTGACGCCTAAATCCTCCAGCGCTTGCTATTGCACAAGAAAGTACGGATATGAATTTTGTAGGGACTTCCTTAGTCCTTCGGCTTCTTGCCGTAGCACAGCTGACTGATGCCTTTCAGCTTGTAGCTGAGACTGAAGAAGCCGAAGTGATTCAGGCAGCGAGTTCGAAGAGCTTGTGCCAGCGGTACTGGCTACTAACTCGAACACTACATCAACGCAGGACTGTGGGGTTTTCTCACTGTCTACAAGATCGTCTTTATCACCTTCTTGGAGCCTAAGAGGGTTGTCTCACTATCTTGAACCTTATCTGCATTACTTTCTCTACCATTGCATAGTGGGGTGCTCTTCTCCAATATTCTGTTTGCATACTACAAGAGAAAGAAGCAGACACATCACAGGTTTAGCTTGTAGTATACAAAACTCATTTTGGTAAACCGGTTCAGTAGTAAGGTGGACAGGATAACAGCATGAAACAAACATATATCTATGTACTATGGTCACTGTATTGTCCATATCATTCTAGTTTATGTTCCCTAATCAAGATAGAGACACAGTTCAACTCATAAATTTTTAAGACACAGCAGCATAGACAGAATATAAGTGTGAGAAACTACACAGCATTGGCAGCACTTGTAATGTGCATCACAAGAGAACATAACTGTTTATGCAACTTAAACTGAAATCAACATAGAGCAAGAAGTTAGAACAACAATCCAGTTAAAGAAATAAGTTTAAAACATACCTGTTGCGCGATTGGAGTTTGAATTGGATCCTTCAAATTCGAAAGTAGTTGGTATGAGTAAATATAGTGATGCAACAGCAAAGGAGTATGGACCATAGCTACGGAATCTGACCTGAGAACAGTTGCTCTTCTACTTTAAACGTGGAGTTTGGGTAAGCTGTGGTGGTTGAGGGAGTCCTGGATTAGGGGGTGTTCGGATAGCCGGACTATGAGCTTTGGCCGGACTGTTGGACTATGAAGATACAAGATTGAAGACTTCGTCCCGTGTCCGGATCGGACTTTCCTTGGCGTGGAAGGCAAGCTTGGCAATACGGATATGTAGATCTCCTCCCATTGTAACTGACTCTGTGTAACCCTAGCCCTCTTCGGTGTCTATATAAACCAGAGGGTTTTAGTCCGTAGGACAACATACAATCATACCATAGGCTAGCTTCTAGGGTTTAGCCTCTCTGATCTCGTGGTAGATCTACTCTTGTACTACCCATATCATCAATATTAATCAAGCAGGAGTAGGGTTTTACCTCCATCGAGAGGGCCCGAACCTGGGTAAAAACATCGTGTCCCTTGTCTCCTGTTACCATCCGCCTAGACGCACAGTTCGGGAGCCCCTACCCGAGATCCGCCGGTTTTGACACCGACATTGCTGCTTTCATTGAGAGTTCCACTGTGCCATTGCCATCAGGAAGGATGCGTCGTCCCGTCTTGAAAGACAGCACTATTGCTGAGGGAGCTTTGGCTGTCGGCCAAACTCTCCAGCTAGGTGGTTTTCTCATGACCGCCTGTTCGGCCGCTGCGCCGACGATGACTTCTTGGGTCATCGAAAGCAATCGTCACGTCAACTCAGAATTAGTCGAGCAGTTAGATCCAATGGAGCTCTCTTCCCTAAACGAGCTCTTGGATCGCTCGCCGCCCTGGGAGTCGCTACAGACTACGATCAGATTGGGCCTAAACCCGATCTAAGAGAGATCAACTCTCTCCAGGTCACCCATCACGTTGCGGGGATGGCGGAACAATGCAGCGACCCTTCCTCTATCTTGAGGACTAGCTATGTCCGGATTCCCGAGCCCTCCAAGCCGGATACCCATGTACGGGAGGACGTCGCTCAAGCCCTGAACCTAGAGTCAGGCAGTGGGCCAGATTCATCGGACAACATCCAAGAACCCGAATTTCCGAGATTGGAAACTCCTTGGCCCCTGGGTCTCAGATTGGGTGAGGTTTCGGATTCAATTCCACCCACCCACCCAAGCATAAGCGATCTTTCCCAAATTAAGCAAGAGCCCCGAGAAATAGTACACCATTATTGGGCCAGATTCCTCCTGGTAATGAACAGGATCAAGGACTGCCGTGAGAAAGACGCAATCTCATTCTTATGCAATAATTGCACGGACAAGGGAATCCCCAACGCCATAAGTCGCTTTAAAATTACACGCTTTGCCGACTTGGCGTCCATAGTACGAAAGTACTATGCGATGGAAAGTGCCTGGAAAACCGAAACAAAATTTTGGGACAATCCGGCCCTAAATACGAACCCAGTCCGAAATAAAAGGGTGCATTATCACCAGCCACCCGGGTTAAATACCAAAAAGCAAAAACCCTCTACAGGGCATGGAACCGTACTGGAGGGATGGCTCAATGGACCCTGTAAAATTCACAGTACAGAGGGCGCCATACCAACTCATAGCCTTAGAGCATGTTGGATACTCCGGCAGGTAGCCAAAAGTGGCGAAAATCTTCTAATTCCAGAAGCCACAGAGCACCATCCCAGGGATACCAGTACGGTATTAACAGTCTTCGAGACCTTCACATCAAATAATATGCGAAAGCGAACACTGCTCAGCCTTGCTGAAATCTACCATGTGGCAACAATAAACCCATGGAGTGACACGGCTATTAATTTTAATGCTAGTGACGAACCTAAATTCCGAACAGCCAGATCACCAGCCGCATTGGTCCTCAGTCCAATAGTGGACGACTTTCGACTCACCAAGGTACTCATGGACGGCGGCAGTGGATTAAACCTCATTTATGAGGAAACCCTTCAAAAAATGGAAATAGACTGGAACCGCATTGAGCGAAGCAGCATAACCTTTAGAGGAATAATCCCTAGTCGGGAAGCGCGTTGTACAGGAAAAATCACACTGGATGTGGTGTTCGGCACGCCGGATAATTACAGGTCCGAAGAGGTTACATTCCAAGTGGCCCCGTTCAGTAGCGGATACCACGCCCTGTTAGGGCGGGAGGCGTTCACAATCTTCCAAGCCATACCCCATTACGGGTACATGAAACTCAAAATGCCCGGGCCCAATGGAATCATCACTCTTGCTAGTCATTCGGACATAGCATTCCGCGCCAAAAATAATACAGCCGCACTGGCCCTCGAGGCACTATCCGAAGCCCTAGCGGCTGAGGAACGGACTGCGCTACGCTCCACTGTGAACAGGGACGATGTGATACTCAACAAAAGATCCAAGTCCACCTCCTTTAAACAGACGGACGAATTAGTCAAATTAATTCCAAGTCCATCCAACGGACCCTACAAAAACAGCTTCCATCGGGGCACAATTAAACCCTGACATAGACGCCGCACTACGAGAGTGCCTACGCGAGAACTGGGACATTTTTTCCTGGCACCCTTCAGACATGCCAGGAATCCCACGTAGGCTCGCCGAGCATAGCCTCAATATTCTAAGAGGATTCAAGCCAGTCAAGCAGGCTCTTCGGCGTTTCTCTGAACCTAAGAGACAAGCCATGGGAGAGGAACTAGCCAAGTTATTGGAGGCCGGATTCATTAGAGAAATAAAACATCTGGACTGGCTAGCAAACCTGGTGATGGTACCAAAGAAGGACAAATCCTGGCGCCTGTGCGTCGATTTTAAGGACCTCAACAAGGCTTGCCCAAAGGGTCCCTTCCCCCTCCCCCGCATCGATCAAATTATCGACGCTACCGCAGGACACGATTCATTGTGATTCCTCGACGCATACTCCGGCTGTCGGTGTCAAAACCGGCGGATCTCGGGTAGGGGGTCCCGAACTGTGTGTCTAGGCCGGATGGTAACAGGAGGCAGGGAACACGATGTTTTACCCAGGTTCGGGCCCTCTTGATGGAGGTAAAACCCTACGTCCTGCTTGATTAATATTAATGATATGGGTAGTACAAGAGTAGATCTACCACGAGATCGAGGAGGCTAAACCCTAGAAGCTAGCCTATGGTATGATTGTTGTATATGGAGTTGATCCCCTATGGACTACAACCCTCCAGTTTATATAGACACTGGATAGGGTTAGGGTTACATAGAGTCGGTTACAATGGTAGGAGATCTTGAATATCCGCATCGCCAAGCTTGCCTTCCACGCCAATCCGGACACGGGACGAAGTCTTCAATCTTGTATCTTCATAGTCTTGGAGTCCGGCTGAAGGTATAGTCCGGCTACTCGGACACCACCTAATCCAGGACTCCCTCAGTAGCCCCCGAACCAGGCTTCAATAACGACGAGTCCGGCGCGCAGATTATCTTCGGCATTGCAAGGCGGGTTCTTCTCCAAATTCTGTGTACCTGTTGAATAATGTACGATTTTGGTAATGTAGCGCACCTTGGCTTCCACGCCCAATAATGGCCGTCTTCCACGTGTCAAACGAATGCGAAAAGTCAGGGTGTTTTTACATTCACACCCCTAGCCGCATAAACAAGCCGCCTATTTAATGGGATGGGGATTCAGACCCAGACCACACCTTCTCCTCCCCGCGAGTAATCATCAGAGCGCCTCCAGCAAAGGTCCATTCCAACATGGCCAGCCATCACGGCTCCTCCTCTCGCCCTTCCTGTCCTAAACCTGGAGACTGGGAGAGGTGCTCCATCCCGCACAGCGAGCTAGTGTCGCTTCAGGCCAAGGGATTTCTCCCTCAGGCCTATATGGTCCCAGTCCGAGCTGGACTCGCCACCTATAATGGTGGAGAGTAAGAAGAGAGCACCCCCAATCCTTCCAAAGGAGAGCGGGTGTGCCTCGTCCCTTATCTCATAAGAGGACTTGGATTTCCAATTCATCCATTTCTCCGCGGCTTCTGGAGTTCTACGGCCTCCAGCTGCACAATCTCACGCCCGGCTCTATATTGCATATCGCGGACTTCGTCGCCCTTTGCGAGCTATTCCTGGGTGTTGAGGCTCATTTCGCGCTGTGGAAGAGGTTATTCTGCCTGGTGCCCCGCTTTAAGGAGGGGTCAATGTATCAAGTGGGCGGAGCCGAAGTGTGGCGCATCGCCGGGACCGGATATCTATCCGGAACACCAAAGAAGGCGTCCAAAGACTGGCCTTCGGAATGATTTTATATAGAGGACGTCCCGCTGCCGAATCCTGTTCGGATCGGCCTTCCTGAGTTCGACAGTGCTCCCTTAAAGAAGCGCCTGAGCTGGCGTCCACGGAGCCCTCAGGGGGAAAGTGACAGGGACATCATTTACCTGATGGGCCGAATAAGATTGTTAGCCCATTTCGGACTAACCATGATCGGGGTTATGGCCGAATGCATTATTCGGGGGGTGCGGCCACTTCAGTATAGAAGCCACCCCATGTGGGACTTCAACGGGGAGGACGATGCCACCCGCTACGGCCGTAAGGGGCCGGATTCAGCTGCCGCTCTACTAAAGATCTTGTCCACTTTGTATAAGGGAGAAGAGGAGGAATTTCTCCACGTCAACCCACAGGGTGGATTCTATATGCATAATCCACCAAGCTGGGTAAGCGGTCGCATTTACTTGCCCATTCGTTTTGTATTCCCATTGTTAAATATTTAGTCTAACGACTTCAACGCAGGAACTGCGCCGGGCTGTTAAGGAAATAAACAGCCCTCCTCCACAACCCGAGGACTCAGGAAGGTCCCTCGACCCGGCCTCTCAAGAGAATCCAGACATATCTATGGAGCTGATTGATGGAGTGTTCCATCAATTGAGCAAGGACAACGCCTTGGTGGCCATCACGGCTGATTACCCAGGATTAATCCCGGCCTCCCAGGTGACAGAAACCGGAGACTCATTCCCTTGAGAGAGATTCCACTCTCACGTATTCCGGTGTTTCTGACGACAACCGTGTTTTGCAGGGGAGATTTCCGAGGTAGGAGGCTGAACCTACGGCGGCTAGCCAACGAGGGGCCACAGGGCCCCGTGGGACAAAAAGGAATGCAGTCCGGACTGAGATGCCGGTGCAAAGGTATAGCGCACCCTCTGTTTCCCTGGTGTTATTCTGTCAGGGCATATTAAAGTTCGTGCTATCTTCAGAACGAAGAGACCTCGCCGGACTACATCCGGAGAGGTTGCCAATCGCGCCTCCACCAGCCAGGCTCCAACGTCTGGCCAGGAAGCGGAGGCGAGCACAAGGCGCGCACCGGACGCTCCTCTGATAGAGGATGCAGACAGGCTGTCTGCCACAAATTCTGAAGTGGAGAGTGCCATGAACCACAGGCGTCGCCGGACAGTTCTACGCGATGCTTGTTTCTCCCAAGAGGCTTTAGATGCCTTTAATTCGGGAGATGCGTACCTCCGTGCCGCTCAAAATGGTTTAGCCAGAGCCACGGAGCAGTATGTAAAAGACATACGGGTAAGAAAATTTTGGTTAAATATATATATGCCAGTAGCCCCCAAGACTTGAAGCAGTTAGAGCAACTGATTTAAGGATCATTTAATATGCATGTTCTTACAGAGAAGAATACCCAACTAGAGGCCGCAGTAGCCGCAGCAGGGGAGCCCAAAGAGACCCCCTCAGGTAAGATACACTTCGAAAGATTAGTATTGTGCGGTGTGGGTGCAAATCTGACAAATCATATTGCAGATGGCGCCGGACTCGATCCGGACAAGCAACAACTCTTACGTCGGCTAAAGGCCGGTGAGAGTATGTTGACAAAGGTGAGGCGAGAGAAGAATGATCTTCAGCATGCCAACACCAAGCTGGACGCCGAACTTAAAGATGTTCGTGGCCAGCTGTCAGACTCCACGAAGGAGAATCAGCGGCTTCGACGCGGCATTTTTAGTAAGTGCTTGAACGAACTTTGAAAAAAAAGTTCGGCGAGGAAGTCGACTAACAGAGTAATGTCTGTAGGTATGCTCACAGGTCGTCCTGCAGAGGAGATGCCCGGTTCTATGGGCGACCTTCTTCCCGAACTCTTACAACTGCACGAGCGAATTCGGCAGGTGATGCGGGGTATTGCCCAAGCCTTATGGCCTACCCACTCCGTGCCCGAGGTCCTTGGAGAGCTTGCGGAGAAGCTGAAGGGAGCTCGGCGGTGCTTCCGGTTGTGGAAGATATCGGCCTGCCGACAAGGCGCTAGGGAGGCCTGGGCCATGGTGAAGATCCGTTTTACGAAGTCTGACCCAAACTACATGGCCGAGGTCGGACCAGTGGGGCCTGACGGGAAAGAGATCCATGTAAGCTTAGTATACGGCCAAGTAGAGTTGGCCGCGAAGTATTCCCAGCAGGACTGTAAATTAGACAGCCTGTTAGATGGTATAGAAGAGGAATACAATCAGTCAGAATGACTGTGTAATTTTGAATTGACATGTATAATGCCTTCTAGCCGGATTGTAGATCGTTTGTCGTTGCCGACCTTTTCGCTTCAACCTCGGGACCTCACGGTCCGGAGTGTGTCCGAATACCCTAGCGGTTATATAAGAACCGGGGTATGCGTGGAGACCAGGCGTAGGGGTCATCAGTGCTTTATCATAAAAGTGCCCAACTGGTTATGTTATATTACATGGTTAGTAAGAAACATCTTCCAGAGAGAATAGTTCCGTTAAGGGTTCCTTTCGCTGGGAGGCATGCCCTAAGGTGCATGTCCGGACTGCGTGAAGAGACGCAAAAAAAAAGCATCTGGGGGAGCATAAAATGAGTAAAAAGATCATCTTTTATTTCACCGACCGAATATTCCCTTAAGAACGGTAGCTTTCGGCTTCACCCAGTCTAAGGTACACATCCGGCTGACCCGGCGGTAACAATCGCAGAGGTGCTCCCTTTACCGCCTAGCCGAACAATCGGGAATGTTGGGGTAAGCACAGGAGCCAGGCAACCCAGCTTGGCCAAAACTTAAGTCATATCGATGCATATAATGGTGAAGAAAAAGGTACATCCGGAAGTTTGACACATGTGTTGGGCGTGAAGCCCGTATAAATAAGCTTTAGTTAAAGAAGCCCCCAGGTTTAATGAGCGCGAGTGGCGCGTCACTAGATGAGCCTTTAAGGGCTATAAAAGAAAAGAGGGGAAGGGGAGAAATGTAAGACAGAAAAATGAAAAAAATGGACAGAGGAAGGAGACGAACACAGAGTCCGGCGCTAGGCATAGAATCTTCGGAGACGGGTGGCATTCCACGGGTTCGGCTCGAGTCGGTTATCCGACTTATCTCGCAGGCAGTACGCCCCACCAGTCAGGACTTGGTCGAGTATGAATGGACCTTCCCACTTGGGCTTGAGTTTGTCCTTTTTCTTATCCGGCAGGCGTAGAACTAGTTCGCCAACATTGTAATTTTTGGCCCGTACTTCTCTGCTTTGATATCTTCGGGCCTGCTGTTGATAAAATGCGGAACGGGCTTTTGCCACGACACGCTCCTCCTCCAAGGCGTCCAAGTTGTCCTGCCGATCGAGCTCAGCCTCTCTTTCTTCGTACATGCGCACTCTAGGTGAGTCATGAATTATGTCGCAGGGCAGAACTGCCTCTGCGCCGTACACCATAAAAATGGTGTGTATCCGGTGGTGCGATTTGGCGTGGTCCGCAGCCCCCATAGCACGGAGTCGAGCTCCTCTACCCAGTGCGTGTTAGATTCCTTGAGGGACCGCACCAGTCTGGGTTTAATGCCGCTCATGATAAGACCATTTGCACGTTCGACCTGGCCGTTGGTTTGTGGGTGATAGACGGAAGCATAATCAAGCTTGATGCCCATGTTTTTGCACCAGAGTTTTACCTCATCGGCGGTAAAGTCTGTACCTTTATCGGTTATGATGCTGTGGGGGACGCCATAACGGTGTACAACCCCGGATATGAAGTCTATCACAGGTCCGGATTCGACCGTTTTAACAGGCTTGGCTTCTATCCATTTGGTGAATTTATCCACCATGACCAGTAAGTATTTTTCCTATCGGTCCCACCTTTAAGGGGTCCGACCATGTCAAGCCCCCAGACCGCAAAAGGCCAGGTGATGGTTATAGTTTGGAGTGCGGTGGGTGGCATATGGCTTTGGTTGGCAAAAAGTTGGCAACCAACGCATCGTTGGACTAGGTCCTGAGTGTCTGCCCGGGCCGTCGGCCAATAAAAGCCTGTACGAAAAGCCTTGCTAACAAGGGACCGAGCAGCAGCGTGGTGACCACCGAGTCCGGCATGAATTTCAGCCAGTAGGTTCTGCCCTTCCTCTTCGGAGATGCACCTTTGAAGGACTCCGGTAGTGCTTTTCTTATAAAGCTCTCCCTCATGGACTCTATAGGCTTTAGATCGCCGCACTATGTAGCGGGCCTCGTTTTGGTCCTCCGGGAGTTCCTGCCTAGTAAGGTAGGCTAGGAATGGCTCTGTCCACAGGGCGATAAGCGCCATTATTACATGGGCTGAAGGTGTAATTTCATTGGCAGAGCCTCCAATTGTGTCAGATTGTTCGGCGTCGAGTGGTGCGGCTGGCTCTGGGCTGTTATTTGCGGGTTCCCCCTCCCATGCTACAGATGGCTTGAACAATATTTCCTAAAAGATGTTGGGGGGGGACTGCATCGTGTTTTGCTCCGATGCGTGCCAGGACGTCCGCTGCTTGATTGTTTATTCAGGCTATATGGTGAAATTCCAGCCCTTCGAACCGAGCTGACATTTTTAGGACGGTGTTGCGGTAAGCTGCCATTTTTGGGTCCTTGGCGTCGAAGTCTCCATTTATTTGGGATATTGCGAGGTTTGAATCCCCGCATACCTCTAGGCGCTGGATACCCATGGATACTGCTGTCCGGAGACCATGTAGGAGGGCCTCATAATCGGCTGCATTGTTGGAATCCGTGTACATGATCTGGAGCACATATTGGACTGTGTCTCCTGTGGGGGACGTCAGGACGATGCCAGCCCCCAGTCCGGCCAACATTTTGGAGCCGTCGAAATGCATAATCCAGTTTGAATATGTGCCGTACTCTTTAGGGAGCTCGGCCTCCGTCCATTCTGCGACGAAGTCGGCCAAAACTTGCGATTTAATAGCTCGCCGTGGCTTATAGGTTATATCGAATGGGAGAAGCTCGATGGCCCATTTTGCAATCCGGCCCGTTGCATCGCGGTTGTTGATAATATCGTTGAGTGGTACTTCCGAGGCTACTGTTATGGGACACTCTAGAAAGTAGTGTCGTAGCTTCCGGGATGCCATGAATACCGCGTATGCAATCTTTTGATAATGCGGGTACCGTGATTTTCATGGAGTGAGGACAGTGGATACGTAGTAGACCGGCCTTTGAAGGGGGAATTTGTGTCCATCCATTTCCCGCTCGACAACGAGCACTGTGCTGACAACTTGATGTGTTGCTGCAATGTACAATAACATTGGTTCGCCGGTATTCAGCGCGGCCAGGACTGGGTTTGTTGCCAATATGGCTTTTATTTCATCAAGTCCGGCCGTGGCGGCATCCGTCCACTCGAAGTGTTCAGTGCGCCGAAGGAGGCGATAGAGGGGTAGTGCTTTTTCTCCCAAGCGGGAGATGAAGCGGCTTAAAGCCGCCACGCATCTGGTTAATTTTTGTATTTGTTTAAGGTCCTTCGGGACATCCAATTGTGACAAAGCTCGGATATTGGCTGGGTTTGCTTCAATTCCTCTACTGGATACAATGAAGCCCAAGAGCTTTCCGGCTGGAACGCCGAAGACGCATTTTTCTGGGTTGAGCTTGATGTCATATTTTTGGAGGTTATCGAATGTAAGCCTCAAGTCGTTTACTAGGGATTCGACATGTCTTGATTTGACGACCACATCACACTACTAGGAAAAGGCCTACTAATGGCGCACCAGTTTTGCCTACTAATGGCGCATCACTAGTGCGCCATTACTAGCACGCCACTAGTAATTTTTACTAATGGCGCACCACTGGTGCACCATTAGTATCTGGTATACTAATGGCGCACCACTGGTGCGCCATTAGTATAGGCCACTGGTGCGCCATTAGTATAGGCCACGGTGCGCCATTAGTATTTTTGAATTTTGAAGGCGGGAAAATAGTAGTGGCGCACTGTCTAACCCCCACTGTGCGCCATTGCTATTTTTGAATTTTGAATTTGGATCTGGATCGTGATTTTTTTTCCCATTTTTTTCTAGTTTTTTTGCTCGTTTTTTGGCACGATATTATTTCAAATTTTGTTCCTGTTTTTGGATCTTGTACGTTCTTTTGCCGTGTTCTTTTGTCGGAGAGGAGTTCGCCGGAGAGGAGGAGGAGGAGGTCACCAGAGAGGTGCTCGCCTACATCGTCGAAGAGGAGGAGGAGGAGGTCGCTGGAGAGGGGGAGGAGGAGGTCGCCGGAGAGGAGTTCACCGGAGCATCGGAGAGGAGGAAGGAGAAACCATGAGGGGATGGGAGGAGAGGAGGGAGGAGGAGCTCACCGGAGAGGAGGGAGGAGGAGCTCACCGGAGAGGAGGGAGGAGAAACCGTGAGGGGAGGGGAGGGGAGGAGAGGAGGGAGGAGGAGGTCGCTGGAGAGGAGGAGGAGGAGGAGGAGGAGGAGGTCGCCGGAGAGGAGGAGGAGGAGGAGGTCGCCAGAGAGGAGGAGGGTAGTATGGTGGAGGAGACAAGGGAAGATGGAGTGGAGGAGAGGAGGAGATGGAGTGGAGGAGAAAAATGAAGGAGGAGAGGACCACGCCCAGCCATATATATGGCATAGTAATGGCGGGAAGATACTAATGGCACACCATGGGCAGGTGCGCCATTAGTAACTTTTTTTTATTTTGTTGACTTATTTTGAATTTTGAAGGCGGGAAGATACTAATGGCGCACCATGGGCAGGTGCGCCATTAGTAAGTTTGAATTTTTTTGAATTTTTTTGCCTCTCCAGATCTTAAAAGCCCCGTATCTTTTTTCTGTTAGGTTTTTGAGGATTTTAAAAATGTTTAACGGGGACGGGACAGGGAGTGGCTACAGCGAAGCCCACTCCCTCCCCGTTCCAAAGGCTGGTGTGGCTACAGTGCGCTGTACCCACGGATATATCCGTCCGACGCGGCACTGTTGCCATGCCATCCCTGACATCAGCACTCGTAGGCAAAGTCCTGCACCCACGACGACCTGTCTGTAGGACCTAGGGATGACGGGACCCACCAGTCAGCGAGAGTCCAAAAGACGGCAAGAGCGCCACCAGTCGGACCCGTTGGGAGTCGGCCCCCCAGGAGTCGACCAGTCCCTCCCACGGGTCCCATGCACCATTAACCAGACGAGACGGGGAGTGGCTACAGTAATCGCCCGCCAGGCGGCGGAGCTGTAGCCACGACCCCATGACCAAGCCTGCGTCATTAGAGGCACGACTACAGTAATCAGCAGCCGGCAAGACCTGAAAGCGGCGGACATGGCCTGTCGGCGGGGCCCAGCAGTCGGCAGGCCCCAGCAGTCGGTAGAGAAGACGAAAACCGAGAGATTGACGGCTGGGAAGATACTAATGGCGCACCTTGGCCAGGTGCGCCATTAGTAAGTTTGAATTTTTTTTGAATTTTTGTGCCTCTCCAAATCTTAAAAGCCCCGTATCTTTTTTTCTGTTAGGTTTTTGAGGATTTTGAAAATGTTTAATGGGGACGGGACAGGGAGTGGCTACAGCGAAGCCCACTCCCTCCCCGTTCCAAAGGCTGGCGTGGCCACAGTGTGCTGTACCCGCAGAGATATCCGTCCGGCGGGGCACTGTTGCCATGCCATCCCTGAAATCAGCACCAGTAGGCAGAGTCCTGCACCCACGACGACCTGTCTGTACGACCTAGGGACGACGGGACCCACCAGTCAGCGAGAGTCCAGAAGACGGCATGAGCGCCACCAGTCGGACCCATTGGGAGTCGGCCCCCTAGGAGTCGGCCAGTCCCTCCAACGGGTCCCACACGCCATTAACCAGACGAGACGGGGAGTGGCCACAGTAATCGCCCGCCAGGAGGCGGAGCTGTAGCTACGACCCCATGACTAAGCCTGCGTCATTAGAGGCACGACTACAGTAATCAGCAGTCGGCAAGACCCGTAAGCGGCGGACACGGCCTGTCGGCGGGGCCCAGCAGTCGGCAGGCCCTAGCAGTCGGCAGAGAAGACGAAAACGGAGAGACTGACGGCTGGGAAGATACTAATGGCGCACCATGGGCAGGTGCGCCATTAGTAAGTTTGAATTTTTTTGCCTCTCCAGATCTTAAAAGCCCCGTATCTTTTTTCTGTTAGGTTTTTAAGGATTTTGAAAATGTTTAACGGGGACGGGACAGGGAGTGGCTACAGCGAAGCCCACTCCCTCCCCATTCCAAAGGCTGGCGTGGCTACAATGCGCTGTACCCGCGGAGATATGCGTCCGGCGCGGCACTGTTGCCATGCCATCCCTGACATCAGCACCAGTAGGCATAGTCTTGCACCCACGACGACATGTCTGTACGACCTAGGGACGACGGGACCCACCAGTCAGCGAGAGTCCAGAAGACGGCAAGAGCGCCACCAGTCGGACCCGTTGGGAGTCGGCCCCCCAGGAGTCGTCCAGTCCCTCCAACGGGTCCCACACGCCATTAACCAGACGAGACGGGGAGTGGCCACAGTAATCGCCCGCCAGGCGGCGGAGCTGTAGCCACGACCCCATGACTAAGCCTGCATCATTAGAGGCACGACTACAGTAATCAGCAGCCGGGAAGACCCGTAAGCTGCGGCCACGGCCTGTCGGCGGGGCCCAGCAGTCGGCAGGCCCTAGCAGTCGGCAGAGAAGACGAAAACGGAGAGACTGACGGCTGGGAAGATACTAATGGCGCACCATGGGCAGGTGCGCCATTAGTAATTTTGAATTTTTTTGCCTCTCCAGATCTTAAAAGCCCCATATCTTTTTTTTTGTTAGGTTTTTAAGGATTTTGAAAATGTTTAACGGGGACGGGACAGGGAGTGGCTACAGCGAAGCCCACTCCCTCCCCGTTCCAAAGGCTGGCGTGGCTACAGTGCGCTGTACCCGCGGATATATCCGTCCGACGCGGCACTGTTGCCATGCCATCCCTAACATCAGCACTAGTAGGCAGAGTCCTGCACCCACGACGACCTGTCTGTACGACCTAGGGACGACGGGACCCACCAGTCAGCGAGAGTCGAAAAGACAGCAAGAGCGCCACCAGTCGGACCTGTTGGGAGTTGGTCCCCCAGGAGTCGGCCAGTCCCTCCCACGGGTCCCATGCGCCATAACCAGACAAGACGGGGAGTGGCTACAGTAATCGCCCGCCAGGCGGCGGAGCTGTAGCCATGACCCCATGACCAAGCCTGCATCATTAGAGGCACGACTACAGTAATCAGCAGCCGGCAAGACCCGTAAGCGGCGGACACGGCCTGTCGGCGGGGCCCAGCAGTCGGCAGGCCCCAGTAGTCGGCAGAGAAGACGAAAACCGAGAGACTGACGGTTGGGAAGATACTAATGGCGCACCATGGCCAGGTGCGCCATTAGTAAGTTTGAATTTTTTTGCCTCTCCAGATCTTAAAAGCCCCGTATCTTTTTTTTCTGTTAGGTTTTTGTGGATTTTGAAAATGTTTAATGGGGACGGGACAGGGAGTGGCTACAGCGAAGCCCACTCCCTCCCCGTTCCAAAGGCTGGCGTGGCTACAGTGTGTTGTACCCGCAGAGATATCCGTCCGGCGTGGCACTGTTGCCATGCCATCCCTGAAATCAGCACCAGTAGGCAGAGTCCTGCACCCACGACGACCTGTCTGTATGACCTAGGGACGACGGGACCCACCAGTCAGCGAGAGTCCAGAAGACGGCAAGAGCGCCACCAGTCGGACCCGTTGGGAGTCGCCCCCCAGGAGTCGGCCAGTCCCTCGCACGGGTCCCACACACCATTAACCAGACGAGACGGGGAGTGGCCACAGTAATCGCCCGCCAGGCGGCGGAGCTATAGCCACGACCCCATGACCAAGCCTGCGTCATTAGAGGCACGACTACAGTAATCAGCAGCCGGCAAGACCCGTAAGCGGCGGGCACGGCCTGTCGGCGGGGCCCAGCAGTCGGCAGGCCCGAGCAGTCGGCAGAGAAGACGAAAACCGAGAGACTGACGGCTGGGAAGATACTAATGGCGCACCATGGGCAGGTGCGCCATTAGTAAGTTTGAATTTTTTTGAATTTTTTTGCCTCACCAGATCTTAAAAGCCCCGTATCTTTTTTTCTGTTATGTTTTTGAGGATTTTGAAAATGTTTAACGGGGTCCCCCCCCCCCCCCCCCCCCCC